>NC_079147.1:210332771-210664570 GCF_945859685.1 Eupeodes corollae | reverse complement strand
TATTGCGTAATGTCTTGTCAAAAACGTAACATAAAATATAGCTTTGAGAAGTTTAAAAAAGGTTTGCGCATTTGCTTTAATGAAAAGCTTTCAATTCCATAAAAGCTTACTAGCGTTAGTTTCAAATTTTATTTAACCTTAACGGTTATTGGGCATGAACACTGAACAGGTACATTTTGTTTGAATTGGTTTAACGAGCTTTTTGTCATTTGAATCCCAGAACTATGTACGGGTTTATTTTTATGCAATTGGTTGTTGTAGCTTATCTATGCTGGCAGGATCCGGCAGAAATTTTGTTGGAACATTTACAATATGAAGAAACGGCTCTTAAAAAAGTTCTTTACTCCGAGGAAAAACTGTCAAAATTAACTTTTATGGCATTGGGTAAATTGGGCATGGAGTTTTAGAAACTTGACAGATATTCAATCTCTAAAATGAAAGCCTCTTAGCATTCAAGCGGTTTTTGACAATTTCATGATATTTTCATGTTTTCTTCTCAAAAAGCCAATACGAGTCATAATGAATCCAGTGAAGACTTTTCAAATAAAGTGGTACCCTCTCAAGTGTCATACAGTGACCACTTAAGTGCCACTTGCTGAAATTATAAATCTGTGCCTCAAATATAGTAAACCTAAGTACCACTTATTCTGGTTCCACTGCTTGAACACAGTGGGCTTTGTCCTTAAGATGTTTGGAATTTTTTTTATCGATAATAAACTATTCCAAAAAATATTTAAATTATTTGAATAACATAAAGGTAGTGCGTATGACTTTCATGCGTAAAGTCTTGGGTTCAATTCCTGCCTGTACCTGTTAAAGTTTTTCACGAGTATTGCCTCTTACGAAGAATTTGCAAATCCTCCAACTTACTATTTTCATGATAAGTGCGTTCTCAAATTATTCATTCGGATTCGGCTTTAAATTGTAGGTCCCTTCCATTATTTATAACACTACTCGCACGCAGGAATGGTTGAGAATTGTAAGTTACTATACACGGAAAGAACTACATTGCGAATATTACAATGCAATGTGAATGCAATATTGTATGGCTTAGAAGATTTCCATTAGATAAATAGTTGTAAGCATAGTTAATTTGGCCGTAATGAGAATAGTATCGTGCGTCGAAACTAGTTATAGCCGATACGCCAATGCCAGTATGGGAGTCAGGGCCATACTGACTGGCGACATGTACAACGCTCCTAACAGAAAAGCCTATCCATTATTGTTTTTGTAGAAATATATCGATACAGTAGTTGTACCCATACACTATTGACAGTAAACCAATAAGGGTATCGATTATCACGCCATAAATTATCGCGGGCATTGCCGACATCTCTGGTATAGTATATGGCTAAAGGCACCGCTGTCTCGTCAAACGTACTATGCGCCAATGTGTTACAATCAAAGATTATGGTACCATACAGTATAGTACATAATCCCATACTTATAGGAGTTGTTGCAAGACAATGTAGGAATATCGCAGATACTTTTTTAATCTGGGTCTTCAGGCCATACTAACATTGTCATAAATGCTCTACATTTCTTTCCGTGTAGGCCCCAATTCTCAACGAACTTATGCACCACATTTGTTATAGTCAAATGAACTATCACCGATCTTTCCGTCTGTGATTTAAGATGATTCAACTCAATTTAATTCGATTGGACAATTCAGACTTGAGTTGTCAAAATTTATTGTTGCCATAGTGAAATTTAAAAGTAGTTCTCATAAAATATTTAAATAAAAGCATCAAATTGTCTGTCAACAAAATTCGTACATCTTGAAATGCGCAAGTTTCGTCGCGGCAGTTTTTTAGCTTTATGTAGACTAAGGTTAAACTTTTTTGAAATTATTTTAACATGTAAATTACATACCTTAATTTAATCGTCATGATAATGATTGAAATATTAGGTCTGGTGGGATATTAAAGGTCAATATCCTTGTTGAAGGGTGATCCCAATTGTATTCACTCGCCATTATCCTGTGACTATTACACTCGTTTCTGTAAATTAAAAAAGTACAGTTCAGATTTTTGAAACAAAATCATTAGTATTTAATTTGAAATAAACTTGGAGTCGATTTTTTCCTAAATACCTTTATTAAATAATAATCTACCCCCTTTGACTACGCCCCTGCTTCTACTGATAAGAAAATAATCACAATATTAAAAATATTGTTTATCGTTTAGTGGTTCCATATTCGACGAAAAAATCCATTTTGTATTGAACTATACCAATGGAAAACCTCATCGCTGGTTTTAATTATGTCTTAAGAAATAAATCGAATTAGAATACTACCATAATAATAACAAAGCCTTTGAATATTAAACATTTCAAGTCACAAGAAAATATCTAAGTAATTATAGACACTGACAATCTACGATCTAAAGTCATTCTCATTTTGACCACAATCTTAGTCAACCACACGATTTGACCTCCTTCTATAAGGTTTTCTTTTGAAGCTCATACTTCAAAAAACCAACAATAAATAAATATCTACTATAGTCAATTCAGCCAGCATTACTATAAGATTTTATTCATTACAAAAAAAAAACATTTAACAATCATTAAGTTGTGTTTAAAAAATTTCTCAGCCATTTTCATAATCGCATATTTAATATCTAATATGCCTTCAAAGTTTAACTTACATAACCTGCAACAAACCAAACCAAACCATACCCCAAAGTCACTTTACCTCAAGATTTGTTCAAAGATATTGTATGTATTTACAATACAGGCAAGGTACAGAATTTTCGTAGGTAAAGCTTTCACTTTGTTTTCAAAAATATGTACAGTCATTTTATACAACTTGCTTTCAAATGAACAAATTTCAATAGAAGTAAAATACTTAACAAAAATTATTACAATTTTACAGTCATACATGAACGCTCTGATAAAGATACTTTTTTCTGTATCTTTTAGATATTGTATACTCTTAACAACAATCTCGAAACAAGCTATAAGTCGAGTCGAGTCGACGGCGACGATTGTAAATGTACGAGTATGGTTTTCTCAAATATACGAATAGTTTCCAATTATAGTCATCGTCTCGGTCTCATTTTAACCTAAATTGTTGGAATCAAGTTTCTTCGTCATTCGAAAACATTTTTAATCTTTGCGCCACTACGCTCCGCTTTCAAAGGCCGTCGTATAAGACTCGCATACAAATACAAGTTCAAACCTATACATTTAAAAAATCCAGCAAAGTAGATAATAATAAGCTAAAAGCGAAAATAATCGTTTTGAGTTTTTTCGTTCGTTTTTTATTTTTTCCTTCCTCATTTTTGTCTCTCTTTTTTGGGGTTTTGATGTCGATGTTTTTTTTCAGATGTAGTTTCATTATCGTGGGTATTGAAAAACGAATGAGATATTTTTTAAGGTTTTTTCAAGCGCAGACTCTAAAAACTGGTTGGTATAATCAGTCATCATACTCGTATTTCGTATTCGTATATACTTATGTAGCTCCAAACTATACACCTACCTACAATCTTCTGAAAAATTGATTGTCAGCTTTATTTAGTGTGTTGAAATAATTTCGTTTCAACTGAATGGTTTTGATATATATGTATATAAAAATGTATATTTAAATATTATATATCTGCATATCTGAGTTTCTACTTGTAGCTTGTTAAAAAATAAATTAATTATTTAAGGATTATCGTTACATTTAATAGTTTAAGTAAAAACAGGGTCGACACTTTACAGAAATGGTTGAGATTTTTCAATACATGCATATTTTTATAAAATTTGGTTTAGATAATATTTGAATTATTGAAAACATTCAAAAGCATTTCAAAATTTGTATTAGATTCTTAAAATTTTGTTATAATGAATATTAAACTAAGTTATTTTTGAAGGGTATCTATCAATACTAATACCAATTTTGAATATTGTATAAAACAGACATAAAATGATGTTTTAAAAGTAAATTAAATAAATCAAAAAATATTATTTCGATTGGTTTTAATAGTGTGTTTGCATCAATTCAGCAATAATTCTATTTAGAAATAGTATTGACGACTTAAAAGTTAAAACCTTTTACCACAACTTAAAATGAGAAACAAAATTTTAATTTCATGTTACATAGAGCTATATGTTATACTTGGTACAAGAAACATTTTAACACCAAGTGAGACCTTGACTTTATCGAAGTTTCTTGGAAGTAAAAGCTTAAAATTCAAAATAATTCTCATTAGACTTAAGTTAATCAAGAAAGCTTTGAGTGTGTAACTTTGTTTTAAATTAAGATGTAGTAAGTTAGTAAGTGGTGTACCGGATATAAAATAACTACCTCAACAACAATAAGACTGGTTACATGTTAGTTGTTGGCAAGAGTGAAAACTAAATTTTAAATTATAGAGGTCTTTATCTATGAATTAATTAATTTCTTGTGAAAAGAAGGCAGCGTTAATAAATTGGTTTATGGAGATAGCAAAAGCCCATCACTTAAGATATCCTGTGCTTCTTATTTTGTATTCTGATTTAAACACAGGGTGTCCCTTAGTTGATGATAGTTATATTCTAAGCAAAACATTGTTCTACAAAAAGGCTCTATTCGCAATTTTCATACCTTTTATTACTAATTTAATAAAAGTCTCAATTAAAATTGTCCTGTTCTATGTTAACGGTAATGATAGAAACTTCACTTCGGCCTTTGTTTTCCAATTTTGCATCCATGCTAATTTTATAAGCAAATGTTTAACTATTTATTACATAATTAAAAGATTTAATGAAAACCTTCCACATGTTTAAAATATGTCTGATTTTGTACTTGAATTTCTATACAATACAGGTTTCTAAAGAAAATAAAGGATGTCATTTAATTCAATGTAATGGCCAAGAATTTATTCTTAGTATAACGATATAGGTTCGCCAATATGCCGATTTCGGTCAAGTAGCCACTGCTGCTGGCTCAAACAAAAATCCACCATAGAGGTCCAATTTTCGACCACTTTGTACAGAAGTGTATAGCATTTATGACAATGCCAGTATGGCCTGGATACCCATACTAAAAAAGTATCTGTGATATTCCTACATTGTCTTGCAAAAAATCCTACAAGTATGGGATTATGTACTATACTGTATTGTACCACAATCTTTCCTTGTAACGAGACAGCATTGCCTTCAACCCCATACTGTATCGAAGATGCCTCAATGCTACTAGTTTTTCCCGCGATAATTTATGGCGTGATAATCGATACCCTTATTTGATAACTGTCAATAGTGCATGGGTATAACTACTGTATCGATATATTCCTACAATAATAAGGGACACAACAATAATGGATAGACTTTTCTGCTAGGAGCGTTGTACATGTCACCTGATTCCCATACTGGCATTGGCGTATCGGCTATAACTATTGTCGACGTTACTATTCTCATTATGGCCAAATTAACTATGCTTACAACTTTTTACCCAATGGAAATCTTCTAAGCCATGCAGTATTGCGTTCACACCCATACTGACGTTGTAATATATGCAATCTATTTCTTTCCGTGCATGTCAGCAATAACGTGGTGAATATTCTCTTGCAACGCGTCAATTGTCTCGGACTTATCTGGGTAGACAAGTGACTTCACACACTTACTTAAGGTAAGTCTACAGCCCTTAACCAACATGCGTCTTCAGCCAGCGTGGTCCCTAGCTAGCTGTATTTACTTTCACACGCCAAGTTGGTTGAGGTGCTCCTGAGTCACCTTCTTCCTCTATTGCGCCGTACCTCGTGATTGGATTCGACGACATTCCGGCTGAAGCATTGATGTCCATTTGTTTTACATAACCCAGCCATTTAAGTTGTTTGACTTTTATTCTTTTAACTAGGTTAGGCCTCGTTCACACGAGACGGTTTCGTCCGTACGGTTAAAATCCGTACGATTTTTTTTCTGTACGGACTATGTTTTCACACATAACGTATTTTTCCCCTGAATCGTCTACGTTTGGTTATATTTTAGATATTTTTTAATTTTAACTCAATTGACTTTCAATAGTATCGAAAGCGCACTATTGCCATGTGTTTTTTATATCGTTGTATTCAAAAGTATCGAAACCAACGAAATCGTAGTTATTGGGTGTACCAATAATTATATTGTATAATTATTAATAAAATATAATATTAAAATGCTTTAGTACACGTGCCCACACAAACGGACGGCAAACGAATAAAAATCGTGTTTTGTAAATGCGTTCGCGTAGTCACGTACGCCACTAATAAGACGGCGAAGGCACGGTCGCCGTATATTTCAGTCGTTGAGATGGCTGTTTTAAATCGTCCGTTTGTTAAAAAACCGTCTCCGTCCAGTGTGAAAGCTTTAGTTAATTTTATTAGTTTAGTATTGATGGCTCACGGATAAAAACCGTACGGATTTTAACCGTACGGAATAAACCGTCTTAGTGTCGCGGTCCAGCTCATAAAATTCGTCGCTGTTTCTTCTCCTTCACTCTCCATCCATACAGATGGGACCAAAAATCACCCGAAGTATTTGTCTCTCTCATTTTTCTTTGAAAGGATCGAGGCCATAAATGAGAACAGGGATGATGAACGTCTTTTAGTTATTGATTTAAGATGCTCGGAGAGGACTTTACTACTCAATTGCCTTTTAAGTCCAAAAAAGCAGCAATTTGCAAGAGCTATTCTTCGTTGCAGCGCTGATTTACTGTCTCAATTTATACAAGTACTTAGGTAGCTAAAGACCTTAACTACCTGAATATTAGAGTTGTTTATGGTTAAGTTTTTTCCAAGACGTCGTCGTTTGATGTCCTTTTTTGATGACTAAACCCATCTTCTCCGCTTCCGTCGCAATGCTCAAAAACTGCTTTGATCTTCCAATTATGTCAATAATATTGGCGTGATTTCACATAATCTCACTTAAAATAGTTCGCACGATATTGATTGCCTGAGCGGTACAGGCCCACTACGTAAAGCGAGATAAGGCTTTCACAAAAAGTTGTCTTTAATAAATTGATGGTTTCATTGCGTCGCGCGAACCGAAGGATTTTAAAGCGTTTTTCAAGAGTAAGGCAATACATTATGAAATCGAAAACCGTACTGAGCATAGTTCAAGTGACAGCTGTCAAAATGACTTTCTCTGAAAAAAGCGTATTTTAAAAATTTATTTTTTTTGTTTTTTCATAACCCATAGTGCAAATATTTGTCTACCAATTGTTAAAAATCATTTTCTTTTATTTTATCTCAATGTGAAATGTTGAACCCTTACAACTTGTAATAACCCATACAACACAGCTCTAGAAGATGAGTTTAAAATGTGGAATGTCAAAGAAAAAGTAAATGGTTTGCTTACAGAAAATAATCAATATTTGTTTTTAAAAACACTTCATCATTGAATCTACGGTTAATAGAACCACAAATTATTGCTATATGCAATAAGCAAATATTTTGCGTTGATTCTTACTTGTCTTTTCATCCTGTATCATTTTTAGTTAAACTTCTCAAGGTAGCTAAAAGAAACATTTAAATAATTTTTCACACCCTTCTTAGCCTGAAAGAACAAACATTTCTAACAATAATCGTTTTCTCAAATTCCAACAATTTGGAAGAATCTCATTTCAACAATTTTTTGACATAATAACAATAGAAAGAAAATGAACTCGAGAAATTGTGCTCGTTTGTTTTAATAGCCGTCAAAGCCCTTATTTTTTAGGTTTCGTCTACTAAAAATGGTGACAGGTAATTTATATGCCAATAAAAACACCCTATACAAGGAAAAAGAAGAAAAGATCGGATTTGTATAGAAATAGATTGAAATTGACAAAAAGAACCGACTTCCAACAGCTTAAGAATTTATAGCGCACATCCACCGCAACCAAAAATTATTTTTGTTCCTTGGAAAAAAAAACTCTATATTGATTAGAAAGATCCAAGTCCCAATAAATATGTATACATTTATCTAGAACATAAGAAATGTAAATTGCTAGTTCGACTTTAGCCTGTCAGACTTGTGGTTTTCGAAGCTACAGGAGTTTCATATCATGGCCCACATAACTATGATAATGATTCTCATACGAAAGTCGTGATAAACATGCCAATTTTTTTAAAGAAAAAATTGAAAATGAAAAGTCTTATGGGCCTTTTTTTCCGACTTAAGAATAAGAAACGTAAAATAAGCAAGCCCACTTTCATAATGCATTCTTGGCGGGCGAAATAAGCGATAGCGTTAATTTTTGGAGGATATTTAAATGGTAGACATGTGCATTCAAGAGGACACAAGCGTCCACAGGTTTTTCTCAAAACCAACCTCTGTCTATCAACTCCTACTCTCACCTCCCCATGGTTAACATCGGGTGCCTAGTACCTCAACTGGAGATTGGGTTCCAACCCCAGTGGAAAGGTGTTGGGGGCAGCAAACGAGAGAGGTGGGGAGAGGTGTTTCCACTAAGGCACCTCTCCTTATCCAGACGGCAGCGGAGGAATTCCCGAGATGGAATCAACGGTGGCATCTACAGGTCTAGTAAGGTTGAACACCTTATAGGGCTCGACTTATTCGGAGCCCAGGCCTTTAAGGAGCGGTTTTATCCGGCTCCCCATCCTTGGAGTTATACTTATGATCTGGGTCTCCAGGTTGGGGGTTATGCGTCGGGGTTACTTCCTGGCCACGTAAAACCTTTCATAGTTGCGAAGCACCAACAAGCCTTTGATACGGACGGATTTACTGTTGACAACCAACGCAAACGAATAAAGGACAACGAACTTCAGATATGCACGTGGAATGTTAGGTCCCTTAACAGACCACGTGCGGCCGAAGAATTAGCGGAGGCCCTAGACCGATATAAAGAAGATATCACAGCCATCGAGGAAATAAGATGGGATGGGCCGAGCAAAAAGAGGATGAAAAACTGCGATATTTAGTATGGTGACTGCTACCACGAAAACCAACAGCGCTTATTTGCATGCGGCTTCGTCATTGGAGCCAGACTTAGGCAAAAAGTCTTGAGCTATAGATGCATCAATGGGCGCCTCATGACCATACGCATCAAGGCTGAATTCGGCAACATTAGCCTGATATGCGCGCACGCCCCCACAGAAGAGAAAGACGACAACACCAAAGATATGAGCTCCTAGACAAAAAATATGAGCAGTGCCCTAGCTACGATATTAAAATAGTCCTGGCCGATTTTAATGCCAAGCTAAGAAGGGAAGACATCTTTGGTGGAATAATCGGGAAGGACAGCCTGCACGACAACACTTCCGACAATGGATTCAGGCTTGGAGCTTGGACTTCTCCAGATCAATCTACCGTCAACCAGATTGACCATATTGCGATCGGCGCCAGACACGCTTCCAGCATTATGGATGTACGAACTTTCCGAGGAGCTAACATCGACTCGGACCACTACCTCGTTGTAGCCAAGGTAGCACTTCGGATTTCCAGACCCAAGGCAAAACAGAGAGGTGCTGGGAGAAGGTACAACGTTTAACATCTACAATCGCCAGAGATCGCCAAATCCTTTTCCGACCGAGTTACAAGTAACCTCTCACGAAGTTCTCTGCCGCTAACACAATGTATCGAAAACCAGTGGCAACATTGACAAGATGCAATCAGAGAAGCCGCCTCTGATGAGCTGGGTTTCAAACGGCCACCAACAAGGAACCCCTGGTTTGATGAGGAGTGTCGGCAGGCAAATGCAGCCAAACAACAGGCACGCAAAGCGGCGCTGCATAAAAGGACGAGAGCTGCTCGTGAGCTCTATCATAAACCTAGAACCGAAGGCTGCAAAGACGAAAGTGGAAACATCATAGTGGAACCGCAGTCAATGCTGAGGATATGGAGGAACCACTTCTGCAGACTGTATAACGGCGACGAAGATCTGAATTCCGCTGTCAGGCAGGATGATCCATTTAATATAGACGACGAAAGCCAACAATCCCGTCCTCCTAACTTAGACGAAGTAAAGATTGCCATATCTAAGTTGAAGTCTAATAAAGCCGCTGGAGCGGATAGCTTGAATGCCGAGCTCTTTAAAGCAGCAACAAGTTGGTAAGGAGCATGCACCAACTTATCTGTAAGATATGGTCGGAAAAAAGCATACCCGATGAATGGAACCTCAGTATTGTTTGCCCGATCCTGAAAAAAGGAGACCCTGTAAACTGCACCAACTATAGAGGAATCAGTCTACTTAACTCGCCTATAAAATCTTCTCTGCCGTAATATGTGAACGTCTAAGGCCCATCGTCAATAACCTGATAGGTACTTATCAGTGTGGTTTTAGACCAGGAAAGTCCACAGTTGATCAAATATTCACATAACGGCAGATCCTGGAAAAAACCCAAGAACACCAAATCGACACCCACCATCGTCGATTTCAAGGCCGCATATGACAGCATCTACAGGGACGAGCTGTATAGAGCCATGTCTAGTTTTGGCATCCCTGCCAAACTCGTCCGTTTGTGCAGGATGACCATGGAGAATTCACGCTGCTCCATAAAGGTTGGAAACAACTTAACAGAACCTTTCGATGTCAAAAAAGGTTTTAGACAAGGTGATGCGCTGTCATGCGATTTTTTTAACATCGTGCTTGAAAGAATAGTGCAGAGTGCACACGTCAACACTAGAGGCACTATCTTTCAAAACTCTGTCCAATTACTGGCATATGCTGATGACAAAGTACATGCTGTCGTCTAGAAAGGACATACAACACCGACGTCTTGGTCAAAACGTCACAATCGACAGACGTAACTTTGAGGTAGTCAAGGACTTCGTCTACCTAGGTTCCGCTGTAAACGCAGAAAACAACACCAGCGCTGAGATCAAACGCAGAATAACTCTTGCTAACCGCTGTTTCTTTGGGCTAAGAAAGCAATTGAGTGGTAAAGTCCTCTCTCGAGGGACCAAAGTGTTGCTGGCTATATGGTGCAGAAGCATGGACCATGACAAAAGCGGATGAAAGCACCTTGGGTCGCTTCGAGAGAAAAGTTCTTCGTGTGATCTACGGTCCCGTATGCATCGAAGGGGAGTGAAGGAGAAGATGGAACGACGAGCTGTACGGGCTGTACAGCGAAAAATGGTGATAGAAAAAGCTAAATGAATTTTCAGATACATTATTGAACCAGCTGGATACCTAAATTGAGATAGCGGTTCAAAAAAATAGACAAACATTTAGGTTTGAGGTACGAAATAAATGTAAAATAAGGTATACCTGTGGCATGACGGTTAGTGCGGTAAACTGTAATGCCAGAGGAATTTGATTCGATCCCTGCCTGTTTTTTTTTTCATGGGTACTGCCACTTGCAAGGAATTGACAAATCCTCCAACAGTAATTCTTGTCAAGAAAAGTGCTTTCCATTCCAATCGCACACAAGAATAGTTGAGAATTGTAAGTCACTAGGCCCTACTTCTCAAAGGACTGTTGCGGCACCTACATAATTTATTTAAGGCCAAAAAAATAGTGACCAATTTCTTAAATTGTAAGTATCAACAAATATATTTACTACTTTTTGGTTCAAAAAGTACTAAAGCTTGTCTTTTAAGCTTGAACATTTTAAACTATGTAGCGCTACCAATGTCTCCCTATATTCACATGAATAATACGAGTACAAGTCTAAAATAAAAATGACAATTTTTCAAATCTGTGCTTATTTAATTTTAAGTTTCCAGTTTGAAAGTACAATTACTAATCAAACTTTATTTTAACCATATTTAAATATGTTTCCAATAATATGATCTGAAATACAAAAAATATAACTAATCCAAAGGTTAAATTATAAACATTTTCAAATTCCATAATGACAATACAACTTTCAAGCCTTTCGAATTTCGAACAAAGAAATTCTTTGTCTTGAAATTATAACAACAAAAAAGATAAAGGTAAAGTTTATTCAATTTAATTTAATAAAAATAAACAACAGCAACGAAAAAACAACTGAAATAGAAAATACAGAAAAAGTCAAAAATAGCAACAAAAATCAGCTAAAACTACTTTACAACCTTAAAACCGGTCTCCATTATTAAGTAGAACTTGAAGTTGGTTTCTCATATTTTATATTTGTAAGTAGGTATATTTGGAACATGAAAACAGTTTTTTCATATTATGTGGCTCCAGATTCAGATATAGACGAACTGTAGTCTTGCCACATATTCATTCCGTATTAAGTACGATTATGAAACGAACATACAAGTCTGAAAAATTAACTAAAATTTGTTATATTTGAATCCAACAGGGAGAGTCGAATAGGTCTTTGAATCTTTTGCCTTGCTCCCACTTAAAAAATAAAAATTGGAAATTGATTGCAAAAATAAGATAAAGTTGAAAAATGTGTGTTTCTTTTTTTCTATTCATTTTATCTTGTTGTTTCTTTATTATTTTTTGTTTTCTTTGCGTCGAGAAATGAAAACTTAGTAAATTTTTTATATGGAAAATTCATGCCTTATTTAGTTGATGTCTTTTGGTGTATCTTTCTTGTTCTTGTTCATAGAATTATATAAAGAGATAGATTGTTTGAATACTGAGAACTAAATTGGAGATTCTAATTGGAAAGACAGGGTTATCGAACATAGAGTTGAAATAAAATGTTATTGAACTTAAAATTACATAAAAAGAACCTTGAAATATTTGAAGAGAGAATTTATAGAATATTTAGAAAGCCGATTATTTATCAATTTATTGGCCTTACAGAAGTCGGAATCGATATCAATTCATATAAATTACCTGCCTATCAGACCTTAGACAATTGTGAAATATCTTTTAAAATAAAAACATCGTTTTTCTTCTATATATATCTGACACCATGTTTCTTCATTAAAATGTCAAACTGTATGTTTCAAAAGGATTTTACACCACTAACAAAAACTAGTCAATAAAAAAGTGTCATTGTTTTTTGTAAATGGCGTGCGTCGATGCCAAATTGATTTTGACACTAGATAGTGAAATACATTGACCAGTTTATGTTTCTAAGATTAATGAGAATATAAATAAAATTTAAGTACAGTTTAAAAATATCAAGCATCCTTTACTTTGGGCGCATTCACAAAGGTGGCTACGTAGTCAAAACTTAACTAGCTTTGTGAATGCAAAATTGCACTACAAAGCTAGTCAATCCAGAACTGACAAATACAAATATATAAAATAAGAAACATTTGAGTTTTAAGAACTTTAAATAGTTTTTTTTTTTCTTTTTAAATTCAATAAAACCAAATAAAAGATATAATATGATTGATTTATGTTTGTATTTAAATACCGAAAGATTCATTTCATTTTGAATTCTTGTGTCCTAACTTTGTAGTCGAAAATTTTACACTACGTCGGAGGCAAAATTTCAACAACTTTTGTAATTAGATTTAACTAATCAGAATCCCTTGACTACGTAGCCACTAGCTTTGTATATGCGACCATTTTAAGTGACATTAAAATCAAATCAATAATTATTGATATATATATATATATATATCTCTGGAGATATATTTGCTATTGTAAATTGTTATACTGCATTTTTATAATCCTTACAAAAACTCCCAAAATACGCTTTAATTTTTTTTTATATTGTACGCGCACTCAAGGGGATATGAATACCCTTATAATGATTATACACAATGCGAGTAATAAGGAAGGGAGGATAGGATTTGAAATTAGATACCGATGCACATTGGTTTTGAATGCCTGCACATTGTAATGAGTGGGAAATATTGAGTCTGGTAAAGCATTCCACATTCGTGAAGTGCGACTAAAAAAAGAATCTCTGAACTTTACAGTACGACCGAAATTGGGCTCAAGGGTAAACTGATGGGCATTCCTAAAAGAACGAGTATTACGGTTGAATTGTTTGAGGGGAGGAATGCAACTGGCTATTTCATTAGAGCATTGCTTATGGAAGTAGCGATAGAATAATGAGAGACATGAAACCTTACGACGCGACGGTGCTCGAGAGATGCAAAAGTTTTAGTTAGACAATGGTCACCTATCATTTTTAGAGCTCTCTTTTGAAATCTGTCCAAGAGACTCAAGTGGGTTATAGGAGCACCTGCCGAAATATGGGAATTGTACTCAAGTTTTTGACGAATATAGGCTTTATAAATGATAGCCAGATCAGAAGGGGTAAAAAACTTTTTGCATCGTCGGAGAAAACCTAAACACTTAGCAGCATTTTTGGCTATGTCAAATATGTGATCACTCCACAACAAGTGGTTTGTAATGCACATACCTAGGACTGATAGGTGTTCAGTCTCCTCGATGAAAGTACCACTCATGGATAGTGGCATTGGGAGAGGGTTACGCTTTTGCGACAGTAGACAGCATTGAGTTTTCGAAGCATTAAATTCTACACGGTTTTTCATTCCACATTGTACAATGCTGTCAAGATCTGAATAAAATGAGCTTATCATACGCTGCCGTTTGTAGTCCACATCCGAAGAACAAGGATGAGAATCTAAAAACAAGTATGAAAGGCTCCGCGAAACAACATAGTTTCAGACAAAAGATCATTTATAAAAATGAGGAAGAGCGTAGGAGACAAAACGTTTATTTAGTGAATATCAGATTTGAACCCGTCCAATACTACTTGAATTGAACGGTCAGAAAGGTAATTTCTAACCCAACGAAGAAGGGATTCATCAATATCAAATGCACGCATTTTCGATAAGAGAGCTTGATGCCAAACTCTATCAAATGCTTTTGAATTAATTAATTAATTAATAATCATCTAAATCAAACAAAGTAGATAAGATATGTGATATAATGTGTCTGCATCATGCATGAATTTCTTACATATGTAAATATAATGATAACAACATTAATAATAACAATTATCAGAGAAATGTATGATACAGTTTGGGCTTGAAGCATCATATCCTTATCAAGAAATTCCTTCTTTGACCGTTCATAGCACACTTGCGATTTCGAGTCAAATAGATCCAGGAGCATTTGCAAAGACTTTATAAATAAAGATGTTAAATCACAAGATCTCTGTGGCCAAATATAACCACCTTTTATAGAAATTACATGGTCAATAAACTATTTCACCGAAATTGCAATCGTTTTGGTTCGTGTTCGATACATAACGCAAGTTCAATGCGTGTTTCGTTATATTTTTAGTAATAGCTTAGTTCTTACATTTCAAATGTGTAAAGATGACAGCTTCAAAATTGATAGCTGCCTTTAAAGCGCCATTTTTAAAATTGTAAAAACAATGGACAAAACGACATTAGAGACTACAAGCAACGTGTTGTGATTCAATTTTTAGTAAAATCTGGCGAAAACCCCTCGGAAATCCTCCGAAAATTGCAGGTTTTCTATGGGGTTATAGCATGTCAAAAACGCGTGTGTTTGAATGGGCGCACATGTTGATCACGACTGACCGTTCGCCTAAGCGTTCGTGCATTATCTTACGAGTTAAATATCAACAAAGAAACGGTTCGCAAGATGTTACACGAGAATTAGAACATGAGAAAGATCTGCGCAAAGTTGGTGCATAAAGTTCTCACCCATGCACAAAACCAAATGCGGAAATCGATTTGCGAGTTTTTGGCAAAAAAAGGCATCCCAACCTTGCCTCACCAACCCTATAGCCCCTATATTGCGACTGTTTTCTATTTCCCAAGATGAAGTCGCGTCTCAAGGGAACTCATCATGGCGGTGTACAGAAGGTCCAAGGAGCTCTAACCGTGATGCTAAACGGGCTAATTTCGGGGGACTACCAAAGGTGCTTCCAATCATGGGAGAAACTTTGGAATCGTTGTGTAGAGTTAAAGGGAGATAATTGTGAAGGTCGATAGTAAAATTTTTCTTAAAACTTCATTTTCTTGTTTTTTTTTATTGACAAATTTCTGGAACTTAATTGCCACACCTCGTATGTCAAAATGAGAGTTAATTAGTTTTTTTTTATTTAACTAAATGCTGAAATTTAGAACTCTATGATTTATTTAATTGCTGAACAATTATTTTTTTAAATTTTGTGCAAAACGGCTCGTCGTCATATGGGAATTGAAAGAAAGTTACAATACAAAACACAATTTATTGTGAACTTACAAAAAGTTTGTTTGTAATAACATTGTTGCTGTTACTTTCTGCACGATCAAATGTTGGTAAAAAAAATCGAAGCATAACTATACGATAGGTGGTGTATTTGTTGAATATCCTTGCATCCCTTGAAAACAGTTGACTGCAAACGAAGTTCCTTTTGTTGTTCGACCTTGCCCAATGTAATTTCATTTAAGGGAAAAGGAAAGAATGTAATGAGCTCAGATTAGCCTAAAATAAATGACAAACACAATCTTACTATTCATCGTAAAAAGGATTGAATTAATAATCAAAGCTGAAACTTATTGTGCACTTCTTAATATGTTTGACATTTAATGTCAAAACTATTTGGGATTAAGTATACTAATAAATTACAATAGAAACTTTTTAAAAGTTATCTTCCTATTAATTTAAATAAAAATATTGTTTAGACCAAAAAAAAAAACAAAATAATTCGACATGTGTCAAACTTGTGAAACCAATTTTGTTCGTCTGTCATTTATGAAAATGGGTCGCTATCGCACAACGCATAACAAATGTTAAAACCTACTACAAAAATGGTGAATTTGCCACAGCTAACCACATAAGAGGAGATTTTGGTTTAGGTATATAACCGTCCAACTACGCAACATCGTTTCGCTTGTACAACTGAAA
Organism: Eupeodes corollae; assembly: GCF_945859685.1. Taxonomy (NCBI): domain Eukaryota; kingdom Metazoa; phylum Arthropoda; class Insecta; order Diptera; family Syrphidae; genus Eupeodes; species Eupeodes corollae. The sequence goes on along the minus strand of NC_079147.1, from coordinate 210,647,955 downwards.
ATATCGCAGCTGAAAGCGAAAGTGTTGCCAAAGACCCGAATGTGTCCATTCCTCATCGTTCTTAGGAATTACGACTGTCTTACGGCACATTTATGGCGTGTTTTGCATTTGGATCTACACCTACATCCATATAAAGTCCAGATACGTCGATTGGGTGCTTGAACAACAGGCTAAGCGGTGGACGGTACTTTTTCGAACAACATTTTCATCAGCGACGAAGCACATTTCTCAGTTGGTGGGTATGTTAATAAACAAAATTGTCGTTTTTGGGGGTCTGAGAATCCTCAAGTAATTGAAGAGAGGCCATTTCATTAACAAAAAGTCACTGTTTGGTGCGACTTTTGGTCCACAGGTGTGACAATACGGAGCGGTATGGTCATATGATAAGCAAGTTTTTTTTTGCCTGCTATTGAAGAATACGACTTGGAGAATATCTGGTCTTAACAAGATGGTGCCCCATGCCACAAAACTAGAGCGAATATGGCATTATTGTAAGAGACATTTCCTGGGCGCTTAATTTCCCGTCGTGGAGATATCATCTGGCCACGAAGATCATACGAATTGACACCGCTGGACTTATTGTATGGGGTTACGAGAAAGACTGAATAAACATACAGATAAACCTTTAACTCTTTAGGACTTGAAAAGCGACATTCGTTAAGTAAGGCGCTCAATATGTGTCAAAAAGTCGTCGAAAATGGCCTCAAAAGAATCGATGCTTGCAACAATTCGCGTGGTAGTCATTTAAATGATGTAGTCCTTCACATATAATGTAAACGTTCAAAGTTTATAATAAAAAAGAAATATAGTATTTATTTATGGCTTAATATTTATTTACGATTACTTTTAAAACCGCAAAATGGATAGCCCTGCATAAAAACAAATAAAATTACCTACACATTACTGCAGGTGTTTTCCAATTGTAAAGGAAAATCTGGTGTAAGGGGAAAGTTAAATGTCTGGAACTTATTTAATTGCGGTCAAAAGTTTTTCTTGGATATTTCTTCGATCCGAACTTTATGGATATTATCCGAAGCGTGACTGTTCCAATCCTCCATTATGTCCCGGGAACTTCTACTTGCAAAGAAATTACAAACCCTCCCAGAGTTATTCTTATCCAGAAAAGAGCAAGCAACTGTATTTCCTAAAATGTATCTATTTGTAACACTTTCTTGGAGTTTCAGTATATTCAGTAAAAAAGTTGTTTTTTTCTAAAATAAAATGTTTTTCTATAAAAAATAACATGGCAACCCTAAAAGTTTAAATATCATATTAACCATCTGAGAATGTTGTAATTTATGTAAACCTACATAAAATAAACATTTTGAATTTGCACTGTTAATTGTTCATTATAATTATTAAATAAATATTTGAAAATTTACTCATTTCAAAATATTTTCAATTCCATATTTTCTTTTTCTAAAAATCAATAAAATTACAATAACAAAACTTATGGCATGGGTTGGGTAGATAGGTATATAAAAAAAAAACAGTCATTAAATTACATTTCCCTCAAAATCCACCCGACACGCCTGGGCTTTGAAAAAAACTCGATTCAAAAACATGTAAAAACAACAACAAAAACGAAAAAATTTAATCTATACTCTGACTCTCCCTACATATCTCTAAAACCCATGCACAAGATGAAAATTTATTCTATTTTTCTGTCCTCTCATTCACCAATACATGGATAAGTTTAATTTACGACGACAGTAAAAAACCATATTAAAAAATTTCATTATATACCATCCGAAAAATCCATATAACTCAACAACTTTTTTCGAGCTTTATGCCAAAAACCCACCTAACGACTGACGCCAAATAACGAAAGACCGACGATACGACGGACACCGAGTCGAGACGATTCGTTCGAGACGCCATATTCTGCCTTAATACCAAATATGTATAAAAACTGGCTCTAGCTCTGCGTTAGCTTTGCTGGCTGGCTGGCTGGCGCTGGGCTGCTTGCTGTTATACATTCATTAAAAAATATATAAGAAAAAGTTTTTTAAGTGGTGACCTGTTTTTCGTCATACCTGAGACTGAGAGTATACGAACTACGAAATACGAAAATGCTTAAGAAAAAACAAAACGAAACAAAAGCTTAGATAATGAGATAAAATTTAAATTGCATTTTATGCACGAAATGCAAATAAGATATTGTTAATTAAAAAATATACTTAAAAATATTCGATTTTTGAAAGATTTTTCTCCCATCTCGACTTTTATCGTAAATGACCTAAAATGACCTCTCCTCCGAAAATGGAACGAAAACAAGTGTTTTCTAAATTGAAAAAAATGCTTCGTTTTCGTTTCTATCGCTTACACCATCCACTATCTTCAACGTCTTCGTCGTTGTCGTCGTTATCCGGGTATTCGTATATTCGTATCTCCAAAGTAGGTACATCGTTTTATAATTTTTCATAGTTGTCTCAGTATTGAAAGAGAGTTCAAAAAATGATTCTACATTTTTCTTGTTTTCGTCTCTCTGGCTTGATTCTCGTTTTCGGTTGCGTCCGTCCCTGCTCGGAATCCCACCATCATCACTTGCTCAAACCCTCCACAGCCTTGCTTCATCGCCGCGCCGCTTTTAGCTCGAGAATATAGATTTATCTTGTTCTTAGTACGTCCGAGACCGTTTTCGTCGTCGTCATCATAGTTTTTATATTAATGTTCCCTAGAACCAGAGTCTCACGATACCGGGGCGAAGTTGTCTCCTCAATTCTTGGTCTTTTGTTTGCTATGGCTGGTATTTTTCCAGCACTTAACTGCAGCGAGATATTCTAAGATTCTGGTTTTTGTGTATTGACTAATGACGATGTGAAGGTAGGACGAACCAAAAAACTAAAACTAGGTGTAGGTACCTTCTTAACCTTGCTTACATGCTTGCCATCATGCTGGACTTCTTCTTCGTCGTTGTAGTCTGCGTCTGATTCTTCTCCGCATAGGTATACAGTAGAAGGCAGAGTAAGACTTTTTTCGTTCTTTCTTTCTTATAATTGAGGGAAAAATAACGAAGAACTTCCACTATTATACCGAGAGAGAGGATTTGGGAAGACCATCGTCATCATCACGTGTGTCGTTGCCATCAGCCATCTACGACTATGGCCTGAAGACTAGAACTTGTGAGATATAGAAGAGGCTGAATTCGGAATTTGAGACGTGTTTAAAGTTAGACAGAAAATGATTTTCTGTTTCGGCTTTGGCTCTGGCTTCAGTTGTTACGAAAACAAGTAATAGACCTTTAAACTAATATGGACGGATAAAAAAGATGTACTTTAGCTATGTATGTATAAAAAGCCCTCAAAACGAGGGAAACACTATCAAATTCTCGATACCAACTGAAAACTAAAACTAACTACCAAAACGTTGTAAAAGTAAAATAATAATTCAGGTTAGTTGTTGCGTTAAAAGGCCGTAGATTGGAAGGGGACAGGAAAGGAAAGCATGTTTGTTGATGCTTAGACCTTTTTTTAGTCTAAGAATGTAAGTGTAAGATTTAAATATCTTTTTTGAAAATGTATCAATCCCAGGAATTTCCCTTAAAAATTGATTTTTTTCGTGGAGCATGGTACACGATTTGATGGGATTGTTTTTTGCTAGCATTGTATAAGTGCAACTTCGTATAAGTGTTAACGAGTGCGGTACCGCTATTAAAATCACCCCAACACATTTTTTAAAAATTGTATTAGAATTGGTGCAAAGAGGTTGGTAAAGATCATCAGATTTTATCTTAAATAACCATGGATCTAGAATGAATTGATTCATTTTATCCATGGAAACCCCATTAAACTGTCGGTTGAAAATCATAGACTTTGGAATAATTGGCTTGGAAGATTTCTAACAATTTAGGAAATTATAATGTCCCACGGGTCAACATCTCCTAAATTTTATTTATTCTTAACGATAAAAACAAAGAAATAAGCTTAAAAATTTTTGAGGAATGGAACCGTATATTCCATTTAACAATACATACAGTGTTGACTTCTCTGAGAAATTCTAAAATATTATTTATATTTGGGATTCTTGAGAATTTCATTTATTTATTTATTTATTTATCAAAAAATAACTTACAAAATAAATTTATAAAATTATTTATATTGAAGACATCAGGGCGGCAAGACCATAGATGTCGTATTTAACTTGTTTTTTTTTATTTAAGTAAAAATATTAATAATTTATGAAAAAAATTAACATCGAAAAGAAAAATATGATGTAATGTTATGTTATTTCTTTACAAAAAAAAAAAAACAAAAAAAAAATTACTAATATTAAAGTTCAAATATCTTTAAATTTGTTGTGTAGGGTTGTTGTTGATTTTATGCGTTGATAAGTGTTAATGTCAGATGGGTTTAGTATTTCACCCATCTGTTTCTGCTTGTCTTCCAATGAGATGGTATTTTTGATTAGGCGAGAAATCGGACATTCTGCAAAAATATGCCAGATTGAGAGAACTTCTTTACAACTTTCGCACTCCTCTGGGGGATCATTTGTGAAGAAGTGGCGACTCGTAAACAAAGTTTTTCCATTTCATATATGGAATGGTTTTTGAAATTTATTTAAACCATTGGCTGCGGCAACGCACAAAGTTCCAAAACATGTTTTAGATCAAGGTGGATGTTGCAAGTGAAGTAGGTTGAGTGATCGTTTTTGTGTGATGTTGTGTTGGTGAGAAGCAGAGGTGTATCGAAGTCTAGCCACTTTGCATACCCTAGGCATACTGACCATAAGATTCATCATAGTGGGATCTAGAACACTATTGTAGTTTTGATTGGCTACGAAACAAAAAATCATATCTATTTCTGAAGTTTTTTTAACGAAGCTTTGCTAAAGTACCCGGTAATAGAGACAGGGAGGTAAGAGATAATCCCTAAATTTTTAAGAATTGCACGTCCTTGATAAATATTGGACTTGAGTGAAACATTTACTTCTTGTATAGGATTTTCCAATAACAAGTTTCATTTTGAAGAGCTAGATATTTGGACCACCGGCTGTATCTTTTGAGGCTGTCATTATTTGACTTTTGACAAGTAAAACTTACGCCTTTACTAAAATTTAAACAATAAAAACTTAAACAATGCATTTATGTATGTAAAATCTGAAGTTATCATCACAGTTGACAGTTTTGCAAGAAAAGTTTCCTGATCGTGTTTTTTCTTACAGAGGTAACGAGATCCTGTCATTTAAGACCTTAAAGGCCCAACTATAATAGGCATAAGCTAGCATATGCGCGCATAAGTAAACGTGCGAATGCAAAGAATTTCAATACGAGTGAACATAATGGAGTCTAGCTCCGTTTCGTTCAATTTTTCTCAGTTTCGTTAACTTTAGCAAACTTAAGCAAGAGCGATCCCAGTCGCGCGCCGCATAAGTAAAATCTGACATGTAGATACGTGAGCAAAATTGCATTATGGCTATCCGCAGTAATTTCACAAACTTAAGTGAATTTTCGTTGGGTTTTTGACATAAGCTTATGTTTGCTTATGCCTATTATAGTTGGGCCTTAAGATTTTTGTTGTAACCACATGAAGGATGAGGTGTATGCCAACGCTCCACAATCGATTCAAGACCTTAAGATGTAAGATGTAATTATTAAAACAATCAAGGAAATACAACAGCAATTGTGTGAACTATTTAGAGTATATGGCACTGTACTGCAGCTGAAACTGACATTTATTATTTTCCATCCTTAACAAGAAAATACAAATCAAATTTAAAAAAATACTCGTATTATTATATTTAGACATAAAGCATATTAATGGATCCCACCACCGAAGAATGAAAAATTGAAAAACTCACGATTGAGATCTGCTTAAAAGCTTTTATTTTGAACTATGCCAAGATAAGGAAATAGGATACAAAATGAATTGACATCTGTCAATTTCCACATAATAAATGTTATCAATTTGAAAATGTGACAGTTTATATCCGGCCCTTCCTGCCATTTTACCTTAAGCGACATTTTAAATAAAAAAAATAACTTAATTTTTGAAATTTGAAATTATCATATCTTAACTTAAGCATAATTAATAAATTCCAATACTGGTTATGGGTATAAGTTGTTTCAAGGACCAGCAGCAAGCTACTCTCATAAATATAAACCAAATTGCTCACTTTTGCTGTCAGAAATCTGAGAACAGAATTTTTATGATTTGATTTCTCAAGAATTCTTTATCGCACACTTCAAAAAGGATGAACAGAAATGCAAAGTTAATTTGTTCGTTAAAGTGAGAGTTAATAGTGCTCTGTCAATCTGATTCAGAAAATTCTCAGAAATCTTAGAAATATAAACTGCTCAAAAGTTAAAAGTTTGACACTAAATTTTGAACTGTACTGTATATATTCAATCAAATAACATATTTTATAGTTAAATTGAACTATAAGTTAAAACATTTAATTTAACACAAACAAAATGAAGAAACTTAAAGTTTTGGCATATCGAAGAATTTTGGCATTGTTAACCAACCAATTAGTTTAGAATACCGCATAAAATATGTTTTCAAATATTGTTGATATTTTAAATCAAAAAAGCGCAAGAGAGTGAAAAATGTGTAATTTATTGATTTTCATTACACAAAACGAGGAAGTGAAAGTTAAAAAATGTCACCCCATTTTCAATCGATCCGAATCTCAAAACCGAAATAAAAAATACTTAACGAAACTAAAAACATTAAAAAGACATTTTCAAATACAAGTAGTTCTCCTCATCTCATATCGTCATTGCATTGATTTCCCCTCTTAAAGGTGATTAATTATAATTTCATTGACTACGGCTCTGAAATGTTGGTATTGATACTGAAACAACTGATGATGGTTTGCCCCGTTTGTTGGTTCGTCGTTCGTTTCTTCGTTGAATTGAATTGAATTAAGAGGTTTTTCTGTTTCTCAGATTGTTGCTGGTTTTTCAGAGATTCCAAGTTCCAAGACACGTTTTCGTGAAATAACGAAAACGAAAAACCAGCACACAATCACCCTCCACCGCTGCCGCTAACCACTTTGTAGTCGAACTTTTTCTTCTCAAGACAATTTTTTTAAATGACGACGACGATATTACGAACGATAGGTACCAAAGAATAAGTTAAGTTTTTTGTTTTTAATATAAATTTCGATGTCGATGTTGATGATGACGACGACGCGTCAACGAATTGAAAACGACGATGAACGTTACGTTTGTTGTAGCTCATTTATAAGCTATGTTGATGTTGTATGAGCTATGAGTAGAGTAAGGTATAGAATCGAGTTGACTTCAATCAATGAGGGTTTTTGACATTAACGGCAGCAGCGTCGTCGCTCGTAAATGTGAATAATACTGAATACTTGGTGTTTGCGCGTTTATCTCCTCTTTCGTTCGTACAACAAGCTCGCTCATAATCGCCTCGCCATTCATTTCCAATTCGATGGAGATTTTGAGTGAGGCAGTTGTAGTATGAAAAATATAAAATATAAAAATACAGCACCAAAACCAAACCAGCAACAACAACAACACTCTATACTTGGGTATGTACTTTGATGTGCTCTGTTTTCTGGCTTGGCTGGCAGAGCTGGTTGCTGGAACAGTTTTGGTGTGTGTTGAAACTGACAGTATTGAAATAATCGCTGACGGTGTAGGTTCGTTCGTTTCGTTTGAACGTCGTCGTCGTCTTCGCCTTCGCCTTTGCCTTCGCTTTCGCCCTCGTCCTCATTGTCGTGTCGTCGTGAGCCGTGAGCGTTGACGTTGACGTCTCTTTCTCTCTCGCTTGCTCGCTCGCTCTCTTGGCTGCTTGGTTTTGTGATTCTCTGAAGTTTTTCGTTTAACAAGTGATTTTTTGTTTCATGAGGGTTTTTGAGTTTTCTAATTCGAATTTTTTTGAAAGCTGGCAAAATTGAGAATCGATGATAAAAAATTATAACTAGTAATAACACAATGATGATGACACCAATACTGCCATTACCATCGCCAACACCATCAGCAATTGCTGCTGAAATGAGCACAACATCACTTAGTACACCAATAGCAGCAACAACAACAACAACAACAACACCACCAGTGGCATTAACTGGCCGTTCTGAAAAACCAGAACGCAACCTTTGGCGTGAACAGGAAATGCTAACCGTTTTGCAAATAATACGAGAGAAAAAACTATTACCGCTACTCAATGACAAGACCGTACGCAGTGAAGCGGTTTTTCGCCGCGTCGAGAAGGAAATGTTCGATCGCGGCTTTCGCAAAAAGAACTTTCAACAAATCTGGACAAAATGGAAATTTTTGAAATCGACCTACATGACGTCACGCCGCGTGCACCAAGTACCCAAGATAATACCGTTAGAAGTTTATGAATCGCTCGATGAGCTTTTAACGGCTGAATTTCAAAATGACGGTTCAATGTCATCATACGATGGCGGTGATTATGATGATGGAGGTGGCGGTATAGGTAACGGTAACAGTAATAGCAACGGTAACGTCAATGGTAACATGATGATGAGTGACATTTGTGGTGTTGGTGGTGGTGGTTATGAGATGATGAATGCGTCCGCATCGACAACAGGAAGTAACGATGGATATTTGCCGGTTATATCGAATGTACAGGGCAGCTTAAATTTGTCGTCATCGTCGACATCCACACCGACGACGATGGCGAATACGTTATTTAATGGCGGGAGAAATTATGCAGCTGATTTAAATGGATTCGGTGGAATTGGAATGCGAAGGAATAAATTCAAAAATGGATTTCGGTCGTCGTTTAAGCACGAAGAGGATACTAATGGTTTCGGTATGCAACACCCTATTTTTGGATATCGATTGGGGGTGGTAAAGGATGAACCCATTGATGATGGTGAGTTTTGGAGAATATTATAGTTCATATAGGTATTTTATTTTTGCGTATGGAATTTTTTATTATGTAAATAGAATATTTAGTTAGGTATGTAAGTTGGAAGTATATACCTACTTGTAGGAATTGTGGGTTTGAGAAAAAGGTGGTGGTTTTTGAAATTTGTATATTTTAAAATATTTTTTTTTCGTCATTTGCCTCCAAATTGAATTAAGTACATAATATACGAGTAATTTATGGATTTCTCTTTATGCGGATTTGTTGCTTGTGCATTTGAAATTAATTATTACGCTCGTATAGGGTGAATCTGAATCTGGTTTATCGTATCTCGAAAGTTACACCTACAGGTAAATTTATAGGTATGGGAAGTAATGGAATAATTCTGCTCGCAGGTATTGAAGTGAGTTCTATTTTCGAGTCTTTTTATGTTTTTTGTGGATCTTTGAAATAATAGGTCTGTACGTACTATACATGGGCTATTAGGTATGCCAAAGGGAGAGCGAGAGTATTTACCAATATGAAGATAGGGATTGTGAGCCTGAGTATAGTTTTTTTTAGGGTTCGATTCGAATACCTTATAAGAAAGGTTGGTAATCTCTTATGTTTGTTTTCGTACTGTGTATATGCGTAAGACTTGTGTGTAGGAAATACCTATCTTTCTTATTTTCGATGTAAATTCAGACAGGTAGACATTATTTATATTTTTATTTGATAACCAGTTTGTTGTTTGTAATTTTTTGGATTCATGGAAACATTGGCTATGGGTAGGTACATGAGTCTGACTATAGGACTCTTTGAATTTTGAGGGTTGGTGATTTTTGTTTTCCCAAGAATCAAAAGAGAATTCGATAAGAGAGAATTAAATATAGTTAGGTACGTGTTTACCAAGAAATGTTGAGGAAATTCAAATTACCTTCGTCTTTGGCCATACATAAATTAGAACTTCAATAGGAAGCTATTCCTATGTATGTTTGAAATGAGAGTTCTTTCGTACAAATGTATACCTAGACATAAGCTTTTTTTGAATGGCAACAGGTGGTTTTTTGCTACAATATTGAGAGGCGTGTGTGCTTTGATTGCAAATGTTGTTGTTTTTATTTTCTCCTTATATTCTTGGTATTGGTTATGCGTATAGTGAGATATCTGGCCGTGTTTTTTGAGTTTTCGGCTTACGCTTTTATCTTAAATATTATGAATCACTTTATTTTTAAACGGAAACCATATTTGTTTAAAATAATATATGGGTTATAGATAGGTTTATGAAGTAAGAGTATTGTTTATGCGTGTGAAGATTAATTCATCATTTATTATTTGTATAAAACAAAAAAGTATTAGAGACCACGTATACTTTCATGTTCTTAATTGTTTTTTATTTACTAGGTATTCTAATTTTCATTAATGAATATAAATTACGAGTGATTGTTGTTATAATGAAGCATGAAGAAAAGAAATATGTACCTACAATAAGAAGTTTGTTTGTTGCTTAAGATTTTGAGTTTTCTGAGGAAATCATTTTGAGAGTTCTTAGTAAGTAACGGGTGTTTTTTTATAGAGGCATAGAAATTTAATTTGGTAATATTATTTGACCTGGCAGCCATTTTTCAATTGTCAGGTATTTTATTTTTAGATTGGTTTAATATTACAAGAATTGAAGCCACAGGATAACCTAGCAAGGTGTATGTATGTGCGGTGAATGGGTCCAAAACAAGATTGCTGACGATCCCATTTTTATTTAGCTATAAAGTTAGTTATGCTGCCAAATGATTCTCTTTCGAATAAAGTACATTTCATGGCTATTTGAAAAAGAATCATCTTTAATTCATTAAATTTCAAAGTTCTGAAAAAAACACCCTCTATAGGTACAAAATTAAATTTATAAACCCTAGATATATATTTTTTAAACTTCTGATAGGAAGTAATTGTAAAAGGTAGCATTTGTTGAATTGATAATTTTGACATTTCTCGGACGTTTCAAGGTCCCAAGAATCTAAACTTATGGTCTTTAGAGCAATGTGAGTGCATTGCGTGTACGTTAGTACGTCTGTATGTTTGAAATTCCTTTTTCGTCATTCATAAGTAAAAACTAGCAAAAACACATTTCGACTTTAAATAAATTTAGTTTAACTGATACAAAAAAAACACGCTATCAACTTCAAATTAATGTTATTTAATTTATGATTTTTTAAAATATCAAGCAGCTCGAACGAACAATAAATTAAATTACCTTCACAATAATTTTATACCTATGATAAAAAATTACGTAAGTACACCCTAATATATTTAACTTTCCGATTATCATGATCGAAATCAAATCAACGTTCTTTTAATAGCAAAAATGTGGATTAGATAAAATATAATTTGCATAAGGCTAACAAGTGGTAGAAATCCGTTTAATTATGGTTCTAAATTGGCGCCCGGGCGTAAGTATGCAGGTACATTAGTGTGTTTTTTTTTTAAAGAAGTATAGTACTTTGAAATGGAATAAAACAAAAATGATTTTTTTTTTAAATTGACATGAAAAGAAAGAAAATCTTCTAGCATTATAATCAAAATATTATTTTTGACACGTGTACGTATGTACATATATATAACATTTGCGACTGGCTCGGACGTAATTTAGACAAGTTACATCACACATCCCCATACAAATTAGTTAAATGGAGTAAATCGCAACATCTTGGAGGCCAATTCACGGCTCCGTCAAGTCAAACTATGTTTCTACTAATGGTTTAATAAATCAAATTAACCACGAGCTGTGTGACATGTTATGGTGTTGTCTTGTTGCACATCATGGATATTCAAATCAGTAATTATGGCTCACCATTGACTGTAACGTTCGTAAGCCAATGATTTCACAAATCCTTAAAACGCACCAAATGTACATAAGTGTTCGTCTCACTATACACTTTAGGATTATCATCACTTCAAATGAGTCAGTTTTTTTTCATTCAACCAGAAGTGAGCTTCATAGCTAAACAAAATTAGTTTATGCGAAAAACTTCTTTTACTAAATTTTGAAGCGTTGTTCAGACGTCAGTCACAACTGTCAAATTGGACTAGTAATATACCTAAAACAATACAAAAACACCAGTTATGTGGACAACTACATACATATGTCTTCTAGTATTCAATAGACAAGTTAATTTTAAAATGTTAAGCTTGAAATGTTTGGAAAATTGTCAGCATTTCTTGTGTGGCATTATTTGAAACTTATGTTGAAAATATAAAAAAGGGTTAGTTCGACAATTAACAGTATCCGTCGGATTCTTTAATTTTTGGACGATTTTACCATTCGGTTAAAGGAGAATGGGCTATGGTCCCCGTTCCAACAGTGATGAGTCATTATATCATTAAAACGGCATTAGAGCGGAAAAAAATAATTTTAATCCTTTTAAACTTTATGTTTAATTACTCTTAGATAACCCGAGCGTATGATTTAAAAGTATTTTTAACATATATGTATATTGTATGTTCATACAAGCCCTAAAAGTTGAAAAATAATTTTACTAATTCGTGAACCGTATTTTCAACAAATTTTGAGATGTTTTTTTTCGAAGTTCCTTTAAATAAATTCTCTAGCTTCTTAAATAATTTAATTGGTCTATTTTCGATATTCTAAAAAAATTATTATTTATAAAATGTACCTTCTATAAGTAGTCTAAAGCTTTAGTACTAGGAAAAAATGGTTTTTTGTAACTTTAAGTATGCCAGCATATGCTCCATACATTCATGTTAAAGCACAGAAACAGCTGCAGATACGTGCAGATGTGGAAGTTATGATCAAAAATGTTTCACTGAATCGGTTTACCAACAAGATTGATTGTCAGAATGAACTGGTTAAGCACATTATTTTAAGAAAAAATGTCGAGCTTTATTTTAAAAATAAAACAAAATTAATACATTGACCCAGGTCTGAGAATTTCGACTTTTGAGAAACCATTTATTTCTGCCTGAAAATTGTTAAACTTGAATTCAATATTCTTGAAAACAACACACGAAAAACAATAAAGTTTTATGATATTTTAAATTATATGACACATGTGGGAAACTGCATAACTTTGTGTTAAGGAATATAAATGGTACAATATGCCAGCAACCGTACATAAGGTTTTGATCCATAAAGAAGAAATAATTAAAAGCTGTGCTTTTCCGCTCTCCGAGGCAGCCTAAGAATGCCGAAATAAGGATTATAAAGCCTACCGCAGGTTTCATTTGAGAAATTGCAGCCGAATTGCAACGAATGAAGATGTGATGTATCATATACTCATATACTCAGATCCAATAATAACAGGTTTAAGGCCACAGGCAAAAAAGAAAATACTTCAAATGAGCGCAGACGCTAGCGTTATAAAATGACTACTTCATAATTGTTTTTTATTTATTTTTTGTATTTATTTATCTATTTATTTATTGTATATAATAATAATAATATTTTGTTCAAAATAAAAAGTTAAGATTTTACTAAAAAAACTTGTATTTAAATATAACATTAAAAACCTCTTAACATGTGTGAAAATTTTTATTAAAATTCGTTTAATAGTTCAGATTTTACAGACTTTCTTCCGCTCTCCCATCAAAACCCTCAAACTTTTTTTCTAATATTTTTTTCTTGGCCAAATTTTTACCAAGCATGTATGAGACCAATCTTAACATGTTTGCCAAATTTCATTGAAATCCGTTCAACCGTTCAGGTTAAACATACTCTTTTCCACTCTCCCATACAAATCTGTGGACGAGTAAAAGGTAAGATAGATAGAACAATAAAAAAAGCACGGTCTGATGACGCTCAAGTAGTTTTGTGTGAGCTTAACGTCCAAAACGGCTTATGCTGGATTGGTTTATGTAAGAGTTCAGCTGTCTCCTCAAACACTTTTTGACAGTTTTTTTGGTATCGAATGAAAAAAAATACTCATCCCAATGATTCAAAACCTTATAAAGGCATATATTAAAAGCTTTGCTTAAAGATATGAGACGGTAGGGCCCACTAATAAAAAATAATATTAGTACACAAACCTCCAAATCAGCATGTTTTTACATTACTCTTGACTCATGACTCTGGTCTTGATCTTGACAGATCGCCTGTCAATAAGTGGAGTTGTGTCTTGCGTGGTAAAAGCCTCATCACACAGTTACGATTTTGCTGTTGCATCTGAGTAGCAGAACAGTCAATCCAGTGTATGACCACATGTCAACGTATAAAGCGGGTAACAAAGTCCATTAGGGTCACAGGGGTCAGAGGTGAAAACAAAGGGTAGAGGAGGGTACAAAGGTGAAACCTCGTCACTAACGCTTAGGGCGTACTAGGGCGTAAGGTTTAAGAAATATGATACAAAACGAAAACACAGGAATCATTTTTTTATTTAACGATAATATTGTGATTATGTTTATATATAAATCCTTATAAATTACATCACACTGAATTTTATTGGAACGGTGGCCAAAATGTCCATTGTCGTTTAACCTATGACTAATATTTTTCTTATGACCATATCAGAATATCAGACGCTAAGTCCGAAAGGGTTTATTTTGAAACTTTAGTGGTAAAAAAAAATGAATCCTTTTGACCTTACTTAACTAGTACTAATAGAAGAGTCTTTTGGAGCGCTTCTCAATTTTGTTGAGTTCAAATATTACATAACTTGTAAAATTATTTGGATTTTGTTTGTCAGTTTTTAAAAAATGCTAAGAATTTATTATGTGATTACTTTATGTTTAGTATTTTTTTAAGTATATTCATATTTACACTCAAAAACTCGTCGTTACATAGTTTTTTCTAATATTTTTTTTTTTAAGAATACTTTGGTTTTTTTATTTTTGACTTTATTTAAAATTGTCTTCAAATTTCTTAAAAAAATAAATTATACCAAAAATCAATATATTTCAAATTCCAATTTACAACACAGAATTGTAATTTGAAAACTAAATAAAAAACCTGTCCTTTTACTTTTATTTTAGATTATGAAAACAATAATAACAACTCAGCAGCTGATGCATCCTTTCCACATGAACACGTACATGATGAACCTTCTAATTCGAATTCCCAACAATACCCAGATGTTAAACCAGAACTTACTTCCCCACCTCCATCACCGTCACCGTCATCGCAATCTCCGTCTACACAACAAGAAGATGATAATTTACCGATAGTACCTGAAATCTCAAGCTTGGCTCATTCTCAACATTCAACAAATGGTGATTCCATGGATGGAGTGGATAGTTCCATGATTGATCCGCTTATGCCTCCTCTTCATAGATATACACCGCCTACATACCTGCCATTGTCAACACAATCAGATACACCACATCCACCACCGCTTAAGCAAATACCATTTATGAAAATTCAACTTCCTTCTAAACCACAAATTTCCCAAATGGCACAAGTAAATCATCATCTTCATCACAATCAACATCAAGTCGATTCACAGCCCATTCAAAACGAATACCGGTCTAAGAAGATTCCAGTGCTTACATTGCGTAAAAGAAAGAAGCGTCTACACATTCCAGATCTCTCTGAAGGCACCCAATCACCAGCTCCAAGTTCGAAAAATTCAAAAATTTCCGACGAAGATGACCCACGAGAATCACCACCCGAAACATCACGCATTCCCTTCGTGACCTATGGCAAAGCCATGCGAGAGATGAGTTCATCATTGCGAGAAATTCAACGTGAAATGATCGATGATTTCTTTAAGCAACAAATGGATTTAGCCAAATCAGAACACGAATTCCAGAAGCAACAGGATGCCATGCTTCTGCGGTGTTTCGAAGATCAAACTAAATTATTGTTAGATGGTGCGAGACGAATGTTTTCTACCAACCAAGAATTATCAATGGCAAGAGATGAATAGGAATTAGAATTAGAATAAAATAAGATTTAGATAAAAGACAAACAATTGAGAACACGTGCGTGGACTGGAGCCACAACTAATATTGTGAACTACTGATGATCATTCCATTTGTTACCAGAAAAGACTTATTAATCTTTAATTTAGAAGTTACACAACATTTATTATGTATAAATAATTATCATTCCATTGAAATATTTATTCTATTTTATTACTTTTATTTTTTTTTTAGGTTAATTTTCGTTAAAATAAATGAAAATAAATTATTTTTTAAGAGAATTAAATATTATTTTTCATAATAATCAAGTATAAGTATATAATAAACTATTTTTTGTAAAAAAAAAGTATTTTGTATCGTATTTATTTATTCTTCATTAATAAATCATTTCCAACTTCTTTGAAAAAATAACAATTCATTTTCAACGCCTTTTGAAATGTGTTATTGCATTGCATAAGGAAGAAGAAACAAAAAAACATCAACTTTTTGTTTTAATGTTCGAACCCTATTAATGTTCTCGACATCAGCTCAAAGAACTTTTAAATCACAATCATATCGGAATACGATTGTTTGCTGAATGATTGGAAAAAATATCTCATCAAGCTCAAGACTATTATTAAATACGTCTTAGAATCGCAATAAACCTAAGACCTTCAAAGAAAGACCAAAAGATAAGGTTAGACGACATAAGTCGGAGAGATGAAATTGGCTTCCATTGCCATTATCGAAAAGTGGAACAAAACGAAGTTTTAAAGTCGAATACTTGTGTAAGAGACCAGGTAATAGGTTACTTGCATTTGTTTCCTATTGGATGTTCAATGTTTCAACAATCAGTATTTGGAGAGATCTAAACACACAAATTTTTTGCAAATCTTATAAAAAACAGACTAAGTGAATAAAAATCCGCATTAAATTATTTTGTTTTTCATTATAATATTTTATTTTCGTTAGTTAACTAAGTTCATCGTTTAAATTCAAATTAATATGAAATCAAATAATAGTATAATATATTTTTCTTTTCTTTAATGTTTTACTTAAAAATTAATACAAATCCTCTAATCTATTATCAAGTTGTTGTGTATTTTGCTTTCATTTTTAGTTTGTTTTTGTTTATTTATAATTTATTCCTCTGTCCTCTTTCTTTATTTACAATCTATATTTCGTTTTATATATTTTCACATTATATAGTATTTAAAATATATAATTGTGTTGTTATATAAATTCTTCCATTCTTTTTAATTTAAGTAAAATCAATATTAAACAATGAAAATAAATTCAATAAATAGAAATCAGTTAAATGATTTATATATTAATTAAATAAATACAAAAATTAATTATTTTAATAAAATATTAAAATAAATATTATTTTCATTTCCGAAATAAAAGTAAATTTGTTTTGTATTTTTATTTTATATTGTTTAGTTTGATTAAACAAAAACTAAAAACCAAAATTTACCTAATCAATATTCGGTATTTGTTTTGTTTTATATTTTATTTTAATACTGCCAATTTATTATTTTTCTTTACTTTTCACTTCGTAAAAAAATGAAAACCAAATAACAAAAGCTCATTGTTTGTTTTCAATAAAAAATTAAGCCAACAAGCATTATAACGACGAAAGTTTTTGTGTTTACTTACAATCCAGTCTCAATTTTTGTTTTGTTTGTTTTTTTTTTATTTTTAAATGTAGATAACCGTCAAGAATAAACAATTTTTACAAAACACAAAAGTCTGGGGCAAAACAATAAGTTGAAATAAAGCTTATTTTTGAAAAAAAAAATTATAATTTTGTAAGTAACTTTAGAGTTTAATTTTCAAACTAGATAATACCGTTACAAAATTTTCGGAATTGGCTTTAGTCACAGTGTATTTAAAAGACCAAAATACATTTGTATCAACTTTGAAACACAAATGCTTTGATATTGCTACGTGTTCCTCAAAATTAGAATCCCCAAAATTCTGATGAATTTGGTGATACAAATTTTAATAATCCAAGAGACTTTAATACTACTTAAAAGCTGTAATAACTTAAGGATAGCCATTTTTAATAATGTATTGATATTTCATTTGTAAAACAATCAACCATGTCTATCAGAAAAATATGTGATGACGAAGAGAAGTCACGATCAAAATTCTCCGTTCAAAGAAGTTCTATAACAAAACCGAAAATGTTGAATTAAACCATATACAATTTTACATTTACTTGCTTTTCCTTGAAAAAAAAAAACAACTCGTAGAAACTTCCTTAGCCATTATGATAATAGCTATCTCCTGGGGAGGACTTACTTAATATTCATATTGTCAAAAAAAATGCTAAATAGATATGGAAGGTAAAAGATGCCTCTTGACGATGTCAAAAAATGTTCTTTAAATATGAATTACATGCAGTGAGAGAAACAATCGCCTGAATGTATGAATTTAAATTGTATGTTAATTATCCTACGTTAGGTTACTCTAACGTACAATTTCCTTTAGTAAAGCTGTCAAAATTTACCTTTCAATGGACAGGTTCAGACGACATAAGGGACTTGAAAGTAGGGCAAATTTATAGTATCCGATTTACCAGTTGACTGGAAAGTACGTCAAAGAAAATCTCTCTCATTCAACTGAAAACTGAGGCCTGATTATGAGGCTCGAGGCAAATTGTTTTTCGAGTTTGCCATTTTTCAATTATTGCTTTCGATTTCGCCTTCTTCGTTTTGAATTCGACCAATTAACGAATTCGAAGGCGAATTTGAAATGTCATAATGTTTGCTGGCGAGTTGCAAGAGGGTTTATTATTAATCACTGTTCGATTTCGTGGATAAAAATGTGAGTTAGCTTTATTTTAATTTTCTTATAAATTATCCAAAATCCACAATAAGATATAAAATTCATACAAGGAACGATAAAAACAAGCAAACAAATCGACATCAATTTTTGGCTCTCGTCGGGTTTATGGAGTTATTTTTCTTGCAACAAATTCATCCCATTTTTTAAATCTAATATTGTTTATTGGAGAAATCACCGCAAATTTAACAAATTCAATGAAAACAAAACAAAATTTGTGGAAAGCTGTCAAACCAAAGTGTCAAATCACTGGAATAGAGGAAGAAAAAGTCAAACCAAAAGTGTCAAATCACTGGAATATAGGAAGAACTATTTTCGCTTCGCCGCGAATTGGTTAATAAGGAAATACGACGCGAGTCGAATTTGAAACGTCGAATTGAAAACGATTTGCCGCGAAATTCATAATCAGGCCCCTGAGCTTTATTCCTCTATGAGTTATTTATTTTCTGGACAATGTTTTATTTAAAATTGGAAAAGAAATAACTAATAATCTTTTAAAATACAAATCGCGAAGGAGTTTTAGTTTGCGTGGGCAATGTTTGTTTGTTGTCTAGACAATAACGTTTTTGATAGTAGAGGTCGGTGAAGCAAAGTTCTGAGTTTTTTAATGTATGACAGTTGAAAAACTAACTATGTAGTTGCTTTGGTTCAAATGTACGTTCAAAAAATGCAGTTGACTGCAAATGAAGTCTCTTAGTTTGTCTGAACCTCACCAATATTGAAATACTAGATAGGGGACGGAACATATCGTAAAGAAACAGGGCCTAGTGACTTACAACTCTCAACCATTTCTCCGTGCGAGAAATGTCAGAAATGGAGGGAACCTACAGTTGGTGTGCCGAAACTGAACGGCTTATTTGAGAGAGCACTTTTCATGACAAGAATTACATTTGGAGAAACTGTCAATTCCTTGCAAAAGACAAAAACCGTGAAATAAATCAAATGCTTTAAAATTTAATAATAAAATAGTTTGATGACACAAGAGTTTTGTACATTTCGCTAATCTTTTGTGCTTTTTGTGCCATAAATAGATGTACTCTCAGGAGGAGACCAGTAAGGCTAAACAACTATGTTGAATATAATTAATCAAATCTGTCGTTATCAACTTTAATTCATGATCAGTATAAGGAACTAAAATTGATTTGTGCGTTTTTGGTTAACTCTGTATAATGAACTTTTACGCATGGTTCATGGTAATAGCCTTGATCTTGAAACAGAATTGATCTTATAAAGTGCCAGACCATGCGAAAGGCTTATTTATTTGTTTGTAGAAAAGTGAAGAAATTGGTAGACAATATCATTACTCCAAATATGGATAAATGATTCAAAGGCAAAAATAGTAATACCCTGCCTAAACTAAATCTTAAATGAACACAAGTTTGTGTTTAAAAAATAAAAAATACTGAATAAAATACTAATAAAATGTTGTCACTTTTGCCCCAGTCTTACGTGTTTGCTTAAAAGTTGTCTACATTTTGACTCGACACTTTTTTATTTTTAGAATTTTTTGTTTTATAGTTATGTTTGTTTTTAATTTTTTTTTTAATTTGTGATTTCCTTCTTAAGTGCAAATAACTGTGACAGTGTGAATGGAAAGCTCGTTTAAAAAAGCTTTTTGTATTAAATTAATTTTTATTGCTTGAAGGCTTTTTTGGAGGACTTGTTTTTCTTTTGTTTTATTTTTTATTTTATGCGTTTCATTTTTAGTTTTTTCTTTTATTTTGTTTTAAATTTGTATTTTAATGAAGCAAAAAGTCTTAAAAATTTGCACACAATATCCTATTTCTATATCTCAAATTAGAATTTTTATCACTGTCCTTAGAGACATTAAACTTCATCAAATTGTTTTCAAATTTACAAAAAAAACGTTGTTTTTTTAAATTCAAGCAACGATAGGCATTTATATATTAATTTGTAATTTTATTTTTTTTTTCTTATAAATTTAATTCCAATAAAATGTTTATTTTTAAATTCAATTTTATATCTTATTTATATTATTTACAATTATGTTTCTCCATTTCTCTTATTTACAATAAAATTAGTGCATTTCTTTTTCTTTGTTCAAAACATTATAATAATATTTTTGTTTAACTCAACAACTAATGGCAAAAAATATATAGTAAATGTATAATAAATTTGTTAAATACGAGATTGCTAAAAACGCAACACTTTGTTAGATTTTTTGTTTAATAAACATAAGCTGTCTTTATTTTGCTATAGATGTGCATCGAATTGATAGTTTGATTAATTTGATTGCTTTAAAATTATCAGATCTATGATAGCTTTGGGGCTCCTTCCAGATGTGAATCGAATTAGTTTTTTATAATTTTTCAAAAGTGTATATTCAAATGATTCGATATGCATTCACTTATAAAATCAGCGCAACCATCCAGGGATTAGTAAAGTTTTGGAACATTGCAAAATAGATTTAAATTCGATTCACATTGATAGCAAAATAAAGTTGTTCTTATTTTCATCTTTTATTTTTGTTTAGTAAGAAAACGAATGTGTGTTTAATGTTGAAGTTAACAACAAATAGGATTTTACGCTTGACTGAGATTTAGTTAAATATTTGTTTTCATTTCTCTATTGGAACATAACAAATGCTAGATTATATAAAAATGTATATTCTCTGTGTAGTAGTTATTTAATAATTTTAACAGAAATAGTAACAAATTAGTAGCATTAAACAGCCTCCGTGCATCGAACTTGGCTGATATGGTGAGGAAAATAAGCAACATTATTTAGTATAATAAAAATTATAAGAAACAAAATTAAACAAAAAACTTTTCTCTAAGCTAAAAGTTATTGTAATATTTAAGCATTATTTTGTTTGTTCTTCTTTGTTTTCCAAAAAAGACAAACAATAATATAAACTCCGTGTTTTGTTTGTTTTGTAATAATAATTATAATGTGTGTATATAACTAGCCTCAAAGTTCTACAGTTTTAATTTTATGCTTTGTTTTGGTTTTTTGTTTACAATTTACAAAAACCAAAACCAAAATTATTATTTAATTAAATTAAAACTGTAGACTTTAATCAGGACGATAAATGGGTGTTTTCGGTATAAATTCGATTTGAATAACATATTCCATCATCGAATTGGAATCACATTGTTGCTTATTCAGTCGCCAGTGTAGACCAAGTTTATGATATAAATGACTATTTTCCCATTCAAGTAATTTATCCAGCATTATTTGCGTCTAAAAGGAAATAACATACAAATAATTATTTGTGGATGTTTTTTTTTATAAAATATTAAAATTACACAAACTTAAAAAAAACATACCCTTTTACTTAGGCATATAACGGGCCAAAGAGAGCAACCCAACGTGCAACAACAACAAACGCAACCGCAGAAAAGCCATTTAACGTTGACCGGAAGGGTTTTCTTTAAAATGCCATTTATACGACTAATGGTCGCTTTGAATTCTTCGGGTGCCACGCGAGAAACCAGCCCCGTTGGAAATTCCGAGTTGAAACGATTACTGAGACCAAATCTAAAATTACAAAAAAAAGAAAGAAGAGATAAGAAATAAACATTATACAATGTAACAGATTAGCACACCCCAGGAGAAATTAAGGAAGATTTATTTTATATAACTTTATTCTTCCACTATTTTTACACTTTTGATTTTGTTTCAAGACAACGCCAGATCAAATAACTCTAATTTAAATTGTTCAATGTCGAAATCAAGCATTAATACGAGCGGTTGGATTTTTTTTTATAATTAGATCACACTCAAGGGGATATTTCTATTATGCAGACACAGAGTTTGAGCATTAGGAAAGGTAGAGAGGGTTTTAAAGGAGATATCGGTGCCCATTGTTTTTGAATTCCTGAATATTGCATGGACTGCGAAACACAGGGTGTTATAAGGCATTCCACATTCGCGTAGTACGGCTAAAGAATGAAACTGTGTAATTGTAAGTACGGCCGAAGTTGGGCTCGAGGTTATACTGTTGAGCATTCCTAGAATCGCGAGTATTACGGTGGAACTGTTTAAGGGGAGGAATGCAGCTAGCTATTTTTATCAAGATTTGTAGTCTTAATAATACAACCTCTATTTATGGATAATGGAAAGGAAGATATAAAGCGTTTTGACTTACAATACAAAACAGCATTGGGTTTTCGAAGCATTAAATTCTACTTGATTTTTTATTGCCCACTTTACGTTTAAGTCGGAATTTATTTAGCTTATCATATTTTGTCGATACAGTTCCACATCGGAAGAAGAGGGATGTGAGTTTCAAAACGAATATAAAAAGTTAAGAGTACTATCGGCAGCGAAATAATTTAATACAATAGAATTTGCAGACAGTTGATCATTACTAAAAAGGTTTTAGACAAGGTGATGCGCTGTCATGCGATTTTTTTAACATCGTATTTGAAAGAATAGTGCAGAGATCACACGTCAACACTAGAGACACTATCTTTCAAAAGTCTGTCCACTTACTAGCATATGCTGATGACATTGACATAATCGGAAGAACTCAGCGTGATGTCAAGTGGGCTTTTGTGAGTATTGAAGCAGAGGCGGCAAAAATGGGTTTAACAGTTAATGAGGGCAAAACAAAGTACATGCTGTCATCAAGAAAGGACCTACAACACCGACGTCTTTGTCAAAACGTCACCTCTACAGAAGTAACTTTGAGGTAGTCAAGGACTTCGTTTACCTAGGCTCTGCTTTAAACGCAGAAAACAACACCAGCGCTGAGATCAAAAGCAGAATAACTCTTGCTAACCGCTGTTTCTTTGGGCTAAGAAAGCAATTGAGTGGTAAAGTCCTCTCTCGAGGGACCAAAGTGTCGATATATAAGAAACTTATAATCCCCGTCCTGCCATACTGTGCAGAAGCAGAAGATGAAAACACCTTGGGTCAGTTCGAGAGAAAAGTTCTTCGTGTGATCTACGGTCCCGTATGCATCGAAGAGGATTGGAGGAGAAGATGGAACGACGAGCTGTACAGGCTGTACAGCGACGTAGACTTAGCAAGAAGGGTAAAAGTCCAACGACTAAGATATCTGGGTCACGTAAAGCGCATGGAAACCAATGCTCCTGCCCGGAAAGTCTTTGAATCCACACATCCGCAGGACATCGCAGTAGAGGAAGACCACTGGACAGGTGGAGCGCGCAAGTGGAAAGTGACCTCACCCCGCTTGGAGCGCGAAACTGCAGACATCTAGCTGGGGATTGACCTAGATGGTAAAGGTTGTTGGGTGGGGCCCTAGTTCACACAGGACTGTAGCGCTACCCAATACAAATATGAAAGAGTTCCGGAGACAAAACAGAGCCCTGAGGCATACCAGCATTTATTTTAAGGACTTCAGGCATAGGACCATACAATACTATGTGCTTGTATTGCACAACTAAATAGGTAATTTCAAATCAAATGGAGGAGTGTTTCATCCAAACCGAAGGCACACATTTTCAACCTAAACCCTATGAAATGCTTTTAAAATGTTCAGTGCAATAATCTTACTTTGGTACTTTACTGATATTAAGATATGTTCAAATGTTCGGTAAGATGTACAATGAGATCACCAATGGACCTAAGGCCGTAATGCCGGTCATTAAGAAGATTTCGATCTTCGAGATATTTCTATAGCTGATAATTAACCGCCGTTTTCATGACCTTGGGGAGATGGGCCGTAAGTGCAATCGGTCGATAATAATAAGGTGAGGAGGATTAACCTTTTTTGGGAATGGACTCTACAAATGCTGTTTTCTATTACTATGCGCACTCTTCTTCTTTTGCTCTGGAACAAAATATAATATATAAGACAGATTTTTTATAACTGTTTTATTTCCGTTTGTACGTACGAATAACAGTTTTTATTCAGTTTCAATTTCTCTTGAACTAAAGGGTGTTCCAACTATAACGCACGATGTTATTTGTGAAGTTTTTTAGCCAAACTCTTTTTGACAATTCTTTGTTTCAGTCTTTGACAAATTTAATCGTGTAGGCTTATACAATTGAGATGGGAGTTAGGAATTCACAAAGAGTGACTGTTTGGAATGGTTTATCTTCGCTATATTTCTACCTAAACAAGGTTGACCAAATTACTACCGGAAATGGTGTTTGCTATGAAGAGATTAAAGATTAGTAGAGCATTCCACATTTGCGTAGTGCGGCTAAAGAAAGAATCTCGGTAATTAAAATACGTCCGAAATTGGTCTCAAATGTAAACTGATGGGCATTCCTAGCAGTACGGGTATTAAGGTTGAATTGTTTAAGGGGAGGAATGCAACTGGCAATTTCTTTAGAGCATTGTTTATAACAATAACGACCTTGCAGCGGTGTTCAAGAGAAGCTAATATCTCGATGATAGAACGATCTCTTCTATCCAGAAGACTCAAGTACTTTATTGGGGCTCCAGCCCAAATATAAGAATTATACTAGAGTTAAGGACGAATAACAGCTTTGTAAATTATAGTCAGATCAGACGGGGTAAAAAACTTCTTGCATCGTCGCAGAAAACCTAAACACTTAGGAGCATTTTGGACGATGTCAAATATGTGATCACTCCACAACAAGTGGTTTGTGATGCACATACCTAGGATTGATAGTTGTTCAATCTCCTCGAAGGAAGTACCACCCATGGATAGTGGCATTGGGGGAGGGTGGCGCTTTTGTGACAGTTGACAGCATTGAGTTTTTGAAGCACTAAATTCTACACGGTTTTAGAATCCCCATTGAACAATACTGTGAAGATCAGAATTTAATGAGCTTATCATACGCTGCCGTTCGTAGTCCACATCCGAAGAACAAGAATGAGGATCTAAAAACTAAAGCAGAGGGTACTATAATCAGCGAAACAATGTAGTGGGCTAAAAGTTTCAGTCAAAATATCATTTATAAAAGTAAGCGTCGGATACAAAATGGAGCCCTGAGGCACACCAGCGTTTATTTTGTGGACATCAGATTTGAACCCGTTCAATACTACCTGAATTGAACAGTCCGTAGGTAATTTCTAACCCAACAAAGAAGAGATTCATCAATACCAACAGCACGTATTTTCGATAAAAGAGCTTGATGCCAAATTCTATCAAATGCCTTTGAAATATCGAGTGCAATAATCTTACTTTTTCAAAACGATGTAAAGACTTGTTCCACTGTTTGGTGAGATAAACCATGAGATTACCAGTGGACCTTCTATTCTTGAAAAGAATGAACGTACGTGCAATTGGACGATAATCAGAAGGAGAGGGGGATTCGCCTGTTTTAGGGACAGGCTCGACAAATGCAATTTTCCATCCAATCGGTAAGAGACCAGTAGAATAGGACAGATGGAAAAGCTTACGCAGTGGTTTTGCCAGCGTCGAAGAACACCTCTTCAGAACAATAACAGGGATACTTTCCGGGCCAGCGGGTTTGTGAATGTCAAGATCTTTTAGTACACTAGCAACTGTACGAGTGCGAAAGAAGAATAGTTTACGCTTTCAAGTACAGGAGGAGTCATGTCACTTATTGGCATCGTCAAATTAACAGCAAACTGTGCTACAAGCAAATTGGCTTTATCAATCGAGCTTACAAAAGTAGTGTATTTAAACGAGCGTAGGAACTGAAGATGATGAAGTGTTGCGCACATTTTTTACATTTTTTGAGGGCGAAATTCAATGGCTGGTTATCTTGCTTTATGACGGCGAAAATTATCCGCCACGATGATCAAGCGATTTCACAATGGTTGGACTTCTATCTTTGGTAAAAATTAAAAGATAAGTTTACATCATTAAGCTATGAACAATTCAAGAACTAAGGGATGAGATATTTCTGCACGTTATAGAAATTGAACCTTAATTATGCGTTAGCATAAAGTAGCATAATTAAGATTCACTAAAGCTTTAGCTAAAATTTATACCTATAACCTTGCGGTTTCTTTCCGAATGTTAAAAAATGCTCCAAAGACTAAAGAAGATTTAAGCCTTTTTTTCATAAACTATATTGGAATGAATTTTAGGTTACTTAAAAAGTATGGCGCAAAATTGTATAGAACCTATTATTAAGGTTTTAACAACTTACTAGTTAGCAATTGGCTAAATATTTTGTAATTTACTAAGGGGCTCCAAAATGTTAAACCTTTGCTAACTAGTAAATTGCTAGTTGAAACCAAACATGTCTAAAAAGTGTCTTTTCGTGAAAATAAACAAAGCAAATACGCTTAAACGGAGCTATTGATTTGAACTCTCAACTGTAGACTGCACCATTCCTTCCACTGCTCTTATAAGATTAAATGTATGTACATATGAGTCATATGGATTCAGCAAATTACTAAAATTTGAAATAAATATTTCGTGATTTTAATTTTAGAAAATTGTTCAGAGAGATAGTAAGACTTGTAAATTGCTAAAATTAATTTAACAATTAACCAAATTGTTAAAAAATGTTAACCTTATGTTTCGAAGATCAGTGTCTCAGTGTCTTTTAAAAGTAACATTACATAATATATTCAATATACAATCTTAAGACACTGCATTTGACACCATGATAAATTCCGCAAATTAAATACTTATCGTGACAAATTGGAGTCCTGGGCCCATTTTCACACATCAAATTTTGTTAATCCGTAATAGTAAACTAGGTTAATTTACTTACAGATGTTTTTAGGGTAAATATATTATTCACGCTTCTGCAACTCAGCCTGTAATTCGACATATAAGCAAACACGGCTTTGACTTAAGATTCGTAAGCCATAAGACTTACTTGACTAGTTATCTACAAGCTATTGCACAAGTCAATAATGTGTTTTTCATCTTCTTCCTTTTGTAGTTTTAAATGATGAAAACATTTTAAAATCCGCATGAAATATATTTTATCATAGTCTACGTAAACTGTACATCTTATCATTATGAAGATAAAATTGTGTTTCTCTTGAGGCTTGTTAAATTTATTCGCTACCATCTTTCTAAATAAAAACAAAACAATTAGGTTAAGTTCCTATCAAAACTTATTGGAAACGTATAATCAAACTAAACAATACCCAAGGTCTCCGACTCCCAATAGTAGGGGACTATCAATACAAACTATACCTATAGGCACTAGGTAGCCTTGCAAAATATCCTTTTGCTCTCTCAAAAAACCTCGCATCTTGTCATCGAACATAACGTGTCAATTGGATGTAATTTCACTTAGTAGGAACATAGGTTAGGTAGGTATCTAGCAAGTAGAAGGTAACTCAATATCGATTCAAAACTCTTTGTTTGCACAAAGTTTTTTTTTATTTTCAATTGGGAGAAGTGTGTTGCAATTTTACAAGAAAATATGTAAGTTAAAGCAAAGAGAAAAAATATATATTGAGGGTTTGGATAGGGGAGTCCCTCTGTGTGTTACTATAACCTTCGAAAAAATAATTGAACACTGTAAAAATCAAACAAAAAAAAAAAACAAAAAAAAACGTGGATTGTAGTGAAGTAGTGAGTCCAAGTTCGTTTTAATTTTAAAACTATGTGTAATCAACCTTGATGCTTGAAATAGGGAACACAACAAAGGTCAAAACTTTTAATCTGTAAAAACATTAAGCAACAAAATACCGTTGCAAATATTTCAAATACAAATAGTAGTATGTACTTACACTGTCATATTTCCTGCTCCCCGAATAACGATGGGATCCGGCACAGGTGCAACTGTTTGATCCTCATAATACTCTTCCAGCTGTTCGTCCTCGTAAATTGCATCGAAATCAGCCATTTCATTCAAGTCAATAGTCATTCACTCAATAGAATCCTCCTAGACTTTTCTGTTCCTCCAACGGTTTGGATATTTGCTCTTGGTTGGCAACACGTTTATTTGTTAAAATTTATTTGATATCTTTTATTTAAAACAATAAAAACTCAAATTTCCACTTTTTTTCGTTTGTTACACCACACAACGGAGGAGGAATGAGAGGGAAGTAAAGAAGACTATGCGGACAGCTTTCACGTTTGCATTTTGCACCACAAAGCAATAAGCAACCACAGAACTACAACGATACGATACACAAATGATGACGAAGGGACGAGGAAGACGACGACGACGACGACAACAACGACAGCGATAGCGATGGCGATGGCTTTGCGGTCCGTTTAATGCTTCAGTTGCAAAAAGAGAAACTTGGGTTAATCACGAGAAGGAAGTCAAATAGACGAACAAACTAAAAATTATAAAATTCATAACAAATTTATTTATTTTCCAATGAAAGAAAACAGCCGAGTGTTCTTCTGGCTTTTTATAGTTTTTCTCGGTGAATTGTTTAATCCCTGAGGAATGGAGAGACGAACAGGGAGACGGAAACGGACCACGAGCGCGAGCGGAAAATCATAAATGCAGCAGCAGCAACACGGTATGGCAGCGGCAAGGCAAAAGGCAAGTGGGAGTCGGTGCGGTCGCGGAGTCTTGGGGGAGTCAACTCTCAGCCCACCAGTTTCGATTCAATCAAAATTAAAATCAACACAAGAACACACTACCGCTGCTGAAACTGGACAAAACAGAAACAGCTAACAACATGCAATCCAAATCGAAACAATAAAACAAAATATGAAAACAAAATTTCGATGTTTTGGAAATAAATTTCCCTTCTTCGTCTCCTGCTTCTTAAAAATAAAAGAAAACGTCAAAAAGAAAATTATGTTTTTTTTTCTCTTGTGCTTTTGGTTTCTTTTTTTATTTTGTATTTATTTTTCTCTTTTAATTCTTTTTCTTTTCAACGAAGAAAGATTTTATAATAATCCGACGATGAGTTTTCCATATTTTATTTTTTTGATTTTGTTTCACGGTTTTAGGTTTGATGCAAATTATTTGGGGAATAGTTAACTTTAGAGTCTGAATTTTGTTATTGGGAGATAATTTATTATTATTTTTGTTTGTTGGGAAGTAAAAGGTTTATTTTATTGTTGGGAAATAAATTGCAACAGACGAGAAAAACACTTGAAAAGAAAACTAGGCTACGATATTTTTTTTGTTCTATTTTATTTTGACAAAGGAGATTGTTCGTATTGTGGTTTCTGAATGTTGGTAGAAATGGAAAGGAATAGTACAGTGGGTAATGAGGTTTTGTTTTAAATAAATTGCATCAATTATTCCGTATGTCATGGAAAAACAATTACAGAAGAGTTGGTCGTGGTTAATTAAAATGTAAAAATGGACATTTAGCTGCCTTCGCAACATAGTCATCAGATAGAATAGGCGAAAATGGTTTGTTATTTGTAGTTTCAGTCATACAAACAATTGCAATAATATATTCAAATACTAGCTGACACGTCCGGGTTGACAAATTTTGAAATCGTGAAAAAACGGATATTTTTAATATGTAAATATTACAACAAATCAAGCTATTTGAAAAAAATTATTTCTAACGAAAACTTCGATAGAGGTATCCTCTTCATTTATTTCTTAAATTAAAAAATGTTTCTTCCTTGCTTTATTTAAATGTATTGTAAGGATAGTAAACAATATTGTTAAATTTTCCTTCATATGCCGAGACACATTAGTCAGCAGGTTTCTCTAGGGTTTTCCTGTAGCATTTGATGATAGAAGCTTTTCCACAGTTTCGTCTTGATAGCATCTGTGGTAGTTGACTGATAATTTAACCTACCAATGGTAGCCTACTGGTCTGTGAGACTGGGTGTGCGAAAAATTTCGAATACATTTCCTCTCCGTTATTGTTTTTTGTTGAACTTGAATTTGTGTATAGTAATACAACAGCTACTGTTGATTTAATATCATTGTTTTATCGTCAAGGAGCAAAAATATTCAAAAAAAAAAAACACGAAACATTAGTAATACATTTCGAACAATCTTCTGTTGAAGAAACCGGGTCCGTGAGACCTGTGTCACCATTGACCAAAGTCACCAATGGTGGGTTAATGAGCAGCAAAGTACCAACCCATTCGTAATCCTGAATCCTTAAAGCTCGTTCTTGATTATACCATGCTTCTGTCGCACTGAGCACGGACAAAGTTTATGAGCTCAAGCAGCATTATTTCTTATGCTTTCTTTGAATTCAGTGTTGCACCATCTTCATATTTGATTTCCCAAAGGTCTTTAAGTTTGATATGTCGAGCTATCGCTTACAGGAATCCCAATTTCGACGACTTTTAAGTTAGTCGATAAAAGGCAACACTTTCTGTTGCATCACGAATATCTTTGGATATTTCAACGGAGGTTTAGAATTTTCAAGATAGTTCCTAGCGAGGTCTTGAAATTTAAGGGGATATCTGAGGATTCGAAGAGAGGTTGGGATATTTTTTGAAATATCAGGGGGAGGTTGTGAAATATCAAAGGAGATCCTTAAATATCAAAGACGGATCTGTATTTCGAAGGCAGGTAAGGAGATTTCAAGGGAGGTCCTGAAGTTCCTAGCGACGTCTTGAAATTTAAGGGGATATCTGGAGATTACAATAGGTATTGAAATATAATGAGAGGTTGTGAAATCAAAGGCGGATAATGTACTTCGAAGGCAGCTAAGGAGATTTCAAGGGATGTCCTGAAGTATCAAGGCAGACCCTGAAGTATAAAGGCAGGTCCTTAAGTGTCAAGGGAGATCTGAAGACTTCAAGGGAAGTCCTGAAATATCAAGACAGGTCTAGACATTTCAAGGGAGGCCCTGATGTTTTGAAATCGTGACCTGGAGATCAAAAGTTAGTTGTTGTATGACGAGAGAGCCTCTTGTCGTCTTGAAATATCTAGGGTGGTTTGGTATACATATTATGGTCTTGGCATACCAAGGGAGCTCCTAAAAGTCCAAGGTTATTAATATTTCAACAGAGGTCATGAAATGTGAATTATAAAGTATTTGTTTGTATTAAACCATCATTGACTGAAGGTTTAAAAGATTTTAATTCATTGATACTTCTTGATGAAAGCAAATATGACGAAAACTTAAAAATTTCTTAACTCAAACGTATCGTAGATTCTTAAAAATGTTAGCAACTAACAGCGTCGATAGACAGGTTCAGAAATGATAAGGTTGTTTTAAGAATCGAAGAGTGTCGAATTTAATAATTATGTTTTACAAATAATGCGCAAGTCAATGAATCGAGTTGAATCACCG
The DNA here is from genome assembly GCF_945859685.1 of Eupeodes corollae. Taxonomy (NCBI): domain Eukaryota; kingdom Metazoa; phylum Arthropoda; class Insecta; order Diptera; family Syrphidae; genus Eupeodes; species Eupeodes corollae. The sequence goes on along the minus strand of NC_079147.1, from coordinate 210,616,443 downwards.
GTAAGATTCTAAAACTGGCCATTTAGGACCGAACCAAAGATTTAAATGCACATAAGCCGATTCAAAATAAACCGTGTCTGGGGAAACTGAGGTGGTTCGGTTTGGCTCTGTCGATCCATTTGGATGTTCAGCAACTCAAAAATCAAAAAGCCAAGTAGTTCTCTCTGTTTGTACAATCTCAACTCGCCTACTAATAACTATCTAATTATCTCAGTCTACTTCATACAAAAAATGAATTGAAAAAATGCTGAATGTCTCCTTACCTCTTTTGATTTTTTCTGGTTCAGTTGTCAACTTTTATTATACGGGGTTACCAATTTTAGTCATTTTTGTATGCTTACAAATTTTGTAATTTTAACATATTGTTTTCAACAAATGGTTGGACATTTTTAATTATTTTATAAAAACATTCTGTTTATGTTGGTATATGTATATCCAGATACACATGTGTATACATATTTGTTTGTGCTCAAAATGAAGAATTTACAAATAAACAATCTGTCAAAGTGACTGTGACATGGACCGGATCCAAATAGCTCGTAGCAAATTGTATCGGTAGTGTATGTACATCCATGTTTTAAAAGATTTCAATGTAAACACTGCCCAATAAAAAAAAATGATATAACTTGTCCAAATACAAATCGCAAAATCAAATAAGAATACAATATTTTACATGTAATCACGCCCTTATATTTTCATTTTCAATAGTTGTCATTCTTGACTTCAGAGCCTGAACAAAAGTCAAAAGAAAACACAAAAAAGAAGTACAAAAACGATGAAAGTTTTTTAATCGACAACCACCACCAAAAGCGAAAATTTGACAGTCGAATTTTCTTATAAAATAGAATAAATTTAAATCTTAAATTAAATCAAAAAATATCTTTAATTCAAAGTAAGTTTGAGTGCACAAACCTTAGTAAATTGTAATTCAACTTAAATGTATATTTTTCTAATGATTTAACAGCCCTAAACCGACAAAAATGTCCCTAATCGATAAATTACAAGAACCCGATGACAACATTCCACTGGCTGATGATGATCCACAGGGTAAGTAAAATTCCCCACCCAAATATTGGGTTTGTTAAATGCAGATTGCAATTTATTTATCCTTTCTCTTTTCTTTTTTATTCACAACACAAAGTTATCATCAATGATGACGATGTGCCACACATTCCCAACGGGCGTTCAATGGATTCCCTTCGTTCGTCCTACACAAATCGTAGTTCAACTCCGGACTCATCGAATTCCCTTGAACCTGATGTAAGTCCAGATGAAAAAGAAGAAAAAGCCCGTCTCATTACACAAGTTCTGGAATTGCAAAACACCCTAGACGATCTCTCACAACGAGTCGATTCAGTCAAAGAGGAGAACTTGAAACTTCGTTCGGAAAATCAAGTTCTGGGTCAATATATTGAAAATTTGATGTCAGCTTCGTCTGTATTCCAATCGACATCACCAAGTGCTAAAAAGAAGTAAAATGTGGATTTTAAAAATCCTTTTGGGCTTCATGTGGCTTTTAGCATTTGTATATCTCGAATTTTTATCATAGAAATCCATTTATTATTAATTTTAAGTACCTACAGCACTTTATTTTTAAGATATTTTCTTTATTCTTTTTTTTACACATTTTTCATTTCACTTTAGCTAATCCAATTTTCATAGCTTTTCTATGAATACTTAAATACGAACATATATATATATATTATACATAAATGTTATTTACAATTTATTATTATTTATCGTTTTATTAAATTCCTATAAAAATATAAATAGGACTGATATTTGTGTACCGCCTTAATGTCAGTTTAAAAAATGCCTCTTATATAAAATTAGATTCATGGATTTATTGCATTTTGTCTGCGTTTATAAAATAAATAAAGTGTACATATTTATTTATTTTATTTTCTAAATAAAAAAGCTTTGTTATAAGAGAAACTAAATTTGTTTTTTTTTATAATTCCAAAAATGAAGTAAAATTTTATACAAACAAGTAACGCGTTTGTCCCACAAGATTATTTGATATGGAAATATGTTAACATCATCTTCAGCGGTGGTTTTTTAACAAGATGAGATTATTTTACTTCTCTATCAAGCAGTTAATCATCTCAAAGGCGTGGAAGACATAATTTCACTTATTTCTTTAGTGCAAGCATGATAACGTCTACCAGAAAGTGACAAATTAAGTTCTATCCAGATTTTCAATGTGATCAACATGTTTGCTAAAGGTTATTTTCTTAAAACCTTTATGTTTTACACAAATCAATATAAATGTTTATTTTTTAATACATTTTTTAAAGTTCATTCTTATCAAAATGTTTGTTAACATGGAAATACTCATTTTTCTTATAAATGACACATTTTCCAGCTAACGATTGGAAGAATAGTGTAAAATATCTCCATCCGTATAAATCGTAGAGATTGTACATAATTTCTAGCATATCCGGAAGTCCTTTCTCACATACCAATCAGAAAAAAATTCTCGTAGGCGTAATTTTCTCTCGGATGCCTTAGAATTAAGTTATGGTTAGAATGAAGTAAGTGTAAGCCTTTAACTTGTATAAACTTTTTGTGTCTTATTTCGAAAAATCAAGAAAAAAAAAACATTCACTAAGGTAATAAGGTCACTTTTTATATTTGAAGTCTAGAGTTGAGAATGTATTCCAACTTTTTAAACAAATATTTTATGAATGGGGGCTATAGAGGTTTTTAATTCCATTTGTATGCCAAAGGTTTGAAAGGAGGTGTTGTCGCAAGTAGATTCTTCTTTAGCTATTCTGTCAACACTTCTGTCTCTAAAATAAAAAAGTTGTAGCCATTTGCAATAGGCATAGCTTAAATCTTACGTTAAGAATTCACTTACTGAAAAACTATAAAGAAAGACAAAAGTTTTTGCCTTTTTAGCACGATCTATGCGAACTAAAACCATATCATTTTTTTCAGAACGTTCCAGTTATATTTCTCATCTTCTTTGATGGCAACATTTAGTTGGATCTTTACTTAAATAATAAATACTATATTATAATAATATTCGAAAAACAAAATAAATACACTGCCAACCACTAGGGTGAGGTCACAAATTTTGCAATCGATTTTCGCTTTTTATACCTGTTGGAAGTTTTGTACCCAGTAAGGTTTATTACCGGTGAATATTACGCATTTATAAGACTTAAATTGGAAGCAACAGTTGGAATTACCAAAGATCAAAAAATAAACTACTCGAAAAGGATATACGAAGATGCTTTATTAGTATGAGGCCGCATGAAATAAACAAAAAAAAGACCTTGTCTTCATATTGCCTGTCACATTCATAAACTTAACGAGATAGCCATGACCAAATGTTTTTAATTAGGTATGTTAAAATCCATTGAATTATAATGACCACAGCAAGTGTTTTCTGATGGAATTTAACTTCTAATAACCCTGGAAGTGTGTATTGAAGAATTGGAGAACTGGAGAGTCCAAGTCAGAGGTCTTAGAATGTTTTTCATTTACGGAAATAGTCGTTCTAGCAATCATTTACAGTTGTTCCCATTTATTGTTACGGATAAAATCTTAATCTCGTTTGTAGGTTATAGCTCCCCACACCATTACACCTGGTAGATGCCTTGTCAAAATAAGCTCATCTTTTACTCCTCTGGATAGTATGAAATTTTTGTTATCCTTCAAATCGGTGTTATGCTGGATGATAACCAGCTTTTGGCCTTTTTAATTTCAAGAGTCCAAAAAGCTCAAAAAGTCAGTCTTTTCGGAACCCAATTTTGTTCCAAATAAAATCAAATTAGTTGTTGCTATGCTCACAAATATACTATACAAAAGATTTTAAAAGATCGCACTTGTAAAGTCCCAGTGAAGAGCCTTTTTAAAAGCTTTTTAGTAGTTCATTATTTGATATCATTTTTGACTCAAATGCAATTTTTAGCGTATCTCGAGCATAAATGAAATTATGCCTATTTTACAATAACTGCAATACACTCAAGTTTCAAGGAAATTACTTTTCAATAATTTTGTTAGAAAAATTCAAATAAAAACGGAATTTGTTCCTAATGGTTGTGTTCACAACATTAATTTCTCTTCTTCTACTTATTTTTGTTTATTCTGTGTAAATGTAATTAAAATTATTCAAAACTACTCCCTTTCGTCTTTCTATTTATTTCAAACAACCACAAGAAAATCATCATCTACTACAAATAGAGTTCAACATCAATTTCAATTTCAGGGTTGCTATTTGTTATTTGTAGCGTTTTTCTTGTTATAGCATTCTAGATGTTTGGTTTTATATACCTACGTATATACATGGAAAAGACGTGGTGGTCATGTCCGCACGACAACGTCAAAGAAATTTCTAACCTTAAAATGATCATGAAAAAACATTTGTCTTGCTTCTAGATTGATTTTTTAGTAGAAAGAAATGTATTTTACTATTCATTCGTTTTACCAAACGCTTTTAGATTATAAAAAATATTACTTTTTATTAAATATTGGATTTTGACTTTTGGCATATCATGTCAAAAATCATATAGTTTTCTTTTCTTTTTTACATTTCCATCTATGTAAAGATTATTTAGATATATGACTATCTCGCTTTGTCTTAAATATGCTGGAAGTAGTGTGTATACCCATACGTGAAAGTGTGGTGAGCGTAACATATTCTAATGTATGTAAGTTATTAAATTCTCAATATTGCTAAAATAATTAATAATTTCAATAGCATTCAAAAAATTAATGTATTCAATTGAGGCATCTCAAAATTAAGTATAACTTTTCTCCTCCTCTGATAAATTATTAGAAATAAAGATAAAACGAAATACATACCAAAAGCATCTACGTCATCTCTGATCTAGTACACCACTCAATTTTACTCTACTCCGTTTGTTTGTAGATTATCAAGTATTTGTTTTAAAATTCCATTTAATTAGTGGTTAAGAGACAAATATTTCATTTTACACCCAATTCATTGCTCAAAATACTTATATGCATGTATTTTTTTGAGTTAAAATTGATTTTTCAAAAATATTCGTTCACATAAAACCAACAATTTGTTTTACTGAATGCTTCCAATCCACACACAGGGATGACACTTCAGCTGTCTGTACTAGATTTATACCCCACACCGACTGTACTAGTTTTTAAATATGTCTCGCATTTGTTTTTGGCGTTTCCATCGATGCCGATAGCTTTTAATAATTTTTCGCTAGTAGAAAATCATACAAAAATACGAAAATTATCATAAATATTTTATCGAGTGGATGATGGAAGAATATCAATAAAATTTTAAAGAATATTTTATCAATTTTGAAGTGAAAAGTGTATTTGAAAAATTATTTTGACGCATTCGAGTGTGTTGCGTGCTCTTTTTATTTGAGTTATAATAGAGGTTTTGTTGCAACGACTGTGACTGTAGTTTTTCTTATTTTTTTCGGGATATCGCAAGTCCACCGACAAGTTGGAAGTTTGTTTTATGCTAGGAAAACATTTAGGGATTTAATTAATATTCTTAATTGCATAGCAATTTGATTGAAAACTTGTGAAAAGTACAAATCACATAAAATAAGGTAAATATAAATGGATTTATATGTAAATGTAGTTTCATTTAATTTTTGCCCCTGATTGTGGTGTCTTTTTTGAATTTTCTATATGGGAGTGAGTGAAAGAGAGTTCTAATCAAAGTGACATTCGATGTGTGGATTAGAAGAGTAAAGACAATTGCGCGTCGCTTCGGCGGGAATGTTACTTGATTAGTTGGAAGAGTTGCCATACACACTCTTGGTGGAAAAGATTTGCATTCTTTTTTAAAAAAAGGAAAAATTATTTTTAATGGTGTGGTCTTATGTGGAAGAGTTAAAATAATTATTAAGGAATTAGCAATTCTTGGGTTTATTGGTTAATTTTGTAATGTAATTTTGTAATCTTCAGAGCCAAAAATTGAAATACTTCGTTAGTTGTTTTGAAAGTGATTTTCTTTCGTTGGATCTAAAAAGAAAGTTATCCTTTTGTTATCAAAACTTGACTACCTATTTGCTAGTGCATAAATTAAGTTGAATATAAAAAGATATGAAATAGTGTGGCTTCAAGAACTTAGCTTAGGTTAAATTGGCTGTCCATGATGGAATCGGAAACTCTTCGGCCAGTTTAATGGCCCATTGTGATACCACATGAATCTTGAGGCTTCCCCCTAAGATCAATGAAACAGTACAGGTATTTGGAACAAAATAGCAAAATAGACAAAATAGATAGATTGGTAATAATTGTCACATAGGCTCTGTTAGACCAAAAACATTGCCTTATTTTTACAATAAAATGCTAGCGGTTTTATAAATTTGAATCCAAAATGTAATTGCTGCCTAAAGAAATTCAGCACATTTAAAAAAAAAATACTTCGTCTTCAAATTCAAATGTAGTACAGACCTTTTGTATAAATTCTCACAGATCTGCTTTATGTTTTATCAAAATACATATACTACTACTTGGGACTGAAATTCAAACCACAAGTTTTGTTTTTAAACATGATTTAAATTTACATATATTTGAGTTTGTGTTATTAATCTTTAAACGTTTCTTTCTTTGCTTTCAGTTAATGCTTGAAACAAATAAATTAATCATCAATAAAGAAAAATGGAAGAAGTATCACAATCTGGGACAAATTTAAGTGATTCCTTCGAAGAGGAAAAACACACATTAGATGAAGATGAAGAAGCATCTATTGACAAAATTGTAAAGAATACTATAGAAGATCTTAAGGATGTAGAAGATGAATCAAAGGATGAGTCCAATGAAAAAGAAGAAGAGCCGAAAGAAGCTCATACAGCTTCGGAGCCTAAAGAACACAGTGACGAGGAAAAACAAAATAATGAAGAAAGAGAACATCCTGTTGATGATGGTGATGATGAAGTAAGTCAGGAGGAGCAAAAAGTTGATGAAGTAAGTCAGGAGGAGCGAAAAGTTGATGAAGTAAGTCAGGAGGAGCCAAAAGATAATGAATTAGGTCAGGAGGAGCCAAAAGATGATGAAGTAAGTCAGGAAGAGCAAAAAGAGGAAGAAGGGGAACAAGAAAAATCACCAGTTAACGAAGTAGTTGAACAAGAATCTACAACACCTGACGAAACTAAAAGTGTTGATCCACAAGATGATGGGGTTGAAAGAGAGCAACCTTCTGAGGTCACAGAAAAATCGGTGGCAGAAGTCGAAGAAAACGAATTGGAAGAATCAAAAGCCGACGAGGATAACAAGTCTGGTGAAGGAGGTGATCACGATGAAACTATTTTTGAAGAAGTAGATGCAAACGTATCATCAGAAAAGGCAACACATGCTGAGGAATCCGATATGTTAGGAGAATCTGATATGACATTTCCCAAAAAAGATACCAGCAAAGATGCGTTAGAGGAACCAATGGAAGTAGATAGTTTGAGTAATGATGATGTTGAGATGACATCAGTTGAGAATGAACAAACACCAGCTGAAAAGGAAAAAGAAAGAGTGCCCGTTGCTGCCGACGATGACGACGATGATGAAGAGCATGAACCTGAAAAGGAATCACCAACTGAATCAAATGAATCTCCTGCCAAAGAAGCAGAAGATGATAAAATGGAAGAAGACGCTGAAGAAAATATAGAAACAACTAGCACTACGACGCCTGAAGGAAAGGATGTTGTTGATGATGGAGGAGATCATAAAGATGGTAAAGAAACCGACGAACCCACAGATATTGCTGATCTGACAAATGATGAAGAATCACCACAGCAAACTACCGACAAGAGTGTTGATAAGGAAGTGCATGAAGAGGAAGAAGAAGAGGAGGAAGATGAAGAATCAAATAAAGAAGCTACCGAAAAAGATGCCGAGGACGACGATGGTGGTGTAGATAATGATACAGAAATGGCAGAAGACGAACCTGAGTCAAATGTTACGTCGGCAGATGCTAGTACTTCAGCAGCGAGAGAGGATGATGTTGATCGTAAGTATAAGCCTACAGCTTTTTTAAATATATTTTCAAAAGACAAAATACCTTTGATCCCAAAACTAATCTTCCATTGGCTGGGAAAAATAATTATAATTCTCATTTACCAGAAAAAAAATAAATTTAAATTTTACGTAAAAATAAAAACAATATCTTAAAATTGACATTCGGCAACCCTATGAATGCTGACATTTGATTTTTAGTTTTGCCGTTGTATTGTTTTTTTTTAAGTAGTGTAGTACATACACGCCGAACGCTTATAGGGGGTTCACATTCACCAAATTGTCTGTGCTTTGGGTATGGTGTGATCGAATAATCAGATTTAAATAAAAGTTTTGTATATTCGAAGTTGTCATGTATTATAATATTATGTGAAGAAATTAATGGTACACTTTTTTATTTTTGTATCTATAAATTACAAAATGAGAACACCCCTTAAACCATTTTAAGTTCTAACAATTGCAGGGTTCACATTTAAATTGCAAACATTATGTACCCATTTATAAGTAGCAAGTTTAATACGTCTTTTTTTAGACACTGAAAAAGTAGTGTACGTTTTATGTACATAGCCTGAAATTACTCTAGCATTTTGCTGCCACTGACACATCATCATTTATTATTTGAACGCTTATCACTTCTTGTTTGATGTTTTTATTAGTTATTTTAAGTGAGTCCGTTCTTTTAGAAAAGACACATTTTTTTTAAATTTATTGTAAATTTTACTCTTGAAAATACCTATTTTGTTTTGCTGTTTGTGGAAGTATGTGCACAGCCTAAACCATTGACTTAATAGATGAATGAACTGCTAGACTGCGTTCTAATTGCTTGTCACTTACAAACCCATTTATAGATAGCTCAAAAATGCATTGAGAAATAAGTGTCAAAAACAAATTAGTAAGCTTTAAAATAAGCACGATACAAATGCTAAAAATTCTCTATTTGTTTTATTCATGCCTATAATGGTTGTTCATATGAGAGCAAGCAACACTCAACGGGCTAATTTTTAAATTAGGTTTTCGCTCTTATTTGCAAAATGCCTTATTAAATAAAGGGTGTTTCGGAATGAATGCCAACGTAGAGGCTCAATTTTCGTAATTTTGCAAATTTTCTCTTTTAAGACTTCAATCATCTTGGGTATATAAGACATATTGTGGTGGTCTTAAATCGCTCGATCTTAGGGATCAAGCCACAGGCCCACAACGCAAAATAATATGCTCACCAAATGTTTCCATCAATATATGATACGTCATGCGAATGAACCATTCTTTTAATTATTCTGATTTATTCTAAACTGAGTATAAATCAAGTAAGATCTTTCATGAAGATAAACTCACAAAATTTTCTAGTGCAATTCCTTTTTGTAAAGGTTAATTATGTTGATAATATTATGAAGGAAAACAATCATGATATCATAAATTAAATATTTAATTGTAAGCAAAATAGACTAAAAACATTGCATAGATTCTTTATAAAAATACAATTCCACTAAAAGTCTTAACATTAATAAAGTGTATGTAACAAAAAACAATTTTAACTAAACGGTGAGTATTTAAATAAACATTAACGCGAGCCTTAATTAACGCTTTTCACTACGGTATTCACAAATGAGATATTTTTTAAAGACTTCTTATGAAACATGACTCAAACACCAGAAGAACAAATATTTTAGTATTCGTACTTTTTTCTTGATTTCTAGTACTCTAATCTTTTACTACCTTCAAATCTAAAGAAAACAACACTGCTACGTCGCCATGTATGTCTAATTTCTACTCTAACTCCATTTTTAAAAGGAAAAGGAAACTGTTTACCGCTATATGACTATAGATAGCGGATTATTTATTCGAATTTGTTTTTGTTCAAGTAAACAGAAATAATCTTTTTAAGATGATTTATAAAACAAGGAATAGTTATAAAAGTTTATTTCCCACAAAAATTCGTTTAGGTAAGAATGAAGACTTATATTGAATTGTTTTCGTTTCAAAACAAAAATAAACTCTGTGTCTCTAATCCTCGTAGTTAGACTTTCAAGGCTTCGGTTACCCAATTTTATGGTCTGAGAGTTTCCCCTTTTACCTCCTCACAATTCCAAAAAAAAATGACCCTACGTTATTCTAATTCCAGCAGATGCATCTCAACATGTGGAAAATGTTCAAGAACCCGAAGAATCTGACGTTTGTCTAATTCCCGACACTGAAACCGAAGTAACTGATGCCGAAAAAGAGCAAGCAATTCAAGCTCGTGAAACAGCCGATAAGGAAAATGAAGCCGCTGAAGCAGCAGCTGAGGCCGAAGCCGAGGCCACTTCTGCTGCAGAAAAAGAACAACCTGAATCGACACAAGAAGGTAAGAAATTAGATTTTTGTCTCTGAAACATTTATATCAATTAAAACACTTCTCCCTTTTTTTAATACTTAAAGAAACTCCCCAAGAACAGGAACAAGAACCATTGCTGGAGGAGATGCAGCCTCCGGGCCATGTCGAAGGAGGGACCGTACAAAAAATCATCATTTTTCTGGCGGTTTCAGTGGAAAAATCCTGTGCACACTGTAAAGAGGATAAAATTTGCGGCTATCGCTACAAGGATGCCGAGAGTGGTGCAACACAATATCTATGCAAAACAGGTTGCATTGATACCCTTTTGACGACTCATCCAGGAAGATATTTTATCCGTCGTAAGAAATTCCTCGTAGAAGAAGCCCCAGAAACGGAAAACACCGACGAACACGAATGCCTTGTGTGCAAGAAGAGCTTAGTAAAGAACAAGTATTTCTTCAAACAAGAAGATGAAACATTTTACATATGCACAGAAGATTGCTACAAGACACTCAGTTCTGAAGAACCGGAAAAGTTCAATCTGAAACGGGACTCAATTCGAGTGCGGAATATTGGACATACGACCATTTCGGCAAAAGGATCCAGCTCCTCTGATTCGCGTATAGTGGCACGGTCTGCTCAGGAGGCAGAGGCAGCTAAGGTCGAACGAACAAAAAGTTTCCTGCGCGTTTGCACTGACTGCAAATCTGAGATACAAGTGCGTCCCAATGGCAAGAACCTGATGTGGCAAACAATGGACTTTTGCGATGAGACATGTTTGGGAAAGTACCAACGTCGAATTGGTTCGAACTGCCAGACGTGCAACGGAGAAGTACCCCACCAGAGTTTGGGTAAATACTGTGTGCGTTTCGGCTTCGAGGTGCGTCAGTTTTGTTGTGCGGCGTGCTTGAACAATTTCAAAAAAGGTCTGAAGACTTGTTCGTGTTGTCAAAAAGACATATCTGGTAGTGGTGAAGGTTTCCTGGCTCCCGTCGGTGACAAGGAACAATTCAAGGACTTTTGTAGTCAGGCCTGCATGCGGCGCTACGATTCGATGGTGAATGCCAAGAAAAAACAACGCACCGATCGTTGCGGAGTATGCAACTTCGAGAAGCTGATGCGTGTCGAAATAACGATTGATGGAAATGAACACAACTTCTGTTCGAATCCTTGCTTTTCGGCTTTCAAGTTTGTGAGCAATATTGTGCCTGATCAATGCGGCATGTGTAGCAAGTATTTCGAGCGCAAGTCAAGCGATTGTTATACCATCTATGGAGAGAAACAGCGGCCAAAGGTTTTCTGTTCGCGTATCTGCTTCAATGTATACATCATCGTGAACCGCCAGATAACCTCATGCCAGTGGTGCAAGGTGAAGAAGTATGACTTCGACATGATAGTGAAGTTGGTTGATCCTCAGAATCCGCTTATGATGTGTTCCCTCAACTGTTTGACACTGTACGGGGTGTCATTGAACGCCTTTAGTCGAGCGGCGGTGAAATGTGACAACTGCAATAGTTGCACAACGCCACAATATCACTTAACCATGTCGGACGGCTCGATGAGGAACTTCTGTACTTACCAGTGTGTGATGCAGTTCCAGAGTCAATTTGCCCGCGTTCCGCTGACTCTTGATTCGGAGGCAGTGGCCTGCGCAACTCAACATGTTTCAGCAAAACCTAAAGCAACACCGACCGCGCCGTTCCCGACTGGCCTGCCAAAAAGAGTGAAACTAAATGCAGCTCAAGCGAAGACTACAACAACTTCATCATCGCCACCCAAGGCGCAACAAACTGTAATGCCGGTCATATCAAACGTCGCCTCATTGGCTTCAGGGCAAAGTGTGGCCCATTCTACATCGACATTGAGACGGGGTTCGTCACGCGGTCGCGGACGTGGCAGAAAAGTTGTCAATGAACGGCCGCCGCCCACACCCAGCCCTCCGCCGTCCCCGGCACCGGCGCCAGTAACAAGAACTCGCACGACAGCATCTCCAGCACCAGCGCCAGCACCAACGCAAGCTTTAACAACAAGCTCAAATAAAAGCACGCGAGGTGGAAGAAATTCTTCTCGATCAACTGGTACGCACACTCCTACCGACGTACAACGTCCCCTATCTCCCATAATTCAGAAAGAAGTGGAAACTAAAATCGTCACTGTACCACCATATCCTCCACTTGTGCGTAACGTCCAGACCAGTTGTCAGCCGAAAACCGAGGACGCATCAATTGACTGCCGACCCGAAACGGCAGAGATCGGAATTCAAACCGACGAGGATTACAGTACGAGGGTTCTCATTCCTGTTCCAGTACCGATATTTGTTCCACAACCAATGTACATGTATTCGGCGCCATTTCCAATGCCTATTCCAATTCCTTTGCCGATCCCGGTGCCCATCTTCATCCCAACTACACGAAACTCGTCCAATGGTATTTTGAAAGAGATCAAAAAGATTCAAGACAAAATGCCCGCCGATCCGTTCGAGGCTGAGCTGCTGATGATGGCCGAGATGGTAGCCGACGAAAAGAACGAATCAGATTCGGACTCTGAGGAGGAGATGAAGCCCGAGCCACGAATGATTGAAGTTCAATACCAGAACACCACACCAACGGTTGCACAGACAAATAACGTTGTAGTAAACATGGAAGCACAAAATAATTCGTCCTTTGGCGAGGACGTCCTACAAATGGCACTTAAAATGGCCAGCGGGGAATACGAAGAGCCCGGTGTTGATCTGGAATCAGCAATGACGGCAAACACAATAACCAACCCACCGCCGGGAATGATTCATCCATCACACGTGCAAGAAGATTCTGGAATGCAAATGGGCCATCATATGATGATGGAACAAACACAAAGGTATTCCATATATATTTTTCTTAAACTTGGACGGACCAATTTTAATGGTATTTTTGTTATTTCAGAGGTGGACGGGGTCGTAAACGTGGTGCAATAGCTTCTCCCATCACTCCACGCAACAATCGATCACCAATCAAACGACAGCGTCTATCTGTAGACAGCACACCCCCACAACAACCGGTGATGCCGGTCGAGAAGCCAGACGCAAATATGTGTCTCAAATTCACTTTCGGTGTGAACGCCTGGAAGCAATGGGTGATGACGAAAAACGCTGACATTGAAAAGAGTTCAATAAGGCGTCGTCTCTTCAAAACCGAACTACTCCAAATGACAGCCGATGAATTAAATTATTCCTTGTGTCTATTCGTCAAAGAAGTCCGAAAGCCAAATGGCACGGAATATGCTCCCGACACAATATATTATTTAGTTTTAGGTAATTTTACAGAAATAATATTTAAAAAAATAGATAATTTAAAGATAAATCTATCGTTTTAGGTATCCAGCAATATCTTTATGAAAATGGTAGAATAGATAATATATTCACTGATCCTTATTATGAACGTTTCACTGATTGTCTAGACGAAGTGGCACGTAAATTCTCGGTGCTATACAATGATTCACGTAAGTTAATGTTAAAACTTTTTTAAATTCATTCTCAAAAAATAATTTCGATTTTTCTTCTTTTTTTTAGAATATATTGTAACCCGTGTAGAAGAAGAACATCTATGGGAATGCAAACAATTGGGAGCTCACTCACCCCATGTCTTGCTGAGTACTTTGATGTTTTTCAATACGAAACATTTCAATCTGACGGTAAGTTCAACAAGAAAATCTGAACTATAATTTTTAACAATTCTTCTCAACGATTTCAGAACGTCGAAGAACACATGCAACTGTCATTCTCACATATAATGAAACATTGGAAGCGTTCAGCACAAAATACCAAATCACCCGGTACAAGAAATGTGCTGCTGCGATTCTATCCACCACAAGCTGGGCTTGGTAAGCTTCTTAACTTCAATTTGACCAAGTTTTTGATATTAATTAAGAATTTCTATTGTAGATGCAAATCCTCGAAAAAAGAAAGTCTACGAACAGCAAGAAAATGAAGAGAATCCTCTTAGGTGTCCTGTTAGGTTATATGAATTCTACTTGTCGAAATGGTAAGCTAAAGAGTTTTTCACAGAAATTAGAGCTTATGAAATAAATACTTCTTTTTTTTTTAAATTAGTCCTGAAAGCGTGAAGACTCGAAATGATGTGTTTTATCTTCAACCTGAACGATCTTGTGTACCAGATTCACCAGTTTGGTATTCAACGCAAGCACTAAGCGAGGATAACCTACAGAAAATGCTTCACCGAGTAAAGATGGTCAAGGAAATAAACATTGCGTTATTGACAAGTTAATTTCCACGCTGAGAAATGAACGGATAGATTATGAAGAAAAATATTATAAATGTAGAAGACAAGGGTCAAACAAAAGGCCATGCGAACTGTGAGCTAGACTGTAAATCATGCATTAATAAATTCTTCCTCACTCTGCGGGTGTTTAAAATAACAAAATAAAAACAAGTAAAAATAAAATATTATTTATACCACAATTTATTTTCGTCTCATAAATATGTGAATAGAATTTTAACAAATGAAGACAAAAATTATGAAAAAGAATAAAAAACAACTTCAAATAAATTTCTTTAAATGTTGTTGATATTTTTACAAAACTTAACTTTTTTTTTCTTAAAAATAAGGTGCGTGGCACAAATAAATATTTTTATTTTCTTCTTGTTCTTTTTTTTTAAATATTTAACAATGAAGTTTTTTTTTAATAAAAAGGAAGGAAAACAAATAAAGTTCACACATATTTTTCTTAGTGTTTTCTTTTTACGTAAAATTAATTACTCGAGAAATAATTTGATTTTGTAAATTAAATTAAAACAAAATAACTACACATTTATAGAGACACTTAGAGCGAGAATATAATATTATTTGTGATGCTTAACACAACTAAACTTAATGAAAGTATAAATAAAATATAATAAAAAAAATAAAAATCACAAGTTTAAATACATATAAAAGAATCAAAAAACACAAAAAAAATAAAAAAAAAAAACTTTAGAAGAATATATTAAATTTGTATGTACTTGTTTTTTTTTTTCTTTTCTTTTGAACTATTGAATAAGATTTATAAAAACTATATAATAAAATGATAGTTGTTTCAATAAAGTATATTGTGACAAATTACGTTGTTTTTCTTATTGTTGCTTGGAGGATACATCGAAGAAAATTTGAGAAGGTTCAGCCGGCATAAGGGACTTGAAAGTTAGGCAAGTTTCTAGTATCTGATTGGCCAGCTGCCAAAAAATTACCTTCTAATTAAGGCAACTTTAATGGAAATTTTACTGCAAAGTTACTCAAGAAAAATCTCCCTAACTTTTAAGTCATGTCAACTTTTATCAAAATGACAGTTGTTGACGTTTTTTCATTCAACTCAAAGCTGAACTTTATTACTTATGATTTATTTATTTTCTGCACAACTACATTTTATGCTTTCTGTAAAAGGGTTCCTTGTCAATATGGAAAAGACAATACAAAATTTCAAATCGTGATGGTCTTGTAGCTTGCCTGAGGAGTGTTGTTGAAAATAATTATTTTGGTACTCTTTATACTATGAACTTAAAGTACAGGTTTGCGAAGTAAAGTTCTGAATTTGAAATGCATGACACTTGAACAACCAACTAGTTGCCATGGTCAAAATTTACGTTCAAAGAATGAAGTTGACTGCAAATGAAGTCCCTTGTGTTGCTTGAATCTGCCCTTTCTCCAACCCTTAAAAAGACAACAAAAAGAGAATAAAGATTTCTTAAAAAACCTATTGGAAATGCAAGAGTATTTCTTTTCCAACAATTGGAAATTCTTGAAATCTGGGATGATATAGACAGCTTGCAAGTATTCAAGGCGAAAAATACGAAACATATATCAGGAAGAGAAAAACGCAAACGATATAAAATTAATGGAACTTAACGGCAGAAATTTGTATTTATTTAATAAGGGATTTTGTTTTGTATCTAGCTTTAAAGTTTATTTTTAAATTAAACATATATTTTGAGTTAGAATTTTATTAATTTAACAAAGCTTAGCCGGATTGATTCTCACACAAATCATTCCTTATACCGCCATTGATTATTGTTGCTTTCCCTTTTTTAGTAACCTTTTTATCAATGGCGGATCCAGGGGGAGGGAATTCAGAGATAATTAGTTATTTTTTCGAGGGAATTGCCTTTAATTCAAAACTAATCGCATTGCGTTTATGGACATGAGCCCCATTATATTTTGAATTATTTATTTTTTTTTATATGAAAACAAAATTTGTATTTTACTTCCTTAAACTTTGTTGCTAAAATTACTACTTTTAACTGAAGACTGGAACATAATATGAATCGGACATTAAGCCCTATTCAATTTGGAAAAAACTTTGATCATGCTTTAAATTATTTTCACAAAATTTGTTTCTAAGAAAAAGAGTAAATAGTGAGGTTCTTAAGAAGAAATCGTCAATTTAAAAATATGTTTTTTTTTTAAACTCTCTATAAATTTTGTATTCTTAACTTGGCTTCTTTCTACAAGAAAAATATATTTTGGTATGGCTCCAGAAGGGATACCCTCATTAAAACTTATTTTTTTAAGACAAAATTTAAAATTTAAAATGATTTTCGAAACAAAAATAAGTTACATTTTTAAATATTAAAATATGGGAAATGTTTTTAAACAGACTTTTTGGAAGACAATAAAAAGTTCTAGCGACCCAGTCGTGCATTGTATTTCTTTCATAATTGATTTGCTGTTGAATGCAAAAGATCTTAAAAGATATTGAAAAATTAAATAAATCCACTTTTGAAGTGAATTTGCTTTGGATGCTCTGTAATTGAGATTTAAACACAAATTTTAATAATATAAATGTCACAAATAAAAGTGACACTTTTGTTTAACAAATAGCCAATTGAAAAACATAATAAACGTTATATATTTATTGATTAGAAACTTTGAATCTCTTAAATTTTGAATTGAAAAGAGATTCTGAAACGTGTAATTTGTGAGTGCCACACAAACGTTTCTTTCCAACTTATTTGTTAACCTTAATTTGTTTTTAATTAATTTTTTAGAAAAATGATGTACTTATATGCACGTATATCCTCAAATCCAAGAACCAGGAATTTTTCTCTCTACAATTTGTATGTTTTGTTGACTCCTTTAAGGTCAAAATAAGAGTAAGCAGACTGATAGCGATAGTAATAATGGACTCCCGGAAATTGAGTCCGAAAAAAACTACGTCAAAAAAGGCCGACAGTTCTTCATATCAGATCGTCTCTCTTGAATTTTTGTAGCGTTCTTCGGCATTAATAGAAATGGAAACAAGAAAATTATATTAAATTTTTCGAAAAAAAGCTACGTTTCAAAACAATTTCTTACATTTCTGCGTAAAATGCACCAAAAACCCTATAAACTATTGGGTTTTAGATCTTAAATATGGCATATTTAGAAAACTTTTGGAATCTTTGATTGATTTTATATGTAGTAAGACATCCAAATTAAATAGTTAGACCACGCCTCCTTTACAAAACATTAAAGAACATTTTTAAGCGGTGAGTAAAAAACCATCTAAGTGTGTGACCCCCCCTGATTAAAAGTCTGGAACCACCCTTGCTTTTTATTTATTGTGGAACAAAAGTTGACACAACTTATAGTTCTCAAAAAATTAAAAAAAATGTATGAAGGCAAAAACTTAATCCCTGTCCCCCATAAATCATAGTAAGAAATTGATAATCTCCTTTCGTGAGGCAGAATCCTTTGTTTTAAAGGTTAACAACCAACTGCCGCTTTACGCGATTCCACTCTAGATTTTTATTGCCATTCTTCACTTAAATAAATACCATCCAGAGATTCCTTCCATCAAAAAAGTTCCCTCTTGGCTTATAGAAAACGTAATATCCGGTACCGATATCTTCTCTTCTTGAACTTGGACAGTTAAACCAAGACTTACAAAAAGCCCAAACTTGTTAATAATTTTTTATAAATCTCTTCAACATTTACTTTATTTGAGTGCAGGGTCATAGAGACATTCCAGGAAAATTCAAAGTTGACGAAATGGCGAAAAATGGAAAAATTTTGCAAATAATATCGCTATGCCGCTATCTAGTTTTAAACGTGTGCTACAAAGATGGATTTAGCTGTCACCAGACCTAATTTTACTCAAGCAACTCAATTCTTTTTGTAAATAGATTGAACCAGAGAGAAAAGAACTAATCTAATAAGTTTTTTTCTCTCTGGTTCAATCTGCCAAGAGATTGAACAACCAATCATTGTTATAGTTGTCTTTACCGGACACTGCTTAATAGGTGACATGCTTTTTGACTTGGAGCTTCTGCACCCCACCTGGGAGACTCTACTAAAATGATGCTAGTGATCTACTAAAATCCGATTTTTTTGAAATAATAATATAGGGAAACATATACGAGTAGCTTGGAAAGGGATTCCACATTCGTGTAGTACGACTAAAGAATGAGTCTCAGTACTTCATAGTACGGATGAAGTTAGGCTTGAGGGTAAACAAATGGGCAATTCTATTAGCGGTTAAACGGTTTAAGGATCGGAAACTAACTGGCTATTCCGCACATCAGCACTTTAACAACCCTCGAAAGAAGGGATCTTTGTATTATCGGTCAATAATAAGAGAGAGAGGAAGATTCTTTTTTGGGGATTTACTGAATCAATGCTGTCTGAAAGAAATTTTTAGGTGGAAAAGCTTTCACAGATGATTCACTAGTGTGGAAGAACGATTGTTCAGAATAATAGAAGGGATAACTAACATCCAGACCAGTGGATTAATGTATTTTTAAATCTTTTACGACACTCGCCGCAGTACAAATACGAAAAATAAATGGTCCCATAGAACCATTATCTTGCTCATGATTCAAAATGATGAAGTTTTTAAGGTTCAACGAGTAGGGAAGACTTTTAGATTCATGTTATATTACAACTGCAACGGACCAGCAATGGGTCTAGCTTCACCTACATATCCTGATACAATTCATTCAACGCACTTTTAAGATATGCCAAGACCATGGAATCTTGTCATACCCAATTTTTACAAGATGGCAGACATTGTATTGTCTTGTCATGTCATTCATCTAAATATAAATACAAATTTCTTCCTCGAAATAATCAACTAATAAATAGTGGTTAAAAAGATCGAACTAAGTGGAAATTGAAAAGTGCTTTATTCTAATAACTAAAAAGAGAGAAATCTGAGAATCAAAAATCTTACCAGTTAAGCCCTCACGAAGTTAAATGGGGTGAATTTATCGATTGTGTTTGTAAATAAAATAGATTGTTTAATGCTCTATTGTGAATAAACTCAAACTAGTATTACATATTTGACAGTTCATTGTTGAACAAGTTTTTCAAGTCTGAATTTGAATGTTCTTGTTTGTGCAAACTGCTTACATTACTGAATTGGTGAAATGCAAATAATGAATGATATTAAAATTGTTCGAAACTTCAAAAATTCTGGAAAAAATACCTAAAACTGTATTGTTTTACTTGCGTAAGTTGTACATATTTGTTTGTGTTGAAATCAATTATTTTACAGTATCAACATATAAACCCGGATTAGTGCTTTTTATATTATTGAATTTATGTTTTTGTATTTTTTTATAGGAACTACGAAAAGTAGCCCAAAATAATTTTTAAGAATCGTCAGCAAAATCTGGGAGGACTACTGCTTGAAAGAAAAAAATTAAAAATAAGGAGACCCGCTGTTCTTTTTAACCGCCCGCACCCCCAAAGAAATGCCTGGACGATGTTTAATATGCACAGCCGAGCCAGCATTCATTTAATTTATGTAAGTTATTTCTTCTATAAATCGAATTTCATTGCTCTTAACTAAGTATTCGGCCCGTTTAGGACTTTTTCTAATTTTTACTCGATGGTTCCGGGCCAGCTTTGAAGGTTTCTGTTTCGGTGGCGACTGCGCATTCTCCTTTCGGATGCTCTTTTAAGCATCAGGTTTAAGCACTGCTTTAAAATTTGATCAAGTTCTGGGGTGGAATCGGCTAAGGTGATTGTTGACTATCAATTTTTTGATAGTCAAATTGACTATCATTTTCATTCCGTCTGCGTAAGATGATTCAACTCAATTCAATTCGATTGAACAATTTCAGATTCAAATTGTCAAAATTCGTTGTTGCCTTGGTGAAATTTTAAATTGATTCTTATAAAATATCTAAATAAATGTTTCAAATTGGCTGATTTTGAATAAAATTGTTACTTTTCTTACTTTTTTCGAATGTCGTAAGCTTTGTCGGTCACAGGAATGTGTTTTTTAAAAGAAACAAAGTGAACTAAGAAAATTTTCCAGTCGTTTGTGTAAGCGTCTGGTAGCTCTATTCGGAATAAACAAATTTGTTTGAAAACGACTATCACATTTTTTTGTGATAGCTTTTTAGGTATCAATTTGACTATCACCTTATGTAGATCAAATTCTATCATTTTGATTGTCATTTATCAACAATCACCTTAGCCGATTCCACCCCTGGCGTTTTTAGTAATATATTTTGTCAGCCCTGCGGATCGTTCCTATAATTTGTTGGCTTAAATTTGTTTTTATGAACTATTCAATTATACAAAATCATTTTTTTATGATTTTGTAATTGAACATAGGGGGATAAGAAATATGTAACAGTAAGCACTCCTATTGTATTCAAATATGAGAATTGTACTTTTCGAGTTTCGGACGAAATGTCAATTTTGCGTAGAAACTGGCGATGCATGTAGCGGTACGTACATTTTTAAACTGATCCAGGGTTGATTGGGGGTAAAATCAACATTTTTGCCGATTTCAGTGGTCAACAACATTACGTGTTTTCTAAAGCTATACTTTTCTAAGGGACTAAGGCGTCTTAAATTCGAATCTTACCTTTACATGTTTCTATTACATATGTAAGGGTTTTAAAACATGCCCCTTTAAAATGCTAAAGACAAATAAAAACGTTTTTTTAAGGTAAAGTTAAAAGACAACATATCCCTTAGATACAGATTATATTATTTCAGTATCTTACTTAGTTTTCGTAACTTTACATTAATTATGAGATGACTTAGAGTCTTCATTTAACTCTATCTAAAGTTTTGAAAAACCTTGAATGTTTATGTTCTTATATATTTCGTTTTAGAGTTAATTTTAAGTGTTGATTTCGAATCCAAACTCCAATTTTTACTACGTACATATGTATGTATGTAATATGTGCTCACTCAGAATTTGGAAAATCATAATGAATTTGATTAAAAAAAAAAATAGTTCATGAATTTATGTACATAGCTTCTATCGCCTATGTAAGCTTTCACAAACCTTAGAAAAAGTTTTTCCAAATTAAAAATTATGTGAAAACCTTTAGTAATGTTTTAAATTATTCTTATATAAGATCTTTTCTGAAGAAAAAACCTTGAATAAGAGATTGCTAATTTGATATTATATTCTGAGAAAACTTTTTTTTATATTTTTTTAACACAAACTGAAGTTTTTTTTCTTTCAAAATTGATTATCTATTAAACACAAGCACTTTTAAGATCTTAATAAATTGAAGAAATCTTTCTTTTTGAAGTTAGTTTCCTTTGGATGCTGTAGAATTTTGATTTAAACAAAAAAATCAAGAATATAAATTTCTCTAAAAACTACAAAAAAGACACTTTCGTTAAACTATTGGTTAATTGAAATACTACGTAATGTTATTTCCTACCTATTAATTTAATATAAAAGTTCTGAACTTCTCGAGAGTTGAAGTGAAAAAAAAACTCTACAAGGTGGAATCTTTGAGTACCGCCACACTATAGTTACTTCCCAACTTACGTGTTAACTTAATTTGTTTTGATTTAATTTTTAGGGAAATTATTTACTTAAATACACCCATTTACTTAAATTCAAGAACCAAACAAATTTCTCTCCAATTTTTAAGTTTGTTGCCTTTTTTTATCAAAAAACAAACAAGCTCATAAGTCCTAACCAAGTTGCCTTTAAATCCAACAGAGGATGTGTCGACGCTCTTCTTCATATTGACTATTTTGCTACAAAAGCTCTATCAGCAAAAAACCACATACCCACTCTCTCCCTTGATTTCGAAAAATAGGTCTCCATGTAGTTCTGAAAAATCTTACAAAATGGGGTATTTGAAGAAAAGTATACGGTTATGTAAGATCCTTTTTAACAAATAGAACTTTTTATGTAAAGACTAATAACGTCTACTCTTCCAACTACCCATTGTATAACCGTATACTCCAGGGATCACCTCTCTCGGTGGTTTTATTTATAATTGCATTTGACGATATAAACATAATTTTGAAAAAGCAAAAATTACTAGATTACTGCATTTATGCAGACGATATATATATTTTATGTAAAGTT
The DNA here is from genome assembly GCF_945859685.1 of Eupeodes corollae. Taxonomy (NCBI): domain Eukaryota; kingdom Metazoa; phylum Arthropoda; class Insecta; order Diptera; family Syrphidae; genus Eupeodes; species Eupeodes corollae. The sequence continues at coordinate 210,593,870 of NC_079147.1, read as the reverse complement.
AATGATATTGACAGAAGTAAAATCTTGTTTCAAATTGCCCTAGAAGAAATTATAGATTGGTCGAAAACGTCAGGCGCCAAATTGTCGATCCAAAAATGTAAATTGCTCCACATTTGTAGAAAACAAAACTGTGCACAACTTAATATTAATATAAACAATGTACAAATCCTAAATGTTAGTAACTTAAGTATTCTAGGTTTAGTCTTTAATAGAACGTATTCTTGGAAACAACACTGTATAGATCTTAAGAAATCACTATCTGCGAGAACTAATATTGTAAGATATCTAGCTTCAAATAAAAGAAACGTACATATAAATACCCTTTCAAACACTACGAGAATGTTAGTTTTAAGTAAGATTGAATATGGATATATGGGCATTGTCCTAAATCAATTTTAAATATAATAAAACCAACTTACCACACCGCAGCAAGGAGAAGTATCAACGCGTTCCCAACAACACCTATAAAATATATATTAGCAGAAGAAGGACTTCCACGCATAGAGGATCGAAGAGATACTATAACTGCTAAACTGTTTGCGAAACTGTCGTTTTCCAGAAATTCAATAATCGATAACGACTTCAAAAAAGCATCTGATCATAAACTTAAAAAAAGGATCCCATCCGTCATTGCTACGTTTCTTATGAAAGCAGCTGAGTTTGAACTACCAACTAAACAGGAGCGCCAAGTTACTCCTCGTATTCCCCCATGGTTCATCAACCCAGAATCTCTAACCAAGAGATATAAAGTTAATGTAGACCCCTGGACATGTAGGAATCCAGGGCAACGAATGCGCTGACTCAGCGAATAATGCTCCTGTATATAGCTTTAATATCCACACCAAACAAGATCAGCTAAAAATCATTCAAAAAGAGTCATAACCCATGACTGGAGTCTATACCATCATCATTACAAGAAACTTAACCCCAATAAACTCGCCCCCGTATACGCAACAAACGTTTCAAAACACAAAATCTCTAATTTTGTACGACTTCGACACACATCAACCTCTCATCAGCATCTCCTCAAAAAAATTCCGCCACCACTTTGTACAAATTGAAATACCAGGTTGGACCTGAATCACATCCTAGAACATTGCCCTGTATTGCAACCCATTATCAAAAATTTATTATGAAGTTTTCCAAAACCCTAGTTCCACAAATATCAACAAAATATGAGATTTTCTTTTAAAAACAAACATTTTAACTCAAATTAAAACTAAAATAAGAGCCAATAGTCTCCGCAGCTAGGCTCGTTAAACTAAGTATTACCATGTAATTTTAATTACCTGTTAATAAATAATAATAATTATCGAAATATTTTCAACAGGTTCACTCAAGACAGCATTTTTTTCGAATTTGCCTTCTAGCATCAGTTACCAATCAACGAGTACGGAGACTAAAAATGATAAAAATAATAGATAAAATGTTTTGGATATATCTAGTTTCAAAGTAAGACTTGAAATTTTTTTCTTATTAAAAAAAGTTATACAAAGATTGAATTGTATAGGAAAAATTTAACTGGATATTATGAGCACAGAGCAGCATCATTAACCACTAAATTTAAGGAATGTGAGCAACATGGAACAAAAAATTCTCTTGGTTCCAGGGTTCGAATTCGATTCTGAACACCCGCTTCATTTATTTTCATATTCGAATCATTATCATAACTTTGGCTTATGATTCAATATGAATAATTATTTTGCATTGTCATACTCTCTTTGTTAATTTTGGGACTCAGTGTGCATGAAATAACATTTATGTTGAGATTTTTTCTTTATTTGGAAACTTGGTAGGTGGGACTTTTAGTTCTGCGATATCTTGAGTTAAATTTTCATTGAATGCAAGAATGAAAGTGATGCTAGTCAGCGCCCAAGAGATAACTTAGCACAGTTGTGATGGATGTTTTTTTGAGACTATTTTAAGAATGTTTGTGGATAAAAAATTGCCAATAGTAAGTAGTACATATTTGTCTGCGCAAGAGCAGATTACATTTACTTGCTCCTGGTATGCGTGCGCCCCCTGAATTTTGGGGGCATTTGCACATCTTGCACATATGCTTTGGTCGGCCCTCCTTTACAAAACACTTTTAAGCGGGGACCTCTATGTTAAGTGTGTATTGATTCAGTTTTAGGAGATAAAGAAAACACTTGTTAACTTTTTTATATCAATAATTGTTTTTTTTAATAATATTATTTTGTTTTTATATTTTAATATCATAGTATGTTTGTTTGTGTGTCTGTTTTGCTTCTAATTCTTCTACATACTTAATAGCACATAATGACGTTAAAAGGTTCTTTTATTTAACTATTACATATTCCAAATATATCATATTATAATAAATTGTCTTGTATTTTTGTTTTTTTTTTTAATTGTTTTTGTTTACCAGTACAGTAATCATAATTTATCATTCAATTAGCATATTCCTTAGCTTCACAATCTAAAGGTTAGTTTTTATTTTTAAAGACTAGTAGTGTGGTTCATGTGAAATGCAAAATGTACTTTTTACAAATATTTTTATTTATGTCATGTGAAGGAGAAAAAAGTTAAAACATTTTTTGTCAATTGATTCTTTATGTTACAAAATGGAATTCAAAGTCCTATGGAACTCTACGAACAACTGCGTACTAGTCTTTAGTCTTTAGAGGGAAAAAACCTTAGAACCATTATTTTGGGTTGTTAAATTTCAAAATAAGATAACAATTATATTTTTTTTAATGAAACAAAGAATTAAAAAACGAAATAAGTAACGAATGATTTATCTAAAAGAACAAATAAATTGTAATGTGTCTTGTCTACCATTCAGCATCACCATTGGACTTTTGGAAAACATAGTCCTTGCCTCCAATGTTCATGATGCCGTCTTTGAGATAGAATTTCCATTTATTTCTCGATCTTGTTATCTGAAATGTTTTATTTGTATACAATTATTATAAAACAACAAAAATATAATCGCACCTTATCATATTGACATACGATAACATTGTCCGTGTCAAATAAGTCACTGGCATCTTCGTCTGTAACATCGTCTTCACTGTTCAGAGGCTCTTCTTCAGGCCCACCGTCATTTTCGCCATCCTCGTCTTCTTCTTTGTCTAAGTCATCGTCGTCTTCATTGTCCATGTTGTCGTCACTTTCTTCTGATTCATCCTCATCTGATGTATCAAGAGCACCATCTAATTGTTTGGCTGTTGTGAAATTTTCTAAACGAAATACAATAAAAATAGAATTAGTTACACGTTGAAAAAGAAATTATATATTTAACTCACTTTGCATAGAAGCGTTCTGTAAAGCAGCGTTAACATGCTGTTGTAATACAGACGAAGCCAAGGCCGTTGGCAACGACATAATCGACGAAATCAAATTTGCCGTGAGGATTTGTGTCAATTGATTCTCTTGTAGCGCCGACGCCGGCACGTGGATTGTCAGAACTCGTGATTCTGTATTCATGGTACCGGGTTGAGCAGGTAACGTAATCTAAACAATAACACACACAAAACATAAAGAACAAAACAAAATTTGCATGTCAAAGAAACATACATTGACTGGCATGATCTTATTTGGATCTAATGCTGCAACTGCTGGTATAGCAGACGCCGATGTTGTCTGTTGTTGTTGCGGAACAGGTTGATGACTGTTTTGATTTGGCTGTTGTTTTTGTTGTACTATCTGCTGTTGCTGTTGCATTTGCTGCTGTTGTTGTTGCTGTTGCTGCTGCTGTTGTTGTTGTTGCTGCTGCTGCTGTTGCTGGACCATAGCTGGTGGTTGCATCAATTGGTGTTGTTGAATTTGCTGATGCTGAGGTTGGTTTGGTTCTGTTTTAATTATTGTTCCATTCACAGATGAAATGGAATTGTTTATTTGATTTGGTTTAACGTCGTTACTTTGAGTTGCAGCTGTATTATTTTGAGATGATACTGCAGCTGCAGCAGCAGCGGCTGCGGCAGCGGCGGCCGCTGCGGCTGCTGCGGCTTTCTTTGATTTATTAGCAGCGGCCTAAATTAAATTAATCACACATTAGTAAATATATTTCAAAAATGTATAATTAAATTATTGTTAAGCAAAATTAAATTAAAAAAAATAGAAAAACAAAAATAAATAGTTCATACCTTTGATGGCTGTATCCAAGTATATGTTCATATTCAAATGGATAAACCACAGAAATAGATTATAGAGTGAATTTGAGGCCATGGTGTTAAGTAGTCAGTTGATATGATGATGCGATTCGGTTGTTGTGTGGTTGAAATTTAGTTATTTTGTTTTATATTTTTTTTTGTTGTTCAAGCAAGCGATAGTTGAAATTTATATTTAGTTAATTTTCAAATTAACAAACAAGAAAACACGCAGTAGTATTATAAGACAGCAAAAACACATTGTACACATGAAAGGGAATAACACGCTATTAAGGGTTCAACAAGGCAACAATTGTCGATAGTGAACACAAACCTTGCTTACCTTTGGATTATTTGCAATAATCGGTGGTGGCTGGGGCTCTGGCGGCTCGGGATTTAATTCGACCGCTTTGCTTGCCAACAGTTTCGTACGCCATATTTGTTTCATCTCTTGTAGGACTTGTTCGTCGACACCTTCGTCGAGGAATGCATCCCGTACACTTGAGATGACATCTTCAATAACAGTGTGATATAATTTCAACTGGAAAAATAAATTAAAAACAATTTAATTTATTTTAATTAAATATAGATATATAGAAATGTTTTAAGTTCATTGATATAATTTAAAGATGGCTTAAACTACCCCCCACTCCTATACTTTATTTCTCTTCATCAATTTGTGTTTATGTGCGGTATAAAAAATGTTCCAAACATGACTTTCCTTCTTACTTACTTACTAAGCGTTCAAGTGTTCTGGCCCAGTTGATTCCTCTTTTTTTCATGTTATGTCTACTTTTTGTACATTTATGAACACATGCAGTTTCCCAAGGAAAATGATAATGGGGCAAAGAAACTCCGAGCACAAAACTGGGTTAGTAAGTATCCTTAGTAGTTTAAATTTGTTTTTCAAAGTAATTTCCAAAAGAAAACACCATATTGTTCATCAATATTCATCAATATCGATTTACAAAGAAACAACTCTTATAAATATTTAAATTGTTTAAAAATAAAAAACAAATTTTCATAATTTCCCTCAACGGAATAATATTTTATTTAAATTGACATGTAGGGTGAGGTAATTTACTACTAATTGAGTAGACTGGTAAACATATTTGTGTCTGTTTTTAAAACAAAGGACATTGCACTTTTTTATTTATGAAAAGTTATTACTAAGATGGTATTTTCGATATATTACAAAGGCTAAGGAATGATTTGTACAGTCAATAAATGCATACTTAAAGAGAATTAGAGCTATGTTGTACCCATCTAGAAATGTATAAGGTTCTCATTTCATAATTTTTCATCTAAGTTTATTAATTTAAGTATTTTTTATAACAACAGAGAGTGGATCTTGTCGTCTTCCATATTGTTTACTTTGGTGCATAAATGCTTGGCTCTTTCCCTATAAATATGTGGCGAAAAGTTATTTATGTTTGTTAAATGATTTAGATCTGGTACTGTCATTGATTCCTAGAATGTTAAGGTGTCTATATAATTCTGAAGATATTCTTACTTAAACTTATGCAGTCTTTGGAGCGGTTTTGGTTATAATTGTTCTTGCTTAATTTAAGGGAGTTTTTTAGACATTAGCCTTTAAGCCTCCTTATATTTTTGATTTGGTTCTTAACAAGCTTCTCTTATTACACTGAAGTGTAAATAGTATGCAAGTTTTCTCAGTATATAAATACATTCAAACACTCTCTTTTTAATGTTATGGAGCAAGAGACGAGTGCCTTAAATGTAGCTTTACACTCTGGCACAAAACATGTATTTTGGTGTTATAATTTTTACTGAGATTACGTTCAGTGCATTTTGCTATTGCATACAATGCCGCACTTAATTATTGGCATAGCAAGCTTTTTAAACTTGACATTTTGAGCCTTGGAAACACGCTATTTTTATATGCATGTCAAGTGTAGTTCGTTTGATTAAAATAAGTTTTTCATGTTTAAAGAAAAAATATTGAAGTTAGAAAACACCTTATATCTCTAGCAAAAATTATTGGCACAGTACGTTTGTCTTGAAATAATTACAGCTTTCTGGCAGTTCTGTCAGCCAAGTTAAAAACTGCAGTTATAGTTAAAAAAAAGTCTTGTTTGTGTGGATATCAGTAGTTATTTTGGAAAATAAAATTTGGTTGCGAAAATAAAATAAAATGTATTATAATGAGCCCAAAAAAGAAGGAAACCACCGAATCGGAAAGAATAATAATTATTATTAACTTGCATATTCATGGAAGGTCATACGCGGATATTGGACAAATTATGGACAGAAACCGATACACAATTCGAAGCGTTGTGCACCGTTTCAAAGGGGAATCAAACTCCAAAAGTGCAAAATATTCTGGTTGTCCTCGAGTTTTGAATGCTCGTGAATGCAGCCGCATTGTACAGAGTGAAAGTTAACCCTCAAATTACATCTACTGAAATAGCTGCTGAAGTCAACTTAGAATTTGGGAAATCAGTTCACCCTATGACGATAAGAATATATTCTATGAAGCTGAATACAACGCACTTTTTGCTAGGCGTCAGCCAATGATTTCGCCAGTCAACCAGACGGAATATGGAATATGCCTTTGAGTACGGAAGCAAGCTAAACGCTTTTTGGGATGATGTACTCTTTTCTGAAGAGAGTAAGTTCAACGTTTTTCGTTGTGATGGTCATACAAAAGTCTGGAGAAAACCAAATACAGCACTCCAAAAAAATAACTTGGCACTTACAATAAAACACTGCGGGAGTGGGCGAGCTTGTTTCTATCGACGGAATTATGGACAAGAAAGTTTAAGTTAACGTTAAAAAAAAACTGAAAAAAGTGCTGAAAAGTTGAACTTAACAGTTCCAAAAACTGAAATAGCCAGCTGCATTCCTCCCCTTAAACAGTTCAACCGTAATACTCGCGCTTCTAGGAATGCTCATCAATATACACCCGAGCCCAACTTCGGTCGTACTGTCAAGTACAGAGATTCGTTCTTTAGCCGTACTATGCGAATTTGGAATGCCATACCACACTCTGTCTTTCCCACCTATTGCAATATTCAGGAATTCAAAACCAATGTGCACCGACATCTCCTTTCAAACCCTCTCTCCCTTTCCTAGTGCTCACACTGTGTCTACATAATAAGGGTAATATATCCCTTTGAGTGTGTGATTATTATTGAAAAAAATAAAAAAAACAGGCTCGTTCACGTTTCAGCACGACAAACACCCGAAACATACGGCTCACGACGTGCGTATGTGGTTCGCATATAACATTGAACATGTGCTTCAACACCCACCACAATCCCCGGATTTCAATCCAATTGAGCATTTATGGGAAGAGTTTGATAGACGATTAAAAAAGCGTTTGATATCTAATAAAGCTCAACTCAAACTAGCATTTAAAGGAATGGCAAAACATTGGAGAAAAAACGACCAACAATTTGGTGCATTCTATGCCAAGGCGTTCGGAGTTGGGTGTTTCAACTTAGCCACTCCTGTTGACGCAAAAATTCGGAGAAACCCAAAGTCTTGTGACTCTCAACCATTCTTGTGTCATTGCATTAAGGGAGGGGGGGGTTGGGGTGGTTTCTTACGGCAAATTTAAAAGTAAAACGGGCACGGATTAAGCACAAGGCCCCTGGCATGACAATCATACGCACAACGCAATACAAATTGTAATATCCCGACAAAATTTCAGCAGACATATCCTGAATCCATAGAGAGTATATTTACAATTTCATATACTTTTAATTCTAAAAGTCTGTTACCAGGCAAAAGACTCGACTTATATTCCAAAGAATAGTCAACGAGCTTTAAATATTTTAGTCATTATTGTGTTATATGTTTGTATTTGGATTGATAATACCCAATTACATCAGTTGTGTTTTTAAATCTATTGTGTAGCTTCTTAAATTTGATGCGATCAAGCTCAATAGAAGTCTATAATTTTTATTCTGAAAATTCCCAATTTTAAGTTTATATTTTTGTTTTTCGTTCATTTATTTATGCATCAACAATCTACTCAGTTTTTGATTTTAAATTTTTTAGATTAAGATTGATTTGTCTCAAAACCTATTTACTTGTGAACTTAAAATAAATTAAATCATTAATTAAATATATTCTTTGGAATTATAAATATTTAAATTTAATAAAATATAAAATAATTTAAAACACACCTATATTTGTATAGAACAAAATGTATTTATTATTATCAAACTGTTTTATTTGCTCTATTACTTTTTATTCATTTAAAAAAAATCCGTGTTTTGTTGTTATCCAACCCTTTAACAAACTTACAAATAGATAAAAGTCTAACATGTTATTTTATTTCATTTAATAATTATCTCTTATAATAGAGTTGTCATAGTCATGTAATCAAGTTATCAATTTAAAAAAAAATTGTTTGCAATTGAATACACTTACAGTCTGGTCCAAAAATTGTCTATTCTTGGGATGAGTTAGATATTAACAAATCTAAAAGTATTGTGTATTAATTTTGAAAATACACACAACTCTTCACCAAATTTTTTTAACTCTAAAAGTAACCAATGTTTAAAAATAAAAAAAATAAACTCTAAAAATTCCAATCGTAATGAAATGCCGATTATTATGCTAAATAGTATTGCTTGATGTTGAATAAACATAGAAAATCCTAATACTATGCATGTGATTTTCTTCTCTCAACAAACTGACGACCCTCATTGTCCAATTCACACGTGCAGTTGAATTTGAATACAATTAAAATACCTAAACTTGAACACACTGATTTAATGCTTTTGTATTTAAAAGTAGTTATCTCATTTATGTATATACTGTACATAATGTATATCACTTTATAACTTCAAAGAGGAGTTTCTCATTGAGTGTTGTTTCCGTTTTCACAGTATGTAATTCGAGGAAGCCTTACTTGGCTATTAAAGGTTTCATATTTCAAGATTTTATGAACTATATCGGTCTTGTTTAGTCCTTAAATTTACACTTCAATAATATTGTCGTCGACTTTGAAGTTAAATTATATTCTAATATATTTTTTTTGGGTGAATGAGTAGGATTAGGGATTTTCTAAGTAATTGCATTGGCTTATAACATTCGATAAACACATGCAACCCATCCATGCCCGTCTGTCAATTTTTCTAAAGATTTAACAAAATATTAACAACGATATTTTGTGTTCGATAAAAACAAAAATTGAAGTCAATATCTTTGTTTGTTCTCATGTTATTTGAGTCGAAAACTATTTCCTATCATTTTTTTAGTTTATTTTGTAAGTTTTCAAGTGTTTTTTACAAAATTTGTCAATTAGATTTTTCTTACAAATTAAGTTAGGTTAGGTTAGGTTGGAGTGGCTGTCCAGATGTCATTGACGCACGTAGACCTCATGGGTCCATTGTGATACCACTAATGAGGTTTCTCATGGGAGAGTAATGAACTTAAACAAACCATTTCGTACTTTTAATAATGTTAGAGAGACGTTTTGTGTTAATCGTTGCCAGTTCACTGTAATACCGAAGAAGGGATTACCGAGCAAGTTATTCCCTCTAATGGAGAGTGCTGGACATGTACATATAAGGTGTTGGACAGTTTCCTCTTCCTCCTCGTCCATGCAGCTTCTACAAAAGTAATTTGTGTAGACCCCTAGCCTCAGAGGATGTCTTCCTATTAGACAGTGTCCTGTTATTACTCCAATTGTAGAGCTTATATTTTGTCTGCTCAGAGATATTAAGCCTTTTGACCGTTTTAAGTCTATGCTTGGCCATATTTGCTTGGTAGCTAGGCAGGTACCACCTGTATCCTCTGTGACCATGTAGCATTTGTTGATTCTAGAGCATATTGCTTGAGAAAATATTTGCATGTAGCAAGTGGTGTTCCTATGTTATGTTTTTGTCTAACATAAGGTAGAAGTGTTCCGTTTTTGGCGAGCTCACCGGTTTTGCAATTTCCCGGAATGTCTCTTTGGCCTGGCACCCAAATGAGGTGAATGTTAAACTGTTCCTACATCCCATTCAGAGATGATCGACAATCGTGAACTGATCTGAAACTGTCTAGAATAGTAGTATGTCCAGTATTGTTACTGGTCCATTGAGAGGTGTCTCTAAGCCTCACACATGAGTTGGCTGCCACCATTTTGGAGAAGATATCAAGAGGTGTTAGGTTTAAAAGCTGTGATGTACATACCTGCTGACCGCTGGACTTTGATGAGCTAATTTAGATTTACCATCTTTATCCAGTGCGGTCCACCATACGACAGCTCCATAAATGTGTATCGGTCTGATTACCGAAGTGTATAGCCAGTGGGTTATTTTTGGGGAGAGTCCCCATTTTGATCCTATGGCCTTTTTACAAATAAAAAACGCTACAATAGCCTTTTTTACTCTTACATCAATATTCGACTTCCAATTAATTTTTAGTCTAAAATGAGAATTTTATTACCTTATTTAAGGTATTTTGTAGGAGTTCCGAGAGAATTTGGGGGTGCTTCCCAGATACGGATATTGCAACGTCGTCAGCATAGGCAATCACCTTGAAACCCTCTGCTTCCAATGATGTAAGTAGGTCGTTTACTACAAATTAACTTAAAGTTAGCAACAATATTTTTGATTTAAATACCGAGTTCCCGAGATTTTCATTCGATATTATTTCTGATAAAAAAATTTAAATGGGATTTTTCTAAGTACATTATTTTACGTTAATAACAAAATTTTGCATAGAATGAAACAATTTTGAACTCAATATTTGTATCTTTTCTGGAGATATTCGAATCGAACATTAGTTATTAATAATTGTTTGTTGATTCTTATTTTGTATAATAAAATTTTTAATAAATATTAAAAATAATAAATTTTGTAAGTAAAACAAGTTTGAAGGAAATATTCTTAATTGTTGCCAAAAACCATTATTTTGGAAGTTAAATCTTTTTTGTTTGTAAAAATTCTAGGTGACAATTTGTTTCAGTTAAAATTTAATTAATGTTGTTTCAAAATTATACTTGTTTAGCATTACGTCATATTATATAATATAAAACTTAATTGAAGTCGCTAGCGTTATTAGTTTTAGTTTTCGGTGCTATAAAAAACAGAAACCTACCCACTCTATTTTTTGAAAGTCCTTTCTTCATCTTTCGATGTTATAATCTGTATAAACGAAAACTTTACTCTCTACTGGTTCTTGAGATATATACTTGAAATGTTGATAAATGTCGAAATTTTTAATTAGACCCAGTTACAATAACTTCCTATTGGAAGTTTAAAGAAGTGACACCGAGTTCTCAAACAACATTTTATAGATCTATTGATCAATAGAGAAAAATTAAATATCAATTTTAAACCCTTATTGAACAGTGCGTTGAATATCGATCACCACTACACCTGCTGTTCACCGACTTCGAGAAGCTTTACGGAGGAGCGGCATCCCAGAAAAACTAATTGCTATTATTAAAGCAACATATGATGGATCCAAGTGCCACGTTCTACACAATGGTAGGTTGACAGATGATTTTTAAATCCGTAGCGGAGTCAGACAGGGCTGTATTCTGTCGCCAATATTGTTTTTGTTGGTGATAAGCGATGCACCGCGCTCAGGTTTGCCAGGTAGCGGAAGGATCCAATGGACTTTGACATCCTATTTAAAGCACTTTGATCACGCGGACGATGTTTGCTTACTCTCTCATATGATCATGATAACAACAAGTGTGGAGAGAGAAGCAGAAGTTGTGGAGCTGAAAATTAAGTCCGGCAAAACAAAAATGATCAGCCTCGGAACCCGACAATCCGCTCAAATAAATATTTCCTCGCAACCGGTGGAAAAAGTGGAGAGCTTTCAGTACCTTGAAAGTATCGTCTCCATCGAAGGCGGAATCGAACAAGATGTTATTTGCCGCATTGGCAAAGCAAAAGCGGCGTTAGATATTCTGTCGAAAATATGGAGTCCTTCATAGAATGACAGGCCGGGAACCTGTAGACTCTAAATACGAAGGCGTAAGTGGCAATGGATTGGATAAACGCTTCGAAAATGTAACGACTGCATTGCAAGCCAAGCAATGCAGTGAATTCCGTTCACACAAAAAGAGAAGCACATAGCGCAGGACAGTTGAGGCAGAATCAGCTTCACTAGGCAAAAGTTGGAGCGTCACATACCCGAAAACCGTACACGATGGCGCGTAGGCGTAGCAGAGACCCTATGCCCCTTAAATGGTTCCCAACGATACTGGTCTACAAGGTTTTCTTCCTGGCAATGAAACTACATTTCTTCGATGTGTTTGAGCCATTAACTTAAAAATCACTAGTTTGTAAATAGAGTCAAATGAAGACTTATAACCCGGATTTAGATGCAAATGCATTTTTTTTGGGCAGCCTTAGTAGCGAAAGAATCAGATAGTTTTCAATATTAAGAAATTTGCTTTGAAATAACATGCAATCGTTGGCGCATATTTTAATATAAATGTATATTTTGCCTCATTTAGCATATTTAAACAATAAAAGCATATTTTTTTGGGTTTTCGATGAGATTAAAATAAATCTAAAAGATAATTTTTTGTAGTTTTCCATTGATGAAACAATTGATATTCAGGGTCGATTTGTTTCAAATGTAGTTGTTGGTATCTTAAATCAAGATGAGGATAATAGCAACAAAAAATACTTATCAATGTTATTGAGCTACAGAAAACAAACCACGCTACAATCGCTCGAGCTTTTGACGAATCTGTTAATCTTTTTGGAGAATACATCGACAAAAATAAAATCCTTCTCTTTTTAACAGATACACTGAAAATATTTTATCCAAACATAATTCATAACACCTGCCTGGTTTGTAGGCCTGGTACATAGTTCGAACTATGGGATCCGCAGTGAGACTATAGTCAAGTTAGAGGGTTGCTACTTACTCAAAAACTAAATAAATTTAATGGACGAAGCATTTCAAAAATACATGCTGTAGAATTGCCAATGGGTTAATCAATTTGCAAAGAAATGGAAAACGTCCTTAAAAAACGAAGGATATGCAAAAATGAAAAAAATCTTCACATCCTTAAATGGGAATGAAGTACAGCGTTTAGATTGTCAATTTTTAGTTAATGAGATTGTTTCCTTTAAAAATGCCCCCCTAACGTCTGTTGACGTGGAAAGGTCGTTTTCTATTGTAAAAAGTTTTTTGATACCAAATTGCATAGGTTTAATTTTTGAAAACTTTTGAAAAAACTTCATGATCCACGCTAAAATAACATACTTACAAATAATGTACCTAATACTACATAAGTATTATTTAAAATACAATTTATACCTTAATTATGTTAACTTTTTTCTGTAAAAAAACTGTATTTTTTTTTTATTATTTCAAGGTACTTTCATTTTCTTTTTGAAAAGTTCAGCAGAATATTTTTGATTTTTATGACATATTTTTATTTTTGTATGGGAATTTTTAGGAGCATATTTCTTGTTTTTTAGAGCATGAGAATTCGGGCCCTACTTATAACTAATGAGATTTTCCAGAGACTAACTTTATCTAAAATGGTTTAAACTGTATCGAAAAGACAAAGCTTTGTACTTTGCAAAATCATTATACAATTTATTATTAAGGGATTATTTAAAAAACCCAATGTGATAGAAAAATTTTAAGGCATGATTTGAATTCTGGGCAACTTAACTCTTCAGGAAAATATTGTTTTGTTTGCGTAACAATAAAACAAAATTTTAACGACAAGTGTAATTATTCAATTATATTTTCCTAACTACTGCTTTGAAAAATTTTGATGGTATTGATAACCCCTTGAATGCGAATCTATTATTCTACTTGTGTTGGCAAACAAAATCTTTCTTTTAGCATATGATTAAGCTTTGTTGATATTCTAGTCTAAAAAGTTTAATTAAAAAAACTTTTCATGGCCCCAAAAATTAACTTCATAAAGCTGCTTTAAAGAATAGCCAACCGTCCCGCCAAATTTAAATTTGAAATATAAATCGTATGATCGATTTTCAGAACCCATTTACTTAATTCAAGCTCGCTCCAAAAGTAAATATTGCACAAAACCTTTTGTAGAATTTTATATCACTTGGAATATAAAAACTCTTATTTGTTTCTTTCATCACCTTTCTTTATCTGTTATCTATTCAGCACATGTTTATTAATAGCTTTACCTTACAGTTATTTAGACTCTTATAATGTTATGATCGGCACCACTTTGAACTCGTAGGATCATCGATAAAATTGGAAACTTGTTTCAATGTGCCCTCTTCTGTTTAGTGTCACAACTTTTAAGTGCTCCCATCAGAAATATTTTGCATTAAAAACAGAATGATAATAATGAATTGATATCTATTTTATTGATACTCGTGCAATATGTCTCCAAACAGATAGATAGTTCTCATTTTAATTTTATTTTTATTTTTACGATTTGATGATTTACTACTTAGCCGCGAAAAACAAACATTATTATAACATCTGCCGGTTTTGAGATGATTGAAAATAATAATTGTTACCATATCGTCGTTAACATTTCAAATAATATCAACCTAGGTACAATGAATTGAATTGAGTATTTCTTATCAAACTCTAGATTGTTGTTACTGTTATTTTTTTTTGTAATGTCATGAAAATTCTTCGAAATTACAGTGGGGAGAAAAAATTGATTATATGAAGATTTTGCTGTATTTTTTTTTTTGGGTGTCAATGCTTCTTTGTTTGTTTTTACACTTTGAATTACCTAGAAAGTAAGCGAAGCAATTTCTTTTTTTTTTAAATGTTGTACAAATTTACCCATAATTTCGTTTTGCTCGTCTTCTTTATTTTGTGTAAGGTCAAAATTGTTTACAAATAATCATGCTTGAGTTATCTCTTATCATTTTGTTCAAAGTGCAAATTTGAATAGGTTTTTCTTCGAATTCCTTGACTTAAATTCAATAAAAAGGTCAAGTTTCAATAACACAATGCTAAAGTATTTTTTGTTTAAACCAGTTACCTAGTTCTTTGGGACTATGTTTATTCGAAATATATAGTAGCTTTATAACCTAGGCAAGGTTAGGTTATGGTGGCTTTTGACGGAAAAGCAACACACTTAGACCAATAGTTGGTTCGTTGTGATACTACATGGATCTTAAGATACTGGTCACTAGGTTAATTGTAGTAAAAATCGTCTGCAGGAGCTCCAAGTCAAAAAGCATGCAGTGTTTTGTAAGGACTTCTCTAACGGAAGTAATGTGCAATATATTAAAATTTATTAACTATAAAATTTACAAGTTAGTACAGATTGTTAAGAGACTCAGCTGCTGAGGTTTCTGACTCTTTAAAAAACTAAGCTTATGTATTTTTTTTGTTAAGTAAAGAATGTTAAAAGTAAATAGTATAAATATTTAGAATTAAATATTTATGTTTTAAAGTTATTTAGGTTTATAAAGTTTTAAGAATTATATAAATAGATTTTAAAGTTATGTAGGTTTATAAAGTTGTAAATTTTTCTGATGTTATTTGGATCTAAGTTTCCTAGGATCCAGGTGGTTTATAGATTTGTATACTATAAGGGGGTGTTAAAAGTCAAGTATTCCAGCACCCATTCCTAGAATGTGATTAGCGTCCAAGATTGCTTTGCAGCTGGTACAAGTTGGGAGGGCTTTTTTTGTTAGAAGGTGTTGGTGTGTGAGAGCAGTGTGCCCTAGTCGTAGTCTTACCAAAGTAGTGTCCATCTGTCTTGAAGTTGAGGTTGGGTAACTTGGTTAAGATTTATCAAAGTTAATGGAACTGATGAAATGCTGGTAATTCTGCCAGTTATTTAGTCTATGTGCTTTAATTTTACTATTGACTTCACGTAATAAGTCACGTTTTGTCAGTGCTAGCACAGCATTTTCTGCTTTATCAGATTGTTTGTTACCAACAATCCCAGCGTTACAGGGAACCACATGAGTTTAAGTTTGTTGGCAGACTTAATGAGATGGTCTCTTATTCAGCTAATAATGAGGGTGCTGTGGTTGGGGTTTTGTATTGCAAGTAGAACTTCCAAATTGTCCGAACAAATCACAAAGTGATTACAAGTTTTGTTATTATCTCTGCAGTCTTTAAGATGGCAGTAGCTTCAGCGGTGAATAAAAGGAGGGTATTGTCCAGAATTCCAATGGACAGAAGGGCACCATCTTCGTAGGTTGAAGCAAACGATGTGCTCTATTGGGTTTTGGAACCGTCTGTGAAAATTATTTTCCAATTTTTGAACCTTAGAGCATCAGTAGTTTCTTTGAATAAAGATCAGTAGATGTATGAAGAAGAGTGATTTGTGTTGTGTTCAGTCATGTCCATGATAGAAGAGTAATCTTCGATGCACCATGGTGGGCAACCTGGATAGTATTTTTCGGGTTTAATAACTGGAAGTTCCATAGATTTGGCAATTGTTATAGCGGTAGAAATTGCTGAAGGGATACATTTAAGAAACTTTGAATCATCAAGCGTTTTGACGTCTTCATCAATAATTGAGCCTCGGCTGAACGGAAATTTTAGCTCTGGTTTCAAGAATACACTCTTTCTAGGGAAACTCCAGTTTCTGCCAAAATGACCTCAAAGTGGTACATCAGAATTTAAAATTTTCACACTTTTTCTAATTGATGTCGGTATGAAATTGAAATTTGTTTTTTTCAGTTCTAATGAGAGTTTAAGAAACTTTGAACTTGTTGTGTACTAGTTGCATTCCAAATGTCCTATATTAAAAATGCAAAGAGTCGTATGCAATATGCTTTATCTCAGTATCAAATCTCATTACTTTGGTCTTTTGCTTATTTTGAGATATATTTCACAAAAATGATAATGACCTAATTTGAGAGATTTGTGCATGCAGAAAAATGGTTTCATTTCAATTAAACGAGCGGAGCATACGGTAGCGTTATCACCTTAAAAAATAGACATATATGCTATTGCGGTGTTTTCGTTTTGAGAATTATTAAAGGGAATAATTCTGTAGCTAAATTGATCTATTTCTCATTGCAAATTCTCATGAGACTGATCAAATGAATTATACATTCCACACAATAGCCTTATTTAGAACACTTTAACTTTGAAGTGATCTAAAAAATTTGAACATTATGTTGTCTCAAAAATTTATCAAATAAGTTCAAATTGTTTGACTTAAAGGAAACTTGAAGGAAAGATGTTAATAGTAAAATTAAAACACTCTAAGTGTGTTGACTTTTAAGCCAGTAGCAACTTTTACCCAACTTAAACTTTAGAAAAAAACACTTGAATAAATATTGTGCTTTAGAATCTTTGTTTAAATGAAAACGAATAAAAGTAAGAAACAAGATTGTCCATAAACGGACCAATGAACTTCTGAAAACAAAAATACTGTAATGTGTCAATAACCGGACCTTTCGTTGTTTTCTGTTGTATTGTATTTGATGCAACAAGTGAAAGTTGTTGTTGTTGTATTATTGTATTCCTCTGGTATTTATGACTTATTTAAATTCTTTTGATTTTCATGTAACGATATTTTGTATTACCTTTAAAATTTAAATGCATGAAATTTAGTTCTTGAAGAGTTTTTGTTTTGAATTCAAGTTTTTGTAGCATAGCTGTGCGGATAATTATTATAGATTTAAAAATTAATTTAAACGAACAAAAGTTTGTCTTAAAATGCAATTTTTATTCCTACGGTAAAAAAAGGTTTACCATATTTTCAACTCTGTTCTGTTTTTGATTTAGTCAAAATTCAGATGACGGACATAAGTTACGTGAGACTATCTTAATTGTTGAACATTACAAGATTTATTATTCAGCTCTTTCTGTTTCCATGATGATCAATAACGATAATTAAAAAAGGGTTGAGGGGGTCTCTTATAACAACAGGGCGTTACGGATTTTGTGTAATGCCTTAGATTATATGTTTGTTCAAATTTTACTACACTTACAACTTTATTGTTTGATTAACCCATAACAAGGTGCTCCTATGGTAGAATAATTTTTGAGATACTACCTATTTCATCATATCAACTGTTGATAACGTCTATCATAAGTTGGCTCTTAAATGTATCTTTGAATAAAATAAGTGTTAAATAACCTAACGAAAATATGTGGTGTTAGTTAAAAGTGCAAACCTTTACTAAACAATAACTTTAAAATCAGAATTGTATTTTTCTTTATATCGAGCAAGTACCGAATGTGGAAATCTAGCAAAACAATTACACAAATTACTACCCCCATAAACTATGTCATAACTCATTATTACGAGCTACAATAACCACAGATTCAAGCGTAAAATTTCCAATGCATCATCGCCACCAGCATCATGCACACATTAAACCTGACACGAGTAACAAAAAGAAAAACAAAACATATCCGTTCTAAATTCAAATCAACGAGTTAAAAAATAATAATAAAAAAAAGAACAAACGAATAAACCAAATCATTACAAAAATTCCAGTTTCTAGTCCAGAGCTGAGCTCAACCCAGAAAGGGAAGTCGCAAAAGAGGTGAACATTATTTGATAAATTGCTGCAACAGCAGCCGCCTGCAGCTACAGCAAATATTGTGAAAATATTGTCTTAAAACAAACAAAAAATAAGGAAAATAACTCTGAAGGTGAGGTCTGAGGTAAGACATGAACTACTGATTATGCTTTCCAAATCGAAGCATCAATATTGAGCTTAACTTTCTCTCCCGACATCGAAGCAATCCACGGAAGGTAAAGACAACGACGAAGTAAGGAACACCCATCTTAGTCATTCAATTGGGAAACTTCCTCCCTACCTACCTACATAGCTACTCTTTCGCGTCTTTCGACAGCGATTTATTACGCAATGAATGTTACTGCTGGAACTTGCAAGTCTCTATAGAATGACCAGAGCCAAATGAGAGAGAAACTTACTTCGAATCGTGGTTCTGCATTATGTTTTGCAAATCTGTCAGAGTGCATAAAGCAAATCCCCTCGTGCGGGGTCGTCTCAAGATTTTGCACACTTTTTTTATGAAGTGTGATATGATAGTAACTCAGGAAGATTTAATTTATTTATTTTTGTTCTGAAAATAAGTCTTAAAAATGTAAATACGTCGTTTTTCCCTTGTGTCATTTTATTATCTCGGAACTTAATGACAAATTGTTTTCCATATGGTTTTAGCTTTTTGGGTTTGGTATCAAACTTGGATGGAAGATATTGACCCTTCTTCGATGATGTGAAATGGAAACTATTTTTAAACTTAAGGAAACACAACATTTTTGTATCCATAGACTTACCACTGAGGTTTGGCACAAGGCCGTTGGGACCTTTTTTTCAGCAATCTTGAAGCCTTTTCTGTTTTATCTCTGGGCCACAGGTGAACTTTAAAATTAAATTCTCTTTTCTTTCTTTATCTCTTCCCACCACACCGCACCGCACCGGCAATGTAATTGAGTCAACCTTTTGAAGTACGAAAAATAAAATGGCACAAGTTGGAGCGATCAAAACATTTCGTGACTTTTCTTTTAACTTTATCTTAAGGTGATGGAGAAAAATAAAAGAACTCAAAAATACCTCTGCCGAAAAAATTAACCTTTTTTTGGAAAATTAAAATCAAATGTCAGCGGTTTTTGACACAATAGTTGTTGGTTAAAGCGAGAGAGAAACGAAAAAGAAAAACGATAAAAGCAGAAATTCGACGACACTAAAATCTAGTACGTCCTTACGGGTCGAGTAAAATTCCAAGAATGGTGTAGTTGTTGCTGCTGGTGGTAGGGTAGCAAAGCGATAGCGAGACAACTACGACTGCCACAGTCAGACAAGACAGCGACAACAGACGAGATTACAACAACAAAATTCACATAACATCGGAGACAACCACATCGGTGGGCGATAAGGTAAAAATATCGCTCTCTTCGTCGCACTCACACACAATTGTATGGGCGATATGGACTTCGAGTTGACAACGAAGCCGAAGCCACTAGCGAAATGAAGGCTTTTTATACATTTGTCGTTGATTTTATGTAGCTGGTAGTAGTTAGTCAAGCTGTGATAACATATGTGGTTTTATTTAATTATCCAAGAAATTTACAAATAATGAAGACTGTGAATGTAAAATATGTGAATTTAATTGATTTTGGCTTCGAAAAATTGTATTTAATTCATGTTTTGATTGATTTAATGGGTTTTTTGATAAATTTGTGGATCGTAAATATATGCTGGATACAAATGTAGTAGATTTGTTACGAACATAATATTGTTTTGAACTTTCAAACGAATTCGACTCTGAATGTTTCATTTTGCAGGCATGTAATGTGACATTTTTGGACATAACATTTTGTCATATCAATTATGGCCTGATAGTGCATATGCTAGCTATGCTTCTACACTCGTATGAGGAAAAATTAATAATTAATTGTTGATCTAGGGCCAAACAAAGGTTATTTTTGAAGTAACTATTTCATCTATTATTATCAAGTACCAAGTTGAACCTTTGGAAGAGGGCTAGTAGCCCTAAGGAATTTTTCCAACGTAACGTTGGCTACTAGCAGTCTTATCTAGACGACTAAAGGTCATACATACAGGGTAGTATGCAGCTCACTCTAAAATTAAGTTCATATTTATGTCTCCAAACTCCAGTTAAAAACATGAGCATAAATTTGACATTAACTCAAGTTACAAATTTAACGATGTTGCTTCACGAGCATCGCCAAATTCTTTTTCTCCAAAACTCAAATTCTTTGCGTTGTTTTTTATGGCTCCAAAATACTTCTTCACATGGGGTCTTCATTTGACATTTTTGATGACAGGACTATCGGGTTGTCATCAGAGTATCCAATAGAGACCAACAATCCAACAACCAGTTCGTGATCCGGTCATCTCGAGCGGATCAAAATCCTGCCATCAAATTTGATGTTTGTGTTGTATGTTGTGGTGAGCATCCATTTTCCACAGTCTTTTTGAAATTAAAATTTCATTATGTTTAAATTGTCGTCGAGTGCCATTCATTAACTCAAAACTTTCCATACTAGGCACAGAATAGCTTCAAAGCTGTCGACCGACATCCTACGAAAATTCTAATAGTCTGCACCGTTCTAAGTCATAGTAAGTCCTTGAGTACGTGAGCCACCAAATCATGAAGTTCCCTTACTTCGAGAAATGGATTCACCCAAAAAAAAAGACATAATGTGCCTAGTCAAAAAGAAATAGGTTGCGGAAGAGAAGCTGGATTGCATTTTACTCTTGTGGAGAATCAGGGTCTGGAGCCAACACCTCAATATCAATTTTAATTCAAATTAAACTCACGAAATCCAATTTTTTTTATGACAGAACCCTTAAGAAATGAAAATAGCGTTGTGCTCTAATAAATTGAACGTAGCCATTGAAAATTTAGCTTGACTATGTTTAGGAGAGAATTTTGTATAACAGCTATATTTAAGCATGAGCTGCGTACCGTGCTTAATTTATTTGATGATTTTGGAAATAAAAGCATTTTTTTGTTTTATGAAAAGTACAAATTAAGAATTCTTACTAAACTTGGTCTACACAAACCCTTAACTCAAACTAGACCATTATTTTGTAAAAGATTTAAGGGCCGGTAAGGCAGTATGTTGTTGTCACTTAGCCGTCAGTTCGTCGTATGCCTATTTGACATTTGATTTTCTCCTCAAACTTTTTCATTTCTTTTCGAAAAAAATAAAGAGATTTAAATCATTTCAAAATGAATGTTCCCGGCCGAATATTCAATAAAAGTAACTTCCAAGTTCAATCCTTCAAACGAATCGGTATGAATTAATATTAACTTCTTGTTGTCAGCCTGTGAAATGTTGCTTTTTCTTTTCAGTCACGTTCTCAACAAAACCACAATTGAAGGATTCGCCGCCTGTTACCCAATCATCATCATCGTCTTCGTCGACAACAACAACTCCACCGCCACCTTCAAATCCTCAAGAACCAAGAAAACCCATAACTCTCACCAATTACAGATTTATCTATCCAGAATTTCTTCCCGATCCGAAAATCGAATGGCGTAATTCAGTTCGTGAGAAACTCGAACGCATGGATATGATAGAACGGCGGAAGCTTATCGACATCCCCGAGTTCTATGTAGGTTCAATCCTTGCTGTGACAAGTTCCGATCCGCATGCGGCTGGAAAAGTCAGTCGATTTGTTGGTAAGTTAAGTTTACCAAAGGTATATACAAACTTATGACAAAAACTCATCCTTAGGCATTTGCATTGACCGCGACCGTTGCGGTCTTCGAGCTCGTTTCATTCTTCGCAATGTTGTCGATCATCAGGGAGTTGAGATACTCTACGAAATGTACGATCCAACAATTCACAAAATCGAAGTTCTTCGCCTTGAGAAACGTCTCGACAACAAACTCTATTACTTGAGAGATGCTCTCCCAGAATATAGTACCTTCGATTTAAACATGGAAGCTGACATTCTCCCCGAAGGTACTCCAGTTCCAATCAATGACATCAAAGTCAAATTGAAACCACGTCCGTGGCTAGAACGTTGGGAACGTCAAGATCTTCTTGGTGTTTCGAACATAAACGAATACATCAAAGAGAAGCATATTCTCAGTGCGGAGAAGGTCAAGAAACCTTGGGAGAAATATGATTTAATGAAACAATACCGTAGCACTATTGCAGAAGAGGAACAAAAAGAAATCTTTGCCGAAGTACACTCGCAATTGCATCAATTGGAATTGGCCAGGAAGAAGATGAAGCGCAAGCGTACGTTTATTAGACCAACTAATTTAGCTTAAGGTTAGAAGAAATGTTTGTTTTTTTTTTTGCTGTTGTAATTTTATGACCTCATTTCTAACAAATAAATAAAATTAACGGGGTATACATAAGAATAATAGTTGCCTTGAACTCTGTTTGATAATTATCGAAATCTATGGATCAATCTTATCCGAAGAACTTTAAAATCCTCATTGCATCTTCCGTCTATTGTTGTATCAATATACGCGCAAGATTGCGTTGCTCGAAATGTTTAAGCAACTGAATCGTGAGGTTTCGTGTTTAAAAGAAAAAGCTTTCGAAGCTATAACCCCTACTTAGTAAGACAAAACAAAAACTTATTTATCTTGTTAATTATTTAAGTGTTTTATTTTATTTTTTAATTATTATTTCGTGAGAAAACTCGGTTTTCTATTTACAACTTATTAAATTCCTTCCAAATCAGTACAACCTATATTTATAGAACATTATAAACGATACTGTTACATTCCATCCAATTATCATCGTCATCAAATAGAACAAAAACACAATGGGAAGGGGAATTAAGAGCAACCGAGTGTTCTTCAGATGAGGTATACCTGAAAATAGACAAACAAATTAAAATAGTAAAGTACAAAAACACATACGACTTGGTCTTGCTTACAATTGTACCCCAAGAAGGTAATGTAGACATAATAACAAAAGGCCAACAACCAGAATGTATTTCCAATGAATCTCGAAATGAACCACGTCTGACTGATGAGCCAATTGTAAAAGAACAACTGGATAAAGTGCAATAGCATGAGGGGCGGAAAGAAGGCATTCAAATGGACATCGAAGGCATAGCCCCATTCGATGTCTGGTTCGAGATTACTGGAACGCATGTATCTGTTGGTCACAATCCAGTAGAACGTTGCAACCAAACACCCGGCAAAGATACAATCAACAAAAACAACATAGAATATGAACGATATGCTTTGCCAGAAGCTTAAACCGAGAACGTAAGCAAATCCAAGGGATGTCACTAGAATGATTTATAAAGGCTTATGAGGTTATCTCTTTAGGTTTTACTCTTCCAGCAAACTTACCACACACACAAATTAAAAGAAGAACCAGAAAAGCTGGATCGTCTCTTGCAAATTGGGATTTCGTCTCTGAAAAAATAGAATGGATCTTTATTTTTGACTGGAAACAATTGTGTTATAAACAAAAACCACTTACGTTTTCTATAGTTAAAATTCCTATAGACTTTCTGTGGTGCAATAAGTAGGTAGATCATTTGCCAGAGAGCAAATTCGAAATCCATTTGATTGAATTTCAATAATCTCCGTAGATATTTGTAGCTCTTTGATGTGGCCGAGAGACAATCACGACTATGATTTGCTGGCGGTGGCAAGGGTGATGTTCCACGGGAATAGTAGCTTCCTGTGCCACTGGCATAAGAAGGAGCCAATGATGGTGTGGGAGATGTTGAATGTTTCATTGTGAATTTTATATATGTATTTTAAAGGTTTTGATACAATTTTCGTTTCAATATTAAACTATGAGTTTTGGTTTCTTTTGTTTCACTTTTGCAGGAATTAATAAGTAGAAACTATCATTTTTTCTTTGTAATTTTGTTTTCGTATTTTAGTAAAGTCGAAGTTTTTCTCTTTATTTTTGATAATTCTGATTTTGACACATCAGTGACGTTTTTGTTGCAATGTTGTCCTGTCATTTTTTTGTGTGACGTATGAGTATTGACAGTAATGTTAACAAAGTGCAACATGGGCTCTTTTTAAAGCTTATCAAACATATCGCAACATCTTTATCCCATTGGAATTTTCAACAATTTCAAATTCATATTCTACTTGAAAATATTTAAAATATTTATGTATGTTTTCTTTTAAAATAGCACAAAATGTACTGTAATATACGTTTAGTGGTTAAAAATTTGGGCTCAACTTTCCATTACCGCAGCACGAATTTCAGAGAGGAAACACTTATTTCTATTTTTAATTAATTTTTAAAGTTCACTTTTTTACATACAAAACACACAAAAATGATTGATTTTGACATTTCTTCCCTGTTTTTTGTTCAGTGATGCCATAGTTGTTTTTTTTTCTTGGTAATTTCTCTTATTTAAGCGCTCGAATGAAAAAGTACTTTGCATATACCCAAACTCGCACCCACCCCAAATTCTATAGTGACCCCAAGCAGAGGGGTTGCAGAGGGGCAGCCCCCCGTTTGCAGAAATGTAAAATTAGTTATGTTTTGTTTTAACAATTTATGTTTTTTCATTGTGTTTCAATATTTTTTCATCTTTTCGTATCTGGTTCTTGAGATAAATGTATATAATCTGCAGACAAAATTTCTTACAATAATTTCGTTTTCGTCGAGATCAAATATTATCTGAAATATTATGTTTACCCACTTTTTTCGCTGTAACATATATAACCTTGATTGCTGATTCCAATTTGGCTTTTTTAAATGTAAAAATTAAATAAAAATTCAGTTTCCTCTTACGAAAGGATATTATCTTAAAATCACCTGTTCAAGTTTTAAGCTAATGTCCATGATCAAAAATGCCTAATACACATTGATATGATCATCCTTTTTATCTCAATAGTAAATCAGTAGTAAATCCTTAATTATACAATTACATTCTTTTTGTTAAAGTAGATTTGACACTATGCAAACAGCAGGAATGTTAAGATGACATACGAAACTTCCTTTGCAATCAACTTTGAACTAAATTTAACAAGTTCTTTCAGGTGTACCTAATTTCGAACTTTATTTCACTTACTTATACCTTCAGAAACTACAAATTCAATAAGTTTTATTTGTACTGATAGTTAATTTATTCATTTTGAATTTTACAGGGAAGCTTTTAATACAAAACTTGATATAAAATACAAAATTAGCTTCAGTTTAAAAAAAATATGATCATTTGACACTAAGTACACCTGAGTTAATTGTAGAGTAGACTTTTATTGACTAGCTTTCTAGGAGACTGCAATCAGATACAATGAACTCTCCTTAACTTCAAATCCCTTATGTCTTCTGAACCTGCAAAATTATTGTGCATATAGTGAGTCATATATTCTGATGTCGGGATAATTACTAATCTAATAAGTGCGTTTTCAAGGCATTCTGATGGGATATATACAACTACAAATTGAGTTATAATTTCTGCTTTGACAGACATTTGACATTTCGTCTTCAAAGTCAGTGGAATTCACTAATTTTGACGTTTTGCAATCAGCAATAAAATCAATCGTTTAGTACTAAAATGGAAATAAATCATGTTATATCTTATATTTGATTTGATTTAATTTGAAAACCAAAGATAATTATAATTTCCCAAACAAACAATATTTCTTATTTCATAATATAACAGTTCATTGATTTATAGTGCAATTATGCATTCACAACGCTAGTTGAATTTTGATTTTAATGTGACTACATTAGTGAACGCCCCCTTTAAATGAATATTGAGTTGTCACAATTCCTGTATATCTTGAAAAAATAGTGATCATATTTGTCAAATTAATCTATTTTTTTATTTATGTATATTTTAAATTTTGCTTAATGTAATTTAGGCCGCAGCTACACCCACAACTATTTTCCGTACTTACCGCACGAACACATCCCACATTGGCATGAACTTAAATAAAATAGAAAAAAAAAATTAAAATGCACTGTCGCCATATTTATTTCGTTTTTCATTCTCGGAAGAACTTTTCATCGCCGCAAAAATACTTTTTAACAGATTGTCCTTTTAATTATTGAATATTTTCCATAAAAAACACTCAAATATACACAAAACATCGTAATTCAACGGCGCATTATGTTAATAAATAGAAATAAGCCATAGTTTTCTCAAGAAATCCAATTGAAAAGAATTCTCATCCAAATCCAACTCCAAAAGGTGCATAGAAAAGCAAAACAAAAAATATTAGAATAACCGATAAGTGCGTGTGGTGTGATTCAACAAAACAAATTCCATGAAAAAGAAAATAGAAATAGAACAAAAAAGAATGTTGTGAAATAAAATTAAGTTAAAAAGTTGTAAGAATTTTAATAAAGTTGCTTTTAAAACTAAAAAAGCTAAGTACACAATATAAATTTAGCGGCGTGGGAAGGTAATCATATCACAGCTCAAAGTGGATGCCCGGAGTAGCCTGGGTGTTCCCCAGGATTATTCAGGAATGGTCGGCCTCGCTGGTGGTGGGCATTTGTATGCCAATGTATCGCCGCAGGATAGTAAGTTTAAAGTTGATAGTTTTTGTTTTAACTCAATGCTGAATGGAATTATGTTAACATTTGCAGCGATCATTGTTCGTGAAATGAATTCAATGCCTCCGCCCCCGACTTCGGCGCCAACATCCGCTGACGCATGCTTGAGCATTGTGCATTCGTTAATGTGTCATCGGCAAGGTGGTGAGAGTGAAGGATTCGCCAAACGCGCAATAGAATCTTTGGTCAAAAAACTCAAAGAGAAACGAGATGAATTGGATTCGTTGATAACCGCCATAACAACAAATGGGGCTCACCCTAGCAAGTGTGTAACGATTCAAAGGACCCTCGATGGCAGGTTGCAGGTAAGTTTTTAAATAAATTTAATTTCTTGACTTAAAATTCATATTTAAAAGCATTAGCATTAGAAGTATATAGCAAGGGACTTATTTGCCCTTAACCTTGAATGTTGAAAAGAAAGAAACTAAATATCTTTAAATAAATCGTTCTTATTTACTCTATTGCCCTTTAAGTAGATTACATAATTAAAACAAGATTTTAATTGCCGAGATTAAGGGCGTTCCAACGATTTTCATAGAACTTTCTAAATGTTAAGTATTTAGACCATAGTCTTGATTTTACAAATCAGGTAGTAATTCCCTTTAAATAAAATTCAAGGACTAGAAACTGGTTATACTAGGAAAACAACAACAACGATAACCCTAGACAAAATAGACCCAATGGAGCTCTACGAATGTAAAAAAACGACAAGCAAAAATAACAAAGAATGAACAAAATACAAGTTTCTTTCTGTATTATGGCTTTATTAGTAGGAACAAACATTCCCAAAAATTAAGGGACAAAACTTAGTTGTGCTAGTTGGTCAATCCCATTCTAGAAAGTTGCACCTTTATGTCCCTTATGTCATCTAAACTTGCCCAATTACTTTTCTCATTTTTTTCAACTAAGAGCTCTGTATTTCTTTTCTTTCCCCCCTTGAATTTTGTCATAGAGAATAATTGAAATTCTCAGAGTTTTGAAAAGAAATTTAAGAAACTTTATTTATACATACTTCTGTTATGGAAATACGCAAATTTCTGAGGTCTTAAAAATATCAACAATCTAATTCGTTAAGTAAAATATTGATGCCAACGTCATATCATATCATAAATTATAACAAACTCAAAACATGTGAATGTTTACAATATATAGAATAAAAATACTTTAACTCTCCATTGCCTCCCAACACACTGTGAAAGAAATAAATGATAAACTTAACGGCTAGCCAAGCCTTAATTATTAACTTATCAAATGTTACTAGTTATCAAAATAACAAATATTTTTTAAATTAAATTTAATATTTTACAAATAGTCATTGATCATCATCCATCAAGTTGTTCCTGTAGACTATTAGGGGCTCTGGGCCCAATAGGATTTGGGGGCCAAAAAAGTAGGCATAATATATTTTTTTTAAATTCTTTAGGTTACAAAAATGATTTTGATAATTAGTTTTTTTTTGTTACATATTTTTACTTTTTATAAAGAACAACAAAAAAACATAATTCAGATATTTGTTTATACTTTTAAAATTTTATTAAATTAACCTTTCATAGTTAATCTTTATACTTGATTTTTGATAATTTGTATTTCTCTTTTGGTTGGTTTTTAATGTTTTTTTTTTACATTTTTTTTAATATTATGTTTTTTTTTTTTGTATATATATGTATGTATGCATATGTAAGTTTGAGTATACAATTGAAGGCATACTTTTCTGACTTTGTCAGTTGCAAAAGCATGAACTAAGTCATCAAATTCAATTTCCTGCAGTAATTCATTTACAATTGATAAAATTGGCAAGCTGTTTAGTCTTTCTTGTAGCATTGTGGTTCAAAGTTCATTTTTTATCCGGTTCAATTTCAAAAATGAACGCTCTCCACTGCAGTTTGAAACATTTGGAAATGTGTTCCCAATTTCATCCACTGTAATTAGACTGTACAATTTTGATATTGTAATAAGATCTTCATTTACATCTTTATTGAATTTTTTTAAATACTGTTCGAGGTGCAAGCATTCTACCTTAAGTTCTTCTGCATTAACATCTCTAGGGTTTTTTAAAAAGTCAAATATTGCAATCGACAAAAAAAGACAAACAATGCATTCATTTCTTGATATTAATTGGAGCGAGTTGATATTTTAAACTTTTCTTTTCCAATCAGCTGGACGGATGGTGCAGGACTATCAAAATATGTGACAAACGACCTTTGTACTATTTTTCGTTGCAATCAGTCTTTATAATTTTTTTGATTTTGAATCCGGATGCTTATTTATGAAAGAACAAAGTAAATTAGCAGCAACGTCAATCGTTATTGTTTCTATTTGAAGGCTCTTGCTGCATCAGCTTGTGCAGACTTGGCTTATGTTCGATATGAGAAAGGTCGGGTGTACTGTCAACACTTAGGAAAAAATATTTTGCCGATCTAATTTCATATAAAATTTTCATTAGGACTTGTTTTCCCATTATATCAATGAATTCGTTGGAAATATTTGATGATAAATAAGAAGTGAGTTTTTTTCGTGAGTTCACACATGTTTTTAAATGATCTGCGATAAATGAATCATCATGGGACAACTTCGTGTTTGTTTGTGGAGTGAGTTGAAAAGTCAACATGTGAGCAGAACTATAGAGTAGAACGAAAACAGAGTTGTTAAAATAAAGTTGACAGCGTGTGCAGGCCCTGGCCTATTTTAATACCATATAGTCGTTAGATCTGTGGATTATAAATGAGATGTTTTAACAATAATAATATAGTATTATAATTTATATAATAATAATATAATTCTAGAACGATCCAGCGAAAGGACATCAACAGAGTAAATTACAGTTTGCTTTTCGTGTTTCCTCAACTGCGGCAATGAGTATTGCTGCATGTTTTCTTATTGACTAGAGTCCCGTACATACCTCAGTGACCCTGGCTGTATCACTTTTGTTTAAGAGATCAATAGAACGATTATACATAGCTAAGTCACATCTTTCTCAATATAATACAGCAGGTTGGATTCTTCCTCCTGCGGTTGAATGGAAAATATTGTGCCCTTCATAGCAAAATATAATTAGCGAACACTAAAAGAGTTTTGTATCCCTCTAATCTGCCAACATTGCAATGACAGGGAAAGATAGAGGGTGGCAAGGCATTCCACATTCGCGTAATACGGCTAAGAAATGATTCTCTGTACTTCATAGTACGACTGAACTTGGACTCAAGGGAAAATTGATGGGCATTCCTACAAACGCCGGTGCAACTGTCTATTTCACTTAAGCATAGTCCGTTAAAATAACGCTAAAACAGGGTGAGACAAGAAACGACGACGATGTTCGAGTGACGTATTCGAGTTAATGATGGTTATGCAACCAATCATTTTAAAAGCTCTGGCTCGGGCCAATATAGGTTTAGATTGTAGCCAGATGAGACGGAGAGACATTTCTTGCATCCACTCAAAAAACCTAGACATCTTGCTGCATTTTTGGCGGCATCGCGTATGTGATTGTTCCACAAAGGGGTGGTTGCTGATGCACATTCCGAAGATTTCGAGATTTTCAGTTTCGTTGATGCAAAGGCCACTCAAAGATAGTGGCAAAGAGTGCGTATCTTGCTTTAAGTATACAAGTTTTCAATCGAAAACTTTTATTAAAAAACATCAACATTTCATCATTACTTATTTTAATCATAAATCATTCAACCTTGTCGTTCCATACGTTCTGGTAAAAGTACAAAACACAATAAGACAAGAACTTTATAATATTTATATTTACATTCATTGTTGTTTCATTTATTTGGTCATATTATAAGTTAAATTTAAAAAGTAATTTCACTCAAAGTGATCGTCCTCACCTTAAATGCCAGCCCTTAAATATTGTGGCCTTCAACTTATAATGGCCAGCACCGTTTCTACTGATATTATTGAAATTGCTTTCGTGAGAAGTCCTCAGGCAGACTCTCCAATTCTGACCACAAAAAATATCTTAAGGATTATCATATGGACTTCCCAGGAGCAAATATTAAGATTCTCTAAAACCTACGATATTGACCCTAACGCTCTTTTGTGTTGTCTTGGTTTAGTTTATCTCACCAAATAACTAGAAGAATCCATTTATCTCCATTGAAAAGGGGTATTTGTTGAACGCTTTACCAAACCTTCTACCACATCTCTAAACAACCGTTGTCGCTTTCCTTCCCAAACATTTCGGGATTAAACACTTTCGAGCTAGATTTTCAATCAAACTATTTTAGAAGCGTAGTGATGGTAAAGTTTGAACCTTAGAGCAATAGTTTGTATCGTTTTCTTTGTTTTAAACTTATTCTAAAGTAATCATCTTTTCATTCGAAAAAAAAAAAGATTTTCATGGTCAATTCGCTCAATAATAGGCATTTTACTCTTTCCGCAATAACTTTAGAGTTAAGGTATTAATAACTGATCTGTTGAGCGTCAATAGCACTTTATGTGTAGATGCTAGCTAACCAGCATTGAAATGGATCTAGTGAACATATTCAATGCTCTGGACATTATTTTTCTATTCCAAAGGGGGTTTAGAAATGTTCGTTTTCGTACTACTTTCATAATAGTACAAATTAGGACAGCGCGCGGAAGACTACTTTTTGGTCTGTCATATTTTCTTGAAGACGTGGCAAACTGGTGGAGAGCCCGAATTTCTTTAGAGACTCACTCCATATTAATAGAAGCGAAACTGAAAACAAATTAACATAAAAAATATCATATGGTTGTTTTGAGTAGCGAGGTCCTGAAGTGTTGTAACATAATCTATAGCACTTTTAGGTATAATGAAAGGTATGATAACTATAATTAGAACAGAGCACAGTTACTTATAGAACTTTCATCATATTCATTTGCCATGGCCCATTAAAATTGAAAATCCATCACATATCAAATTTTAATTGCGGGGAACTAAATATTTCTTTTAATTTTATTTATTTGGAATCGTTTTTTTGTTTTTAGGTTGCAGGTCGTAAAGGTTTTCCTCATGTCATCTATGCCCGCATCTGGCGTTGGCCCGATTTGCATAAAAACGAATTGAAACACGTCAAATACTGTTCATATGCGTTCGATCTCAAATGCGATTCAGTTTGTGTGAATCCGTATCATTATGAACGTGTTGTGTCGCCAGGAATCGATTTGTCCGGCTTGAGCCTGCAATCGGGTCCTAGTCGAATTGTCAAAGACGAATACTCGGCTGGTCCAGTGGTAGGCGGTGGTGGTGGAATGGACATCGATGGCAACGACATTGGTACAATACAACATCATCCGTCACCATTGGGCCCCCAAGGCTATGGCTATCCACAGGGATCCGGTAAGAAAGACACTATCGTATTATTATTTTTGCTTAAGCATTTTATTATTATTATCTCTATATAAATGGATTTTTATGAGTTTTACTTCTTCTTCTACTTTGAGTTGCTAACTTATTGTGTAGTAGAGATGTTTTTTCTTCTTATTCTTATTCGTATTTGTATTCGTATTCGTATTCTATTCTACTTTATAATTTTATTTCATTTTGGTTTTTCGTTTTCTTTTTTCTTTATATCTGTTGACACTTTTTTGCTGCCGTTATTTAGTGCCTGATCCAAGTCAAATGAGTGCAATGTTCTCGGGACGAACTATACCAAAAATTGAACCGACCGAGGGTCCGCGGAGTCCATGGATGGCTCCACCACCTCGGTTGGCACCGCATCCGCTCTGTAAGATTTATGATTTAAAGTTTATTATTTTTTTTTCTGTTTGTTTAAGTTTTTTGTTTGCATTTTGGTCTATTTCTTGTTTTATTTTTGAATTTTTGGGTTTTGCATTGGTGTTGTTGTGTTCATGGCGACAGTGATAATTTTATTTGGTGGCAGAGTTGCTTTAATGGTTATTCTTTTCAGCGGTTTCACACGTAATGCCTTTGCAAGGTCAAGGGTCAATAAACCCTGCCTCTGTGATGCCTCCACCGCCGCCTCAAGCACAATCAACGCAATCCACACAGTCGTCTCTGCAGGTGAGTTTGTCCGGTGGCGGAGGCGGCGGCGGTGGTGGTGTCGCCTCTGACGGCTCCAGCCATCTGGGGCAAACATCACCCACAGAATCGAGCCAGCAATCACAAAGTAGTGGTGGCAGTGGTGGCGGTGGAGGCAGCAGTTCCTCTGTTGGTTCCGGACAGGGATCCTACTATGGACAAACGGGCTCATCACAAATGCCAAATGCCGAAGGGAAATTTGGGTCGTCGCTAAATAATGTTGGCGCTCCTTCAGGCTCGCCTCACATGCAACAAAACGGTTATGTGACAATGGCTAGTCAACAGCCGAACACACTGCAGACGCAGACATACACGCAACCGCCGCCGCCACAGGGTGTTGGCGGGGTTGTTGCAGCTGCTGCTGCACAAGGAACCTGGACAGGGTCTAGTACACTCACGTATACACAGTCAATGCAACCTCCGGATGTGCGATCACACCATGGAGGCTATTGTGAGTAGGAGAGGAGGCAGTTGAAGAAAGAAGAAGGAACTATTTGTTTTTATTTTTTTTTTAATAGGGAATGCACCCATTTCGGGTGATATGACTGGACAACCAAGGTTGTTGTCTCGTCAGCCAGCTCCTGAATACTGGTGTTCTATTGCGTACTTCGAATTAGACACTCAGGTTGGAGAAACCTTCAAAGTGCCCTCATCGAAGCCTAATGTTATCATCGATGGCTATGTGGATCCTTCAGGTGGGAATAGGTTCTGCTTAGGAGCTTTAAGTAATGTTCATAGAACGGAGCAGAGTGAGAGGGCTCGGTAAGGTTTAAAAGTGTTGGAATAGAAGTTTTATGATCTTCATGTTGGTATTTAAAGATTACACATCGGCAAAGGTGTGCAGCTAGATTTGCGTGGCGAAGGGGACGTTTGGTTAAGATGTCTGAGTGATAATTCGGTATTTGTTCAAAGCTACTACCTGGACAGAGAAGCCGGACGAACTCCTGGCGACGCAGTCCACAAAATATATCCTGCAGCTTATATAAAAGTAGAATTTTCAACTGAACTAGTAAAACTTATAGTTTTTTTTTTAATTATTTTTATTTTTGTTGAAAAAGGTATTCGACCTGCGACAGTGCCATCAACAAATGCATTCACTTGCAACAAATGCTCAAGCAGCTGCTGCAGCACAAGCAGCAGCCGTAGCTGGATTACCTAGTACACAGCTTGGTGGAGCACCAAGAGGTAAGTGTCGGTGATGATAAAATGAAACCTACCCTACCCTCTCCCTCAGAGGTATTTGTGTACACTTTACTAATGTCATCCCCTGCTGTTGGCAGGTATTACAGCGGCCGCAGGCATTGGTGTCGATGACTTGCGTCGCTTATGTATTCTACGTTTAAGTTTCGTCAAAGGCTGGGGACCTGATTATCCACGACAATCGATCAAAGAGACTCCTTGCTGGGTGGAAGTGCATTTACATCGCGCCCTACAGCTGCTCGATGAAGTCTTGCATGCAATGCCTATCGATGGCCCGCGAGCAATTTCATAAATCCCCTAAGAGTTATCTCTTAACAACACTCACATCAAACAAAGAAAAAAAAGAAAACAAATAATAAATATACAAACACACACTCTCTATTTATTGATTAGCTTCCTTTGTCCAATTTAGAATTTTTAAATAAAACAAAATCAATAAATTGGACAAAGTGAGTGAAAGTGAAATATTTTTGCTACAAACAAATAATAAAATAAAAAACAAATCGTTAATTTATAAAAAGAAAAAAAACATTAACAAAAGTATTCGTTAAATCGATAAACAAAAGTCAAATATGCAAAATTGCTTATTTTATGTAATTTTTAAATCGACAAAGACAAACAATAATTAAAATTGTTTAAAAAAGATAAACTTAATGAAAATTTTTATGATTATGATACAAAATTTAAAAAAAATTATTTATCTCTTCTATCGCCTTAATGCAGCAGTTGCAATTTTATTTTAGTTCTTTTTTACACATAATTTGTTAAGCTTTGTTTCGGTTCTTTTTGTTTCTGTTAAAGGTTCATATGGACAAAAGAGAAAAAGAACGGGAATGATATGAAATATTTTAGAAATGTTTCTTTAAGAAAAAAAAACTACATTTATTGGCTTTTTGCTTGTTTTTTGTTTTAGTTTTTTTTTGTATTTTGTTTTTAATAATATTAAAAAAAAATGATAATAACCAAATAAGAAAATTAAAAAAAAAAAATTAAAAACGTTTTGTTTTCTTTTTTCGACGAAATTTGTTTTTTTTTTCTTCTGCTTAATTGAAATGTTTTTCTATCTTAATGTGAATTAAAAAATCAAAGCTAAACTGACGTTTAAAACTCAATATTTAGTGAGTTGGGCGGTTACAGAAAGATCGCGAAAGGAATCGGGACCTAACAATTGCAGAGTTTTTTCAAACCGAAAACTTTTCGATCGATTTTTTGTATCAGTAATATTTAAAAATACGCGGGTATAAGAATGGCCCATGCCATAAATAATTAACTGATTTTTTGATTCAAAATTGCGGAGTAATTTCTGTGACTGAATGAGACATACAACGTTGTAGAGCTTAATTCTAAGGCATCATTTTAGATTACGGGCCCAGGGCTGTAAACCATAAGGTTGAGACAGTATGTCAAACGAAAAGATTTTTATCTTTAAAAGGTCATTGAAACGCTGAACAATATTCAACTCAAAAAATATCTTGCAGAATGAAAGCATCTTAACGATCGGTTTCGAACAGTTTAATTCAAGTAGTATTGGACGGGTTCAAATTTGATATCCACAAAATAAAAGCTAATGTGCCCAGGGCTCCGTTTTGTTCCTTGCTTATTTTTATAAATTATATCTTTTTCTGAAACTTCCAATCCACAAAACTGTTTTGCTGATGACAGTACCCTTAGCTTTTCATATTCGGTTTTAAATGTCCTTCCTTGTCCTTCGGATGTGGACTATCAACGGAAATATATGATAAGCGTAATCCTCCCCTAATGCCACTATCCATGGTTGTATTGTATTGAGGATATCTGTGCATCACAAAGCACTTGTTATGGGGCGATTATAAGGTGATTATAAATTTAACATCGCCAAAAATGCAAGTTTTTTTTACCCCTTTTAATGTGGCTATAATCTACAGAGCTTTTATTCGTCCAAAACTCGAATATAACTCTTATATTTAGCTAGTGCCTAAATAACGTACTTGACCCCTTAACAAAAAAAAGAGAGCTCTAAAAATGATAGGAGATCGTTCTCTTACCGAGACATTTGCTTCTCTTGAACACCGCCGAAAAGTTTCATGTCTAAAAATATATAAATAAATTAGGTGGCGCAACAGTCCGTTGAAAACTAGGGCCTAGTGACTTACAACTCTTAACCATTCCTGTTTCTGGGTAATGTTGTCAGAGATGGAGTAGACCTACAGTCCTCGGAGAATTTGTCAACTCCTCGCAAGAGACAATACCCGTGAAAAAAAACTTTAGATGGCATAGACATAAAATTAGGTCCTTAAAATAGAACTTAAAACTAACTTCAACTACTTAAAACTAGAACAACCAAAGCAGCGACTATCTAACATTTTTTTGTTGTCCTTTTTTTTGCAGCATGAAACCGCGGTTCTCAGATCGCCATTGTGTCATTTCATTTCGAAGGTAAAAGTGATTAAGTAATTCGTGGTTGGGGTGAATGCCAACATTTCCCTTGTACACTTACTGGAAAGCAGCTCCCACCGCCTCCACTTTTTCCTTCTGATCTTCATTTATAAAAGAAGTCATCGTCAAAAATCTTCTTCTGAATCTATTTGCGCTGTCCTGAGTACGTCACTGTTCTCTTCAGTTCTTTGGAGTTACAGACGCAAAAGGTCATTATCGCTCTTTTTCCTAAATATTATGTTGATTTTAGAAAACATACTCGGGCCACTGGAATTAAGTGACCGGATCCCAGTACTTGTTAATTAATAACCTGTAGTTCTTCTTAATCAACACATTGATATTTTTTATTAACGACTTCAGTGTCCTAACCTCCAAGTCGTGTGTGTCTGTAAGTCGTCTGCATAAGTTGTTGAGTCTTGTCAGTAAGCCACTCTTGTGCCTGCGTAATTCATCAATAGTCGCGATTCTGTAGGCATCAATTTGGTCCCTTTCTTTGTACTTTGGTATTGTACGTTCACTCGTTCGTTTTATTGTTTCGTTCATCTGTTTTAAATGTTGGTTAATTTCTGTCTTTGTCAGGTTTCTGTTGTTTGTTGAGGGTATGTCACTCGAACGAAGTTCTAAAACGAGGCCAGCACATCTTACTGTAAGTGCGCTGCAACGTATTACTCCAACTCCACGCGCTTATTCGGAATCTGCATTACAGCAGCCAGTCCGCAGTGATCATTGTCGCTAGAAGCTCGACGCCATATTCAACGCTGTAAACATTCATCAAATCAAAAAGATGGTTACCTGTGGAATTGATTTCCCCTATCTTTATGTTTTGAGTTCAAATCGGCGGCCAAGATGAAATAGTTTTCTTCCAATCTTAAGCAAAATAAGTAAACTGCCGAGCTCCAGCCGCATAAGCCGATATCATATACATCCGCTTCCCTTCACAGCTAGGACCTTTAGAGATGCATAAAACGCAAACTTCTAGCGTCCTAAGCTTTCGGAATTTATTGTTATGTATGACTTTATAATTAATTCCTTTTCGTATAAAGAGAGCGACACCCCCTTGACTGGAGTGGACCGGTCTTTTCTTACGATATTGTAATTTTTATGAGTTAATTTGTGTTTGTGGTTTAGCTTGGTTTTGCTAGCCATAAACACATCGGGAATGAAGTCTTTCAAAAATTTGAACATGTTTGCTCTTCGTTCAATCCTAATCAGTGAACTTATTCACAGCTAGGACCTTTATGCGGGTCTCCGGCAGCGCGCCCATTATGGTCTAAGTTGCACCAGGCCAGCTAACATAGAGTTGAGATGATCTACGCTTTTGCCTTGCTCCTTTATCTGACTTTGCAGGCCTGTTAGTTGACCCTGAAGGCTCAACAACAAGGCTAAAGTGTCAATCTGTCACGGAGCCTTTGGGACAACAGATGGTGGAGCCTGTCAGTCCAACGCACTAACCATCATGCCACGGGTACTACTGAAGCCTTATGTCTATCATTATTTTATCGATATTTTCACCAACAATGCCCTAGTGAAAAAGCCAATTGTATGCCTACCCTCAAACAGTTTAACCGTAATACCCGTACTTTTAAGAATGCTTATCAGTTTACCCTTGAGACCAACTTCGGACGTATTGTTAAGTGTAGGAATTCTTTTTTTTTTTACTGCACGAATGTGGAACGCTTTACCAGACCCAATATTTCCAACTCAATACAATATGCAAACATTCAAAACTAATGTGCATCGGCATTTATTTTAAAAATAAGCTTAAGACAATAACTTGTAAATTAACACCTTTAATAAAAAATGTTAGTTTTGGAAAGCTAAGTAAGTTTTTGAAATCTTGCTGAGTGGATTTGATCTCGAACGACCTTCTGTTAAATTAAGATAAATTAAGATTGATATTAGATCTATCGAACTAAGTTCTTCAGAAATTATCCCGACATTTAATGACGTAAATTTACTGATTGCTATAAACGCTTATCAGTAAAACATTTTAGATTCCCTAATAAAGTTCCGGTCCTTAATAAAGTTCACCTTTTAAGTTTCAGTTGAATGAAAAAACATGATCAACTGTCATTTTCAAAGAAGTAGACTTGACTTAATAGTTAGGGAGATTTTTCTTGACTAACTTTCTATTCAACTTTCCATTAAAGTTGCCTTAATTGGAAAGTAATTCTTTGGCAGATACTAGAAACTTGCCTAACTTTCAAGTCCCCAATGTCGTCTGAACCTGCCCAATTTCAATGAAGTATCTTCAAATATTAATTTATTTAATCTTAACCGTAATAATTTCAAAAGTAAGACATTATTGTTATTCATATATTAATTGACTTTTGCAATGCTGTTATTTATATGTTAGCTTCGATATTGATTTTAGGTAAGATTCCAACTGGAATTCAGGTCAAAATCCCTATTGGCACTTTAAGCAGTGAGAAATCCACCTTATGTAGGTATCCCCTATTCCCCTAATCCAAAGAACCACATCAAACTTCAACTGGTTGCTTCTGACACTTCATTCCAATGACCGCGTCCAGAAAACAATAACAAACCGCAAATTTTCTCGATTTTCCTTTGCACTTTAGAAAGACACATATTTTTTTTATTTACATGTTGCGCCTTTTCTTTTGAATTTTCCTAAAATAGAATTTTTCACTTTTTGGGGGAAAACTATATTAATCCACGTGAAGTTCGTTGAAGAAAGTTCTTTTCTACTTCTACCTGAATCCAGAAGATTCTTGCACTCTGTGTCTGACGAAACAAATAAAATCTTTTATAAATTAATACGATTTCACTAAGCGGTGATTCATTATTAATATAATTTTTTACCAAGAAGAAGTGTACTTAAAAAAGAAACGCGAGTGAGTTCTTTAAACTATTTCGTCGTCTTTATTAATTCTAATTATAAGAATTTCGAAAATATAAAAGACAAAAATGACAAATTCCGACGCAGATCTTGCATTAACCTACAAAGATAAGGGCAACGATGCATTCAAAGCAGAACACTGGGAGGATGCCGTTCAATATTATTCGGAGGCCATAAAGTTGGGCGAAAAGCACAAGGACCTACCAATATTCTACAAGAATCGGGCTGCTGCATATTTGAAGAAAAGAGAGTTCACAAAAGCCATTGACGATTGCACTGAGTCACTACGTTTAGCTCCAAATGACCCCAAAGCATTGTTTCGTCGTTTCCAAGCGTACGAAGGTTTGGAAAAGTTCGAAGAAGCTTACAAGGATGCAACAGAGCTGTTCAAAGCTGATCCCGCCAATAAGGCTATTCAACCTGCCTTGGCTAGGCTGCATGTCATAGTACAGGAACGGGCACAGAAAAATGCCAAAACGTCGACAAAAGTAAAACAGATGTGCGAGTTGGCCTTCGACATTGAAACTCCATTGGAAAAACGACGTAACGCAGTGAACAACCTGCTGGTTCTGGCTAAGGAGGAAGTTGGGGCTGATTTGATAACAAAGGAGGGTGTTATTAGCAGGATCGCCAGCCTGGCTAAGAGCGAGAAGGACCAACAAATCTATGTGAATATAATCCGAGTGATTGCAGAGCTTTGTAACAAGAGTGTGGATCGCACAAAAATCGTGCTAAACGAACTGGGAGTTCCATGGTTCTTGCAAGTTCTGGATAGTACAAACGAGGAGCGTGTTTCGGCTGCCCAGTATTGTCTACAGACGATTCTGAACTCGCTTTCAGGGATGGAGAACAAAGTGGACAGCAAACCGGATCCTGAATTGAGCAAGAAATACCAGAAGGAAATCGATACGCTACTGACTTGTTTGGTGTACACAACCACAGATCGGACAATTTCTGGCCAGGCGAGAGATGCTGTCATAGAACTTCTGACCCGAAATGTTCATTACACTGCCCTATCGTGGGCAGAACGATTGGTTGAGATTCGGGGGCTGCATAGGCTGCTGGACGTTTGCTCGGAGCTGGAGGAGTACAAGTACGAGAGCTCCATGGCTATCACACCCTCTTCGCGGACAGTGGCATCTGTGTGCTTGGCTAGGATCTACGAGAACATGTACCACGATGACCTGAAGGTGAAGTTTGCCAATCAAATCGATGAATATGTGAAGGATAAGCTTCTCTCGCCAGATCTTGAGTCTAAAGTAAGAGTCACGGTTGCGTTAACTTCGTTGCTATCTGGAACACTGGATGTGGGCAACAACATCATAGGACGAGAAGGTAAACTTGGGTGTCTAAAGTTGTTTGAGGTATTAATATAACAAACCGATATCTTCTTGCAGGTATTTTACAGATGATTCTCGTGATGGCGACAACTGAAGACATCCTACAGCAGAAAGTCGCGTGTGAATGTATTGTTGCTGCTTCATCGAAGAAAGACAAAGCTAAAGCACTCTGTTCTCAAGGAGTTGATATTCTTAAGAAACTCTATCACTCCAAGGATGATGGAATCAGAGTGCGAGCTTTGGTGGGTCTGTGCAAATTAGGAAGCTATGGCGGTCAAGATGCTAGTATTCGCCCATTTGCGGACGGAGCAACTAAGAAACTTGCGGAAGCTTGCCGTCGTTTTCTGGTCAAACCTGGAAAGGATAAGGATATTCGTAAATGGGCTGCAGATGGTCTGGCCTATTTAACTCTGGACGCCGAAGTTAAGGAAAAACTGATAGAAGACCAGCCTGCAATTCAGGCCCTGATTGAAATCGCCAGAGCAGGAGATCAGTCGTGTCTGTATGGAGTGGTTACTACTTTCGTGAATTTGTGCAATGCCTATGACAAGCAAGAACTGCTGCCTGAGATGGTGGAGCTGGCTAAGTTTGCCAAACATCACATCCCCGAGGAACACGAACTTGACGATCCTGATTTCATCAATAAGCGTATAATGACACTCGCCAATCAGGGTATCACGACTGCGTTGTGTGCTTTGGCAAAGACCGAAAGTCACAATTCACAGGAACTCATTGCGAGGGTGCTGAACTCCCTTTGCAGTTTGCAGGACGTTCGTGGTAAAGTTGTTCAGGATGGTGGCGTAAAAACTCTTCTGAAACTTGCCTTGGAAGGCACTGAGAAGGGTAAAAGACAAGCTTGTCAGGCACTGGCTCGAATCGGGATTACCATCAACCCAGAAGTGGCATTTGCTGGCCAACGTGCTCACGATGTCATTCGCCCTCTGCTGAATCTGCTCCATCAAGATTTCACAGCTCTGGAGAATTTCGAATCGCTGATGGCATTGACGAATCTTGCTGCGATGAATGAAAGTGTCCGCAAGAGGATCATTAAGGAGCAGGGTTTGTCTAAGATCGAGTTCTATTTGATGGAAGACCATGTCTATTTGGTTCGAGCTGCTGCTCAGTGTGTCTGTAATTTGATTATGTCACCAGAGGTGGTTGAAATGCATGAAAAAGAAAACGATCGCGTGAAATTCTTGTGTCTGCTGTGCGAAGAGGAAGACGAAGACACAGCCAAAGCAACCTCAGGTGCCCTAGCTATGCTCACATCGGTAAGCAAAAAATGTTGTGAAAAAATCCTCCAGAATCCCAAATGGCTGGACAATATGCACACACTGATTGCTAATCCCAGTCCCGAAGTCCAACATCGAGGTGTTGTTGTCATTTTGAATATGATCAATGCTGGCGAAGACATTGCATCGAAACTCTTCGAAACGGACATTATGGAATTGTTGAATGGTCTATCACAATTACCCGATGATACGCGAGCAAAGGCGCGTGAAATCGCTGCACAATGTCTGGTTGCAGCTGAGAAGTATAAAATTATTGAAAAATCCGACAATGCTGAGATTCCGGATGTTTTTGCTCAAGCTAAAGCGCTGGAAGAGGTCGAGGAAGATTAAAGACCGAAACAGAGACCGGGACAGAAAGAGAATTCTTATTTCTCTGTGTTCTCGAGATTATTTTTGATTGTATTTTTTATTCAGTATCAAAGTTTTGTTTGTAGTTTTCCTTTTTTTAATTCATATTTTATTTTCATTGATTTGTCGTTGTCGTTTTTTCATTAAAAATTGTTTTAATTTTATGCAAAAAGAAATATATATTTATGAAACATTTTCTAATTTTGT
The DNA here is from genome assembly GCF_945859685.1 of Eupeodes corollae. Classification (NCBI taxonomy): domain Eukaryota; kingdom Metazoa; phylum Arthropoda; class Insecta; order Diptera; family Syrphidae; genus Eupeodes; species Eupeodes corollae. Next base: position 210,551,207 of record NC_079147.1, on the reverse strand, counting down.
TATTTTTATTTCTATTTTTTCGGTGAAAATTGGGATATGGGATGTCTATAGTCAAACCCTAGAGTGATTTTCTCCAAATCATTAATTGATTGGGAATTAGAATTGGGATTAAAGAATTTAAACAGTATTTTTTAACGGTACTTTACTTTGGTTGGCGCTACCGCCAGGAGTGCTCTTAGCCAGCTTACTCGATCTCTAGCTTGTTGTCTCCAGTTTTGAATACCAAGTAGGCGTGTATCGGTTTTATGAGTTTGAAGCTTCGATATTCATTCGCAAAACATGATCATCTAGCCATCGTAATTTTTCAATGCAAAGTTTTTTTACCAGTGTCAAGTCACATGTACACATTGTACGGTTGTATGTTTGTTGTGTGATGACTTTACAAATCGGTTTATAGATCGTGCATAGAAACTTCCTCTCGAAGATACCAAAGGGTCTCTGCTTCTGCTCCATACAACAAGACAGCGATGATGAATGTTTTGCGCAACGTTTCCACTCCACGTTGTATCATATTTAACCTTTCTTTAAGTAATGGTGAGTTGATAGATGAATGGAAACACTCGGTTCGGTTGAAAACTACCGACCAATTGCAAGGTTTTCGAAGCTGTAGTTAAAAACAAATTGTTAAATCTTATTCACAATAACATTTTAGTTTACCAACATGGTTTCTTAAAAGATAGATCCATTACTACAAATTTTTCAATATTTTCAAATTTTTGTTCATCGTAGATGGAAACGCGTTCTCAAGTCCACACTATTTTTTAAAGGCTTTCGACGGCGTTCAACATAGTGTTCTCTTGCGAAAAATAGAGACATATGGATTTCACTCTCAGCTCCTAATGTGGATAAAGGGTTATTAAGTACATAGAAAAAAGTGTTAAGAATTGATTTTGCCTTGTCTAAGTAAATTATACATTTGTTGGTGTTCCTCAAGGTAGTCACCTTGGACCACTTCTTTTTATTATTTTCATTAAAGGTTACTTTTCTGAAATGTCTTTTATTTGCTGACGATTTGAAAATATTCAGCTCCATAAATTCATCGAACGATGTTCAAAAATTAAAATCTATTTAAATAATTTAATTAAATGGTGTTTAAAAATAAAATGGGCTACATTTTAAGAATAAGAAATGTACCGCTGTGACATTTTCTAGAAGTCATAGTCAATTATATTATATGTACCTATATATATATATTTAAAAAGTGTAATCCGAGTTCACCAGAAAATTATAGAGGCATTTCAGTTCTGAGCTCACTAAGAAAACTGTTTGCACAAATGTTGAACGTTAGGCTTGTGAATTGGATTGAAAGAAATAATTTGATAAGTCGATATCAGGCTGGTTTCCGCGTGGGCCTTTCAACTACTGATCAAATTTTTGCTCTTACGAGCGTTTTATCGACAAAAAGAAGCCCCTTTTTCGTCGATTTTAAAGCTGCCTTTGATACCATCAACGGAAGATCACTTTTACATAAGCTAGCAGTTATTGGTCTTTCAATCAAATTTATTCGGATTTATGAACAACTTTTATTAAACACGTCACAAGGCTGTATATGGAGTCCGCTGATGTTCACTCTTTTTATCAATGACATTGAAAATAAATTACGGGGAGGCGTCAATTATGGCGATTTATCTTTGAAGGTTTTTGCTGATGCTGATGACATGGTGGTGTTCTCTGATAACCCAGTAACATTGCAGCTTCAGACAAATAAACTTAAACAATATTGCGATACGTGGGATCTCAAAATCAACATTATGATTTTTAAACCTCAAAACCGCTCAGATAATAATGTACGAAATTGGTACCACTGTTTTAGTTGTCAGCGAGTATAAATATCTTGGTTTTACTATCACTCATAATTTGAACATACAAAATTATATTAAAGAGAAACTTGTACTAGCCAAATCAGCTATAAACTCGATGTGGTCACATTTTATTTCAAAAAGCTTCGTGGACCCTACATCGAAATTTAAGGTCTTTGAGGCTACCGTGAACAGTTCCTTTTGTTATGGGAATCAAGTGTATAGATACCCATATCTAGAGGATTAGAAAGTTATTCAAAGATACTTTTTCAAAAGAATCTTCCGGTTGCCGCTTAGCACGCCTAAATACGCCATATGTATATGTTGAGCCAGGGCTTCCGCAAATGTATGTTAGAAATTTAAAGGCCAACACAGACTATCTTATTAAAGTTATGCATAGACCTGATAGTAATCTGCACAAGCAAATCCTGCTTATATCACTCCATTGTGTATAGTCACCATTTAGAAATAGGTATGCTCTTGCCACAGCACATAATTTAGGAATGAATCTAAATGCAAAGAACAAAAAAGAATGGTTGATGAGGAAATGTACAAAACTAATCTCGAAAGGGCTAGGGGATCACTTTCTAGAGCAACCTATAGCCGTCTTAATTTGGATTTGGGTGTTAATAATTATTTCTGTGAGGACCTTTATGCTTCTAATATAAGTTTAATATTTAAAATACGGACTGAAGTTCTTGAGCTCAACTACAGGCCACATAGAACATACTTAGATGCAATTTGTTCACTCTGCAACTCAAACCAAAATGAAGATGTTTACCATTTTTTAGTAACTTGTCCTATTTAACATGAAATCCGTAGATAGAAGCTTCTTTTCGTCGGAAGACGTGTTTTTAACGGGGAGTATGGTTGGAAATTGCTGGTACGCTATGGCTCCCATGCAAACAATTACAGTAATTGTTATTTGAGTCTGTTTTGAAGTATCTACATAAATAAGCAAAACAATTTTTTTTTTTAGCTAAACCCAATATTCCATAACTTTAACCTCTTAGAGTTCGCCTTTTTTCCGTTTTAACTAAAATAAAAGTCCATATTCTCTGAAACCTTTCAACTTCTTAGCCATCTTCGTTTTCTTAGTTAAAAACAAGAAAAAATTAAACTTAAATATTTTGAACAATCATTTAAAGTACTTAATTGTTAATTGTTTTCTTTATTCATTGTAACACATATTTATTGTTAACTATTCTTTTTCTTCTTAAAAATAACTTTGCAATTTTAACAAAACAACATTTAAAAAGTTGATCACATTTTTGCAATATGTATACATTATGTTCTTTATTTTTGTATCCATAATTTTATACTCTTTTTTCTCAATGTAAACGTCTTGATAATATTTGGCAGACGGCTCTAATGCCATTCTTGAAAGTTTTTTTCTATTGTAAATTATTGTGTATCGTTTTTAATGAATAAAGATTTATCTAAAAAAAAGAAGATTTATCTATATTATATGTAATTATAAACTAGAAAAGACATTCAAAGATATTCTAGTCTTGTCAGACCACATGTAGAACATTGAACTGTTATATGGAGCCCCTTTACAGTGTTCAGCAATTGTCGTATAGAAAAAGTTCAAAAAAGGTTCACAAAGTTTGCCTTACGAAAAATGTTTGTTTTTTTTCTAATGTTCCATCTTTTAGGACGAGCTGTATTTTGATTGATCTAAGACCTCTTGCTCAAAGAAGAAAATTAAACTCAATACTTTTTGTTTTTGATTTCTTGAATTTTAATTTTAGGTTTTGTTATCTATATTTAGTATTCATGCGCCTTCTCCAACCTTGCAGCCGCTTAACCGTGATTTTTTAAATGTTCCTTACCGCAGTACTAGCTATGCTAAGCATAATCCTATCCCAAGAGCTGGTATGGATTTTAATGAATATTATTTTGCAATTGATTTTAATATTAATAGAAATGTTTTGAAACATAAACTAGTAAATTTGTTATAATGCTATATGTAAACTATGTATTTTATTTAAAAGTTTTATTAAAAAATTTTGATAAATAATAGTGTGTAACTTTTAAGACAAATAAATAAATATCAACTGTTACTTAGTGTAAAGAAACGGGGATTAGGAAGAGTTATTCTACACTTAATTTCAGCACTGATGGCATTTGCAGAATTAACAGCAGTTCCCTGGAAATCGAATTTTTTGATCACCTCGAAGTTATACATATCAATGGTCACTTTCTGACCAAGTCTGCAGTATCAACCATCACTACTCTGCACCAAACTGCATTATTATAAAAGTTTAAATTACGGGCTTATGGTATGCATCCAAATATTTATTGAAATTGTTTAAAAAAATTGTCGACCGAGCTTTGTCTGTGCCTGCTCGGCCATTTATGTGTCCATCCTTGTCTAGGGGAGTGCTAACTTGCTCTCCTTTCAAACTACACGCTTTATATATGTATATCATTCTGTACTAATTTGTGAAGTGACGAAAAATATTCTGCGAATTATAAAGAAATAAAATAAAATGACATGTGTAGGTTTTCGATTGTTTCATGGCTTCCTCTGTATTTCCATTACATCTATTTTTATGAATTAAAAATATATTTAAATAGTTAAATTATAATTCTCGTGCTCGTTTTTTTCTTGAAATGAAAAGTTCGGTTGTTGTCATTGCATCTCTTCCATCGCATTACTTCTTGTGTAGCTTGACTTCTTTTACTTGCGGTTGTTCAGTTTACCCACCTTACCATTCTTGTCTAGATATTTTTCTTAAGAGATCATAAAACAAATGCTTCTTCTGAAATCTTCTTCGACTGCAAGGAAATAAAACCCAGCATTTAAATTGTATTGTTTCTTTATTTCATTTACTTTTCGAAGAAAAATAAAACAAAACAAAACCTGAAAATAAGACAAAACGCACATACAAATAAATGCTACTACATATTATTATTATATTATAATAATTGAAATAAATAAATTTCTAGTTTGTATTCTCAATTATTATTATTCTATTCCGATGGTCGGTCGTTTGCCATTGCAATTCGAGCCATTAGATCTGCTTCAACGTCTTTCAGAGCATTTTTGTATTCACAAATCTCCAAAGCTTCCCATTCAGCTTTGAAAGCATTCTTTGGATCTGGTGGCATGGCCATGGCTGCTCCAGACATTTGATTTTGAGTGAATTGTGTTTGATCGGCTTGGTTGTTCTCGCCCAATACCAGGGAATAGATGCTCCTTAATCCAAAGACATTGAGGAAATACCATGAAGCTGATGAGACCCAAGCTGCATCCAAAGAAGCCAACTCGACACCACGTTGCAACATTGGTTTGAAGCGCAATGTCAGAGGAAATGGAACTTTGGTTGTGACGAAACCAGAGAACATCCAATTGATCCAACCACCGATTATGACCATTGGCAGGACATTTGTAAAGTTTCCTTTAACCATTTCCGAGAGCATTGCTGTGGGATTGGTTGGATTTGCTGCCACTGGTTTGGGAGCTTTGAAGTAACCATATTCCTCGTGATTGAAGAAACTCTTACGCATGGCATAGGAATATTCAGTCAGGTATTTGCCATTTTCCCTAAGTAAACGAGCTCGAATCATTGCCTGACTGTCTTGGATTTGACTCAATTCGACTTGTTTTTGGCTCGATATTAGGATGGATATGTAGTGGCGAATGATTCCGACGAGGAATGTTATCACAATTATGGGTAAAAATACCCACACTCGAATATTAGGATCTATTAGAAGTTCAGTCATGTTTTATCTTTTCAATTTTTTCCGATTCTGATTTTTAATTAATTTTCTTCCTTTTTATTTCTCGACTGCCTTGCTGAAAAAAGTGACAGCACCTGTCAGAAAGAAAATTAATGTCAGTCGTGGAATATTCCAAATTTTGATTACAAATGTAGAAATGAACGAGTACAGTACGAATGGAAAATTGAGACTGAGGCTGTTATAACACTATTTAATAAATTGATGGAATTATTTTTATTATTGTTAAAATGTTTTATCTGTAACCAGAAAAATTTAAAAAACGATGAAGAGTTTTGATTTTTTAATGTAAACACTACGTTTTTATGATTACCTTAACGAGGCAACTAGTTTTGTTTGTTTAACAGCATTTTTCTCTTTGACTTTGACGTGAAGCAATTGTTTTTATTGGTTGCGTTCAATTTCGTGTTTGATTTGCTACTTTGGAAAGGTGAATTTTTAGATAACTTTTTGAATGAGTTGAATAGCTGAATTGATATAGTTGTCAAAAAATAAAATAATTTTCAGCTGTTCTCGAAAAGCAAATACAAATTTATATAAAATAAAATATCCAAAAGATAACTATTGTTAACGATCGTAACTACTGTCGATTCTTAATGTTATGATTGTTACGAATCGTATTAATATGACGTTATAACACCGTTTCACTCACCATTTTTAAGTGTCCAATAATTACGATTTATGTATAACAATATAAAATACAAGTTAGCTTGAGAGCTCAGTTCAGAGTGTTGAATTGTCAAATTGAATAACATGTTTACAAACAAATTATCATTTCGGGCTTGGGAAAAAACAAATATATTACAAATTCGTCATCATAATAAAACCACAACTTTTCATTGCCCAATAAATCTATGTTTTTCTTTTTGCTTTTAATCTTATTGTTAAAAAGGATGAAAAAGTATTTTTATTCATCTCATTTATTATTATTCTCAATTTTCCTTCGCTATTTATTTGTTATTTAAGTTATACAAATATTTAGTTTCCATTCTGATATTGAAAGATTGACACATCAAACTTTTTTACCTAAATGATCCTAAGAAATTTCAACAATAGGTAACAATGACATTTGAACATTTCGTTTGACTTGACACCAAAAGTTAAAAAATCTTAAAAAGAGAACAGACCTATTATTGAAACAGTTGGATAGCTTCCAAAAGTTGGAGGCAAACAACTTCTCCATCATCTATTCAACATAAAACTCTTCCAAAACATAATTTCAACTAAGAACTTCTATTTTATTCTACCAAAACGTATATAAATTTGAAATCTTGTTGAAGGTATATTTTAATCCAATCATATGTTGAATCAGCTGTTCTGTCAGACAGCCACATAAACTAGGAGTACATATCATTTTCTGATAACCCAATTTTTTGGCATCAGCTGTTCTTTTTTACGTAAAACACTAAAAAAAGTAATCAGTTACTTTAAAATAAGTATTTGTTTTTTTCGTGTACTATTAAAAAGTTATAGTTACAATGGTACTGGTTTTTCGATGGCCTTGAAACTATTCTCAAAAAGTTAGTTACTACAACTGCACAAATATTTCACTATTTGCCTATGTATAGTTAGTTTTAGCAATTTCAATGTTTTATTGAAGGGTGTATTTTTCTATTTGGAGTAATGGAGTATAGTTTTTAATTTCATGTGTCAAACGGTGATAACTAAAAAAGTGACCGCTATCCTAATACCGAACTATTGAAATTCTTCTTATAGAAGAACCTAATATCTAATCTCAAGTTTGTCTTAATCCTCTAGAAGTTTGGGGGAACTTTCGAAACAGTCAAATTACTTTAACTTTAAAATTTGCTTATAACTTTTGAAAGCTCATTTTTATATTATGATCAATCCTTGGGTCGTGGTACGATAATTATTCTATGCTTAACAACACTTTACCCAAGATAACCGGTGATTAAATTGCTGAATAAGTAATCAAATATAGAACCACAATTAGCCCTTGATCTCTTGTCAAACCTATATATTTTGATTTTTGAATACCTTTGTTAAAAAGGGTCTAATTGAAAAATAATCTTAACAAAATCTGATCTCACCATTTTTTAGAAACAAAAATATTAAATTAAGTGAATGGAAGGGATTAACTTGCTGTTTGGTTTTTCTTTTTCTTTTTAGTATAAGAACGCCGCTCGAAAAACTTGTAAAAAGATCGCCGTTAAACCCCATATCTTTTGTCATTTTGACTAATTAAACTGACATTATGTCATGTCAATCACCTGCGTTAACTACTTCTCAACAAACAAAAAACCAAAAAAAGAAGTTGAACAAAATATAAATAAAGCATTGCTTAAAGAAGAATAAACCATTAGCACAAACTCAACAAGATGCCAAATTAAATAGCCATTTTGTACAAAATAACTACTGAGCCACGCGATATAATGGTGTACATATCACCATCAAGTATTTATTAACATTCAAGCAAAACGCCAGTTGCGTGATATCCAGATCCACTAGCTTCTTTTCGTTGTATGTGTTTGTATATTAAGCTACAACAACAACTGCTGTCATGTTGTTGTCACGCTAAACTCTTTTAATTAGCTAAAATCTGATGTTTCTTCTTCGTCAAAAAGTTTTAAAGTTTTGTAAGTCGACGAATTGTGGTTGACGTTATAGCCGAACCGTGCGTCGCGTCGTCGTCGTTGTTGTTGCAAAAGACATTGGCGACAACGACCATTGGCGACAGATTGCTTGATCTCAATTTCCAAAATCGATTTCAATTAGTTAGCGTGGAATTTGACCAAATGTGGTAAAAAATGGTGGTAATGTCACCAAACAAGATGAGTGCATGGATCAGAGTGAATTTTGAAATGTTCAAATACTCGTAGTACCCACAATACGCGAATATGTTTGGTATGATGTTGTTTGTAATTTTAAGAAGTACAGTTGATAGTCGATACCTGCAATCATTTATGATCCATGTTATGTGTCCCAAGGGGATTATGGCACATTGTTTGGTTTGCAACGAATGCAGTGCAATAAAATTGACGACATTGGGATAACTTAACGAGAGTTAGAAATGTGAGCAATGTAACATGTGCCATTATGCCGGAAGGTATTTTGTTGTTGTGAAAAAAATCCTATATAGAAGGGCATTGATCTAGTTTGCATGATTGTTGTTTGGTTTTCTTACGATGGCATTTCGACATTTAGTATTTTGACAGATTCTGTAAGGGGTGTAGTTTTAGGAAAATCCTGTCATTTTCTGTCAAATTTTAGGTGAGATTCACATTTGTAGACACTTGTTTCGAGGTAGATTGTGACCAGTTCGTGATTTTAGAGTCTCCGAAGTTACTGTCGATCTCGTACGGAGCAAACCGTTCTTCAAACCTATAACTTTTCTCTCGAACCTAGTTTAGAAGTTGGAACCAAGTCTCGAACCCGTGTGTGAGTTGGTGCAAAAAAGCGATCTTTCCCCACATTTGCATCTCTTGTAAGTTCGGATTGACTGTATAAATTCTGATGTTGATGAATTCATAAAAATTTCGTTTGTGTTTTTTTCAAAAAACAGGGTTTATATTGACTTCTCAACATTTAACCACGCTCTTATTTGACAGAATAAGGTACCTGCTTGAATGTCAAATTTAATACAATTGTCAAAGTCTATCCAATTAAAATATTGTCTTTTTATTTGATTTAAAAATTCGTATTCGCAGTTTTGTACAGAAAACGAGAATTTATCATAAATAGAAAAAAACTAAGAAGACACCATTTCTAGTGGATTTACATGTAACTCTTTTTACTTCCTATCAAGCACATGAATAACTTTTTGACAGTACAGGGTTGCCAAGTCTTAACGAAAATGAAATTCTTGGAAAAAGGTGGTGTAACAAATCCTAAAAAAGTGACAGTAACAAAATTTTAAAGTAAATAAGAAATGTAATGATTAAGTTACACTTGCAGCATTGTTGCAACACTGATTCAGACGAAGATGCTATAATAAAATGAACATGTTCGTCTTCACTATAATCTTCATCTGATTTCCTATAATCTGCATTTTTGAAGACGTCTGCATTTTTAATCTCTCTCTATCCACCCAGTGGGATTTCGTTATTTTGCATCTTCTTTGTTTGCAGACTTCGAAATGACATGTACATAAATCCACCATCAGTTGTCTAATTTGACCCATGTAGTACAAAATGGCCAAATTGTCGTACGATGTCACAATTATTGCATTATATAGATGATAATAACATTTGTGGTAAATCATTTTGACGTTTCAATTGCTTCTACTTATGAAACAAGTTTATAAAAGATCTCAGATTTCTCAGCAACAAAAAGAAAATGTATCGTTTCGTGCTGTCAAAACATTTCGGGTTCGAATAGAAGTAAATTCTGTTGAATAGTATTTCATTTTTCTGCTCTGTCAATCTGTCACCTGAAAATTCTGAGAAATCTCGGAAACATAAACTGGCCATTTCTTTACAAACATTAAAAATACAACCGCTTTCATTCTTAATTTGTATCAATGACAAATAAAATATTTTGTTCATATTATAATAATTAAAGACATCATTTTCTTTAATTGATATCATCCTATTAAGGAAGAACAACTTCAGCAACAAATTTCTAGTAATATACAGATTAAACTTTCATTTATAAAAACGTCAATAATGACGTTGTGGGACGTATGCAGGTACATTTATCATTCAATAAAAATCCCAATAGTCGATTTCTTGACTTTCATAATTCCAAATAAATATTTATCAATTGAAAGTATAAATATTATAAATTCGTATTGACATTTTTTACGAAGTGTCTTTTGAGTTATGGTATAGAAGCAGTAGTTTGTTGTTTCTCAATTTTATACTTGTTCCTCAATCATGTACATCATTTACAACCATAAGCATCGCTATCACCAAATTCTGCGATTGGAATCGAAAGGAAAAGACAACAACAACCACTACAATATTTGTATTGATCATGCTACGCAATTGCATTTTTTTAACCCATAAAAAGAGTTTGACGCGACCCGCCGCACTCCACTCAATCAAAGATAAAATCACATATTTAAGTTTCCGATCCGAAGTTGAATACTTCATCAACTATAACTTGCTTAATCGCGCCATCGATAGATCGCATCGATCGTAAACAGACACCATCACCGCCCGCATTTCGTTTCGGAATGGATTCAATCCAAACTGAACACACGATTATGGCTGACATGTTGTCGATAAAATTACTAAAATTAGCAAGACCACATGTGTGGAACAACTGCGCTCTGCGCAATGATGGAAGTAAGTCAGTGATTTAAAATGGATGCTACTTCGTCAACTTTGATGGTTGATGATGGTTCATTTGTCATACTTTTTTGTGAAGAATTAAATTTCTCTCTAACGACTGAAGCGCCATTTCGAGAAGGTGACTTTTGTGACTTTACATGGAAAATTTTAAGATTTGAGAAGATTTTAAGAACGTTCGCATACAAAATTGTTGGAGTTTCAAAGCATATCGGTATTACTGATAATAGAAGTTTATCAAAAATGCATCTGAGCATTTTCACAAACAACCGAAGTTCTCTGACTAAGTCAAAGACAATCCAGTGCTGAATTGGTTTAAGCAGTGGGGAATTGATGTTAGCATACTGGTAGACGTTTCAGCTTTTAGGGTAACCAGAATGGCAGATTGGTTTCATGTCTTTATGTAGAGGGTCTTTGGACTATTCGCAAGCGTAAATCTTTTTCATACATCGTTCTTCTCATTTTTAAAGTTCTTTCCAAGTTGAGTTATATTTTATTGCTTGGTTGATAAAATCTTATTTTTATTATCAATTAACAAATTATCAAATTGCATTTAATGTGTACGCAGATACGTGTGTTTGCAATTCTTATAAACCCTATAAATTAAAAATAAATGAACAAACATAATTTTGTAGGAGGGTTCAATTTTTAAGAGTGTTGCGGTTTTGCATGAAAATAATGTGTCAAAAAGTAATGCAAAGCACAAACAATTAATTTTCATATTCTCGGGCGTATGAGTAATCTTTCCTTGTTCAACAAATACATATTTACAAACTTTTCTAATGTTTAACTGAGATATGAGTGAATTTGCGGATAGTTACATAAGTTCGGCAAATTTTTAACAAGTTTCACAAAAGTGAGGACATTTTAAAAATTAAACACATGATGTCGCGGACTTTATTTTTTTAGTAAAACCGTTTCTCCGATTTTGAAACATTCTCTAATTGTACTCGAATAAGCCTTATCGTGATATATAGCCTTAATAAATGGGTTATTTGACACTGGAATAATTTTTCAATTCGGACGTTTAGTTCCTGAGATTAGTGCGTTCAAACAAACAAACAAACAAACAAACAAACAAGCAAAGCTGTCAGCTTTTTTATGTTAGTATAGATTGAGTTTGTATTATTCAAGATATTTCATAAAAATTTGATATTTTGAGGTCTGAAATATAGAGCAATAGTAGTATTTGGTGTTTGGAGATTCTGTGTCCAACTCATACCGAGTAGTTGTGCTACATCTGACTTTCTAATAAAACTCAATTGTTATATTCAAGTTTGTAGAAAAACTGTTGTGACAATTTTTAGAAAAAAAGTGTAAATACTTATTAACTGAAATAGTTTTACATTCCAACTTTTTTCGTATATAATTCTAAAATGAAACAATAGGTTAGGTTAGGTTGGAGTGGCTGTCCAGATGTCATTGACACACGTAGACCTCAAGGGTCCATTGTGATACCACTAATGAGGTTACTCATGGGAGAGTAATGAATTCAAACAAACTATTTTGTACTTTTAATAAAGTTAGAGAGACGTTTTGTGTCAATCGTTGCCAGTTCACTGGTATTATTGAAGAAGGGATTACCGAGAAAGTAATTCCTTCTAATGGAGAGTGCTGGACATGTACATAGAAGGTGTTGGACTGTTTCCTCTTCCTCCTCGTCCATGCAGCTTCTACAAAAGTCATTTGTGTAGACCCCTAGCCTCAGAGCATGTCTACCTATGAGGCAGTGTCCCGTTATTACTCCAATTGTAGAGCTTATACTTTGTCTGCTTAGTGATATTAAGCCTTTTGACCGTTTTAAGTCAATACTTGGCCATATTTGCTTGGTTGCCAGGCAGGTGGTACTTTGTGACCATCTAGTATTTGTTGTTTCTAAAGCATATTGCTTGAGAAGATATTTGCATGTAGCAAGTGGTGTTCCTATGTTATGTTTTTGTCTAACATAAGGCAGAAGTGTTCCGTTTTTGGCGAGCTCATCGGCTTTGCAATTTCCCGGAATGTCTCTGTGGCCCGGCACCCAAATGAGGTGAATGTTAAACTGTTCCGTCATCTCCTTCAGAGATGATTGACAATCGTGGACTGTTCGAGAGTTTGTGGAGACAGACGCGAGAGATTTAAGAGCGGCTTGGCTGTCCGAGAAGATTCGTATATCCTTACAAGATATAACGTTTTCTTTGAGCCAGGATAGTGCTTCTTTAATCGCCATTACTTCTGCCTGGAATACACTACATTGATTGGGAAGTCTATAGGATAGACTGAGATTCAGTTGTTCCGAAAAGATACAACTTCCAACTCCGTGATCGGTCTTTGAACCGTCAGTATAGAAGTGTACCGCATCGTCTTCCAGGGGTCCCTCTTCTTCCCAGGAGGATCTTGAAGGGATGGACACATGGAATCTTTTACCAAATACCATTTTTGGGGTGGTATAGTCTAAGCGATCTGGGATAGATCTGAAATTGTCTAGAATGGTTGTATGTCCAGTATTGTTACTGGTCCATTGAGAGGTGGCTCTAAGCCTTACACATGAGTTGGCAGCCACCTTTTTAGAGAAGATGTCAAGTGGTGTTAGGTTTAAAAGCACTTCCAGTGCTGCGGTTGGTGTTGTGCAAAGTGCTCCTGTGATGCACATACCTGCTGACCGCTGGACTTTAATGAGTTTATTTAGATTTACCATCTTATCCAGTGCGGTCCACCATACGACGGCTCCATAAATGAGTATCGGCCTGATTACCGAAGTGTATAGCCAGTGGGTTATTTTTGGGGAGAAGCCCCATTTTGATCCTATGGCCCTTTTACAAGTAAAAAGCGCTACAGTAGCCTTTTTGACTCTTTCATCAATATTTGCCTTCCAATTTAGTTTTTTGTCTAAAATGAGGCCCAAATATTTAGCTTGGTCGGAAAAGCTTAATGGTATTCCTTTAATCTTGGGTGGGCTAATCTGAGGAATTTTTTATCTTCTCGAGAAGAGTATTAATTCTGTTTTGTGTGGGTTGACGTCCAATCCACATTGATTAGCCCATTTAGTTAGCCTGTTTAGGGCATTTTGTAGGAGTTCCGAGAGAACTTGGGGGTGCTTCCCAGATACGGATATCGCAACGTCATCAGCGTAGGCAATCACCTTGAAACCTTCTGTTTCCAATGTTGTAAGTAAGTCGTTTACTACCATGTTCCATAAAAGAGGAGAAAGGACTCCACCTTGGGGAGTGCCTCGATTCACCGATCTGGTGGTAGTAAAACTTCTCATGTTAGAAATTATTGTCCTGCTTTTGAGCATGAGACTTATAAGATCTATGAGTGACTTCTCTAATTTCAGCTTATCCATTGCTGTTGTGATCGCCTGGCAACTGACGTTGTTGAAAGCTCCTTCAATATCTAGGAACGCTACCAGGTTATATTCTTTGTATTCGAGGGAATGTTCAATAGTACGTACCAGTGAGTGAAGTGCTGATTCTACTGATTTTCCCTTAGAGTAAGCATGTTGAGCTGTGGAAATGAGACATGGTTTTAAATTATGTCTGATATAAATTTCAATCAATCTTTCCAAGGTTTTAAGAAGGAAGGATGATAGGCTGATTGGTCGTAGATCTTTAGGGTTAACGTGTGAGGGTTTCCCTGCTTTGGGAATGAAGACTACTTTTGCCATTCTCCAGGCTTTGGGAATATATCTCAACCTTACACAGCTTGTCAGAATGATTTCCAATGGTGGAATAATCATGTCTGAGCATTTTTGTTGTTCGGCCGGAATGATTCCATCTGGTCCTGGAGATTTATATGGATCAAAGCTGTCTATGGCCCATTGCAGTTTTTCCCGCGTTATTAGATCAACTAAATCGCTTGTAGAAGCTTGAGACTCTGATGTTAAGTCGTTGAGTATGTTAGAACTACCTGTAAAGTGGGTGTCTAATAACAGATTAAGAGATTCTTCATCTGTGATAGTCCACGTGCCTGTTTCTGTCTTTAAAGCACTAGGTATTGTTGGACTTTTTGAAAGAATTTTCCTGAGTCTTGAGGCTTCTGAAGTATTTTCTATTTTACCACAAAAATTTCTCCAAGAAGACCTCTTACTCTTTCTTAATTCTTTTTTATATTGCTTTAGAGCTTGTTTGTATAAGTCCCAGTCAGAAGGAGATCTAGTGTACTTAGATCTGTTGAAGAGTTTGCGACAGCTCTTTCTGAATGGTTCTAGTTCTTTATGCCACCAATGAGGTTTCTTTTTACCCTTTAAAATGGTTACAGGGCATAAAGATCTCATTGATTCATTTAAGGCTTCGGTGAGATGATTTACAGAAAGGTCTAGTTCATCTTTACTGGAGGAGCTTTTAAGAAGGTTGTGATTAAGCAGTTGTGCTAGTACCTCCCTATAACGCTCCCAGTTTGTATTCCGGTGATTTCGAAATCCCGTAGATGTATTTGCTACATCTATGAGCTCAAACTGAATGTATTTGTGGTCAGAGAAGGAATTCTCTTTTGAGACATGCCAGTTTAAAATCATATTGTGGATCGAGTCAGAGGTAAGTGTAATTACAAGTACCTCTTTCCTATTTTTGGTTACAAAAGTGGGTTCATTACCAATATTACTTATGGTTAGTGCTTAGTAAATAATCAAATAAGTACTCACCTCTCTCATTTATATCAGATCTACCCCATACCGTGTGATGGGCGTTAGCGTCTGAACCAATTAGGAGACCAACTTTTTTCGATTGCGCGTCCGCAATTGCCTTCCTCAAGGTGTTTCCTGGAATTGGGCTGTAGTGGCCAAGGTAGGAGGATATGAGCCAGTAGGTGGCTTTATCCGTTGTTAGGACAGCGGTGGTGGTGTCCTTGTCGCTGTAATTGGGGAGTAAAAATATGTTTAAGTCATTTTTTACTAACATGCATGACCTTGGTTCACCTTTCTCCGATGCATACAATATTTTATAGCCAGGAGTCCTCAGACCTCTGATGATGGAGTTTAAGACCCACGGCTCCTGTATTAAGACGATGTCTCCCTTGTTCATATGCAGTCGGAGTATCAGGTTGTTCGTGGCCATGATGGCGTGATGGAGATTAATCTGTACTAATCGCAGCATTGCTACTATTAGTCAGATCAACCTCCACCACTGTTTTGTCGGCGTTTTCCTCGTCTGAGGAGGAAAATGAAACAATACAATAAAGACAAACTTGTTCTTAGAAAATATAAAGACAAAAACACACTAATGGTGAGTTCCCAAAAAATAAAAATCTTGTTTTAGTTAGGAAACTTACAAATTTCTCCTGGAACCATATTGCAATCATTTTGCTAGAATAATTTTTCGAGAGGAAGCAATACCATCCACATCAATATCAATGATCGTTAAGACCATTGCCGATTTCGAAACAGAAATTGGCATATACTCTGAGGAAGTTTCAAAACTCGAAAATATTCTTCGATTGCATGGAGATGATGTTATGTTCTGTTCGAAGTAAGTGTGAACAATGTTTAAATAAGGTTGATAAAAATGATTCTTTTTGAATTTTAGAATTCTCTATTACACCTTGAAGCCTCGAAAAATAATTGTTTTTAAAAAACTTGTTGATCTAGGATACACTTGCATTCGAGATCGTCATTTAAATGTTGACGAGGTTAAACTTTGTCTAGGAAAAATCGCCTAATGGCATGTAACGAGTTATAAATTGTCATAGGAAGATGGTGATATTTCGAGTAAGAAGTATAAAGAAGGACTTTTAAGGAGACCCAAAATCGAACAGCCTGAATTTATTGCTAAAGGTCTCAAACTACTGATTGAAGCTATTTCTGAATATTTTGAATTCTGAATGAGTAGAAAAAATACATCAAAGGATTGCGGAAGATTGAACCGTTACTAATTTCTAAGCTCAAAGATATTTTCAATGCCAGTTTTAGGGAAGATAATAAAAATCAGTAATGGAATAATGGAATCATTAAGATTTACATAATCGAAATGTCGTGTTTAAAATAACATTCTGACATTTTGGATACATTTTAGGTTGAAATGCAAATATCTTGCTATGGGCCTGCAGTGATTGATTTATTCTGTATTCTGTATTGGTATTGATTTGGAATTACGACAAAATCATCGTGACAAAATGATTCAACATTATTTTTCGATTTTTATCGAGACCTTGAAGGAAGAAGAGTTTTATATGCTGATTTATACATTCAAGTACAAAGAATTTGGTAACTTTGTTTAGCTCAAGAGTTTGGTTTTGTAATAATATTTTTTTCATTGAAACACTCTGTCTAGCTGCAATTAATTTGTGATATTATATCACAAGGTGGAAATGTCCAAACAGAAGGCCCGTTTGCTGATATGACTCATAACTATTTAAGTTCCACATAAGTTACTAAGTTCTGCTTAATAGTTTAAATGAACCAAGTAGGGCATAATGCCTTAAGTTTCAATTAGGAGATTATGTTGTGTGATAACATTTCAGTATATTGTTGTGCTAAGAAAAAATAGTTCTTTGTTCAAACTAAAATAAAAAAGAGGTTGGGATGCGACCCACACTGATAACTTCCCATCCCGTCTGTCGATTTGTCTTGCTTAAAAGTTTGTCTATATGTACTCGTATCAATTTTTACCAAATTTGCGTACTATTTTTTGTAGATTTTATTTTTTATGTAAAAAAAACGGACTGTTGGATTTGTATATAAAAATTACTGCATATCGAAAACAATATTTTCTGTGAAATAAAATAAGTTTGAAGCAACATTTTTAATTTTTGAAAAGCTATTTGAGTCGAAAGTAAATTTTACCAAGTTTTAGTATTGTTTTTTTTTTTTAGAGTTTTATGTTTTGTAAAAAAAACTGTCAATTCGATTTTTTTCAAAATTTGACTGAATGTTACCAGCAATAGTTTTTGAAAGATAAAAGTAGTTTAAAGCCAATATCTACAATTTTTGAAAAGATATTTGAGTCGAAAATCAATTTTTACCAACTTTTATACACTTTTTTTTGGGTTTTATTTTTTGTAAAAAAACTGTCAATTCGATTTTTCTCAAAATGTGTCCTTATGTTGAAAAAAATATTTCTTATAAGTAAAAATTAGTTAGAAGCTTTTGTCTCAAATTTTTGAAAAGATATTTGAGTCGAAAATCATTTTTTACCAACTTTTGTTTATTTTTTTTCCGTTTTTAATTTTTTGCAAAAAAAAACTGTCAATTCGATTCTTTTCAAAATTTTACTGAATTTTGACAACAATATTTTTTGAAAGATAAATGTAAATTAAAGCCAAAATCTCAAAGTTTTGAAAATATATTTGAGTCGAAAATCAATTTTTACCAACTTTTATTATTTTTTTTTGTAAAAAAACTGTCAATTGGATTTTTCTCAAAATTTTATCAGGTGTCAAAAACATTATTTTTCGTTGCACATAATTGTTTTGAAGATGAAATCATATTTTAGTCGTAAAGTTTTAGAGGTGACAAATATTTTTTTCAGTTTTTTTTTGATTTATAAAAAAAAACGATAAATGGATTTTTTTTTCATAAACTTAAAAAACTTCTTTGATATCCCGTTACAATATATTATATAAAATATATAAAATTTAATTCAAGTCTCTAGTTTTTGGTTCGTTAGATTTTTAGGTTTAGGACGTACGGACGTACGAACGTACGTACACACGTACACACGCACGCACAGCACAGACATCTTTCTAAAAAATCTTTTATTTCGACTCTAGGGACCTTGAAACGTCGAGAAATGTCAAAATTTTCAATTTGACAAATCGGACCCATGACAATAACTTCCTGTGGGAAGTTAATAATAATTTGAATTGGCCGATTTGCTGAAAGATGATGTGGAGGTTCTCGAATTGATTGAAGTTGGTGTCCCCCGTCAGGTTTACAATAGGAATTAGTATTATTTTAGTTTTGATGAATTCGCCTTTTACAAAATATTTGCCTAAAAAGATCGAAAATGATCTGGAACAGCCTTATAACATTTTTGATAGATTAATTTTAAAAGAAATCGTTGAACAAAATTTTCCGTCTTCTAGAAATATTTCAATTGCACCCATAAACTAGCTATTGGTAGCTCTACGATGCTTTGCTGCAGGCAATCTTTTAAGTATTGCTGATTTTGGAGAGATGCATGTTTCAACTGTTTCAAAGAATAGTTTCAAGAGTTGCCACAGGAATTGCAAAGCTGTATAGCAAATATGTTCATATATTACCCTTCCGCCCACAACAGGGGTACTATAACACTCCACTCATTTTTATTTTGAATGTAATTTTGATTTTGCTTCATTCTTCTTTCAACGGTTTTTGTAAAAATATTTATTTTTGTATGAATTAACTTTTTTTATGTTTTCAATAAAGTATATTAATTGTTATGTTTTTCTTAGCTGTTGTGGTCGGACGGTTGAAATTCCTAATTTCTTCTTTATATCCTTGGTAACATTTGGTGAGTGCTTCAACGGTCCTTTAGCATTCTGAATCCGAATGGGAATTAAAATTCAATGTTATTCTTTCCCAAGCTGTTTCTTTTCCCTTCCACGTAACTCCATCTGTTTTTTTTTTATTTTCAATTAGTGTTTTTCTTGACAAGCACATTCTAAAAGTGTTCGCTTTTCTTTAAAAAATATTGGGATTTCTTGTCCTTTTCTTGTCAGCCATTATTAATTAATTTTGAATAAACGCAAAACGTTTCATTTTATGCGTAACTTAGTAAAGTGAAGATACAAATTTCTGGACAACCAAAAATAAATTATGTTTTAATTAGAATTTAAGATGTACTTAATTACGGCACAGATTTAACAAAATTATCAGCGAACAGGTCTTAATATCGACGAAAGAGTCTTGAATCCAGATTTTATCGAAGAACCAAGAGTAATGTTGCCGAGATATTTTGACGATTTAAGTGGTTTGGGAATACAAACCTCGAACATTCGTTTTTGTATCCCCAGTGCACATCAACAGTGAATACATGGGGAATCTTTTAGGTACTCACCCAATCATGTTTTGTATCTGTCTTATTTCTCCATCTCTTTTTAACGAGGGAGATTTAAAGGCTAGAAATGGCCTACGTATACACGTTACGTAAAATGTTTCTAGGGGCTTTTAAAAATCAAGCAAGCACATTCCAATCCATCTATTACCTTAAGAGGGTACAAATAACGACAAATAGAACACATTATTTTATTTTTGACGTTTGACATGTGTCAGTTCATTAGTCCAAAATCCTTTTTTACAATGTCACATTATTCTTGTAACTTAAAATTTCATTCTTAAAAACCTGTTTAATTGAGCGTATCCCTGTTCAGCCAACTCCCAGATTGTCATGCTTGCAGATTCGACAAATAGAATACCCTATCTCGAAATTATATTGTCATTCATAGTCATATTGATTCATCGCTAGTGAAATTATAAAAGAGGCTAACCCGATATAAACGATCAATTAAGAGCACCCAACCAACTAATTCGTTCTGCATTCTTATAAAACGATCTGTATCCCACTGAGGAGAACAAATGTTCATAATCAAATCTATCCACACTATGCGACCAACGACGATGACGATAATAGAAACCTCACGATCAACAACACCAACAAACAACGACAGCCAGCCAAATAGAATATATATTGCAACTCTATGAAAACATTTGCTGAACGATGAACCATCGACGAGACCGCGACGGTGACGACGACGACCAATGCGACGCGACGACACGATAAAAGATGAAGATCAAACGCGCAAACATAATAAATCATCAATTCAATATGTCTGTGCGGCACGTTTCCTTCGATCGATGTTCAGCGCGCAATCACATAAATCACATACAATGGTTGCACCAAGCTTATATCAGTCGCCATCACCATCGCTTGGCCAAACTG
The DNA here is from genome assembly GCF_945859685.1 of Eupeodes corollae. Lineage (NCBI taxonomy): Eukaryota > Metazoa > Arthropoda > Insecta > Diptera > Syrphidae > Eupeodes > Eupeodes corollae. The sequence continues at coordinate 210,530,576 of NC_079147.1, read as the reverse complement.
CCGCGATCACTGGCACTGCCGATTCCGTGCATGCCGTTGTTTCGGCTGCGTTTCAGGTGCTGCTCTAGCTCAAGCTATAGACTCTTAAAATGCCCGAGCTAGAGCACTCTTGGTCTTGAGTTGCAATTGCTCTCGAATGTCAATAAAGTATCTACATACTCATATTATAATTCTCCCTCGAGGTGTTATGAGTTACACATACTCGTACTACCAATTTCTACTTGAAATTTGTGGAGGGGGAGCCCGGGTAAAAGGGGACCAATTTATTATTTGTTAATAAACATGACAATAATTTCTCATGCTTTCTTTTCGCCATCACCATTATGAAGTGATTAATAAAAAGAATACAATTCATGCTAAGGCCCCAGCCACATCCGACTGACTGAGGACACACGAACTATCGCAGAAAAGATATATTAGTTTGGCACGAGAAGAAGAGAAAGGTGTTAGAAGAGAGCTTGTTTATGTAGATGTTATTCACCTTCCGTGATGTAGTTGGGAGTTATTTTTTTCTTGTCAAGGCCGTATTTGTCAGTTTAGAATTTTGAAAAATTTAAGGGGCGTTCATTTTTTAACAAATGACATAAGATACTTTTTTTACACTGATAATTCAACGGATCTTAAAATAGCAGTGACATCTTAATGTACATCATTAACCAATTTTAGGCTAATTGTTCGTATAACCGATTTAAACTCTGCTTTCGTTTTATACCGGTATCAAAGTATCCTTAAGTTAGAGCTGAATTTATGAGAACTTCAAGTTTTGTTGATGAAACTGATATTTGATATTTACTTTTAAATAAATTGCTCGTTGACGGTGTATTAGACTCTTTTAAGGAGACTCATTTTGACGTTTCATGTCGCTACACTCATTAGAAACTTGTTTAAAAAATCTGCCTCACTATCAAGTGAAAAAGCTGAAACAATAATGAGATGTCAAAATGAATCTACTCAAATGAGTCCAATGTAAACACCGATTTAAGTATAAAAGCAATACATTAAGGAAATACAAATGTCACTGCAAGAAATTGTTTACAGTTCTATTTCGAACAAAAAAGATGCCAGCAAGATAGAAATAAAGCTGGTATCATACTGTCAAGCAAAATGGCAAAAATTCAAAAACATATTGTTGGCTGTCACTTCGACGTTTAAAGTACAATTTCGAATAAAAAAAAATGTCAGCAAAGTAGAAAAAACCGTAGTACCAACAACAAATACGACCCTGATCCAAATGTATAACAGGTACTTGCATTAATCCAACAAGTGACCCAGTACTTGTTGGAAGTGGAAGGTATGTTGTTTATATATTTTGAGTGTTACTCCAGTGAATTGTTATCTTTCGTGACGAAGTGGAATTTGCACTCCGATTTTGATGAATGCTTTAAATTGTTTGTTTGCGTTTTTTATTATTTATTTTCTTTATTTTTCACATTCAATTCCCGCATCATTTTTAGAAACAATTGTGCACCTTTTTCTTGTTTTTCTTCTCTTTAAAGTTTCCCATAATCATTTTCCCAGCGATTCAGCTTGAGATAAATAAAAAAACACAGAAACAATATTTCAAAGAACGTGAGTCCGGGGTATAACTTTGTATGCATCTGCACTGAATAAGGTTTGAAAGTGTGCGGAGTTGCGGTGGATGGCGGCGCAATGGAATGAATGAAATGGCATTTGCTTGCTGAACCCAGATTCTCAATGAAGATCATAGTAAACTTGAGCTTGACTTAATTTCATTCAATATCGGCGAAGATATTTGAGGCCATAAGAAAAATTTGATGTGATAGGAACACAAAATAGAAAGGTCGTGTTAATCTGCAACTTTTCTGATGACCATTAAGATACCAAATTAAATTGACATATGACGTCAAGTTGGACATATTTGACAGCTCTTTTTTGACATTTCACATGACTACAATATATAAAGAATTTTTCTTAGCTTTAAAGTTTCAAAACAGAAGAACAAACTACTCATATGTGCATTTCATATGAAATCCTTCTGTTTTTAGAAAAGTCCACTTTTTCACTTCACACAGGTTCTTGCACTTTACTACACTCTGGAACCTGAATGTCTTCTAAAACTGAGCTATTTAACCCCGTTCAACGAGTAGAATCATGCGTATAGCTTACAACCAATTAATGTAGGCAGCTAATCTCTTAGTAAAAGTGATTAATCGCCATTAGTGCACTAGGTGTCTGCCACTATACTCAAAGACCGGAGAAGCTGCCAATACCTCCACGTCATCGCCACCCAGATCACATACAAACGCTCATATAAATGAATAAAGAGTGCTTTGCTTAAGCAGTGGCAAGGGAAAGAGTTTGTTCAGGCAGCCAGCTTAGGAATATGGAACCAGTTGAAATTGATACCACTTCACCCAGTCGTGGTTGTCTCTGTTTAGAATGTGTAAACGCCTGAACGGACTTACTTCATGCACATTATGCGAAAATATCACTTTTATTGATCACCCTGGTCTTTTTTCTTTTTTAATTAGTCTCATGTGACTAAGAAGACTGGTCACCATGTGTCTCTTTTTTATAGCTGGTTGCGTTTTATGTTGTTTCTTTTTATTTTAGCATCATCGTCGCACTACGCAGACATAAATACTTGACACAAACGTCAGTGGACGCCATCATCTTACATGGAGCGTATCTTTAGTGTGCGTCTTTAAAACAACACGTACCAATGGAAAGTGATGCTTTACTCGTAGTGCGTATAGCAAGTTGTAATCAGGCCAACTAGCATAACAATAATTGACCATTACGCTTTAGTTCTTATTTATTTATATTTTTATTGGTGTGGTGAATTTTAAGACTTCGCTTCGGTAGGAACAAACGTCAGATGGTAAGGCAAGATATGAATGAATGACATTTCAAGATGACTTTCTAGTATATTTGACAGTATTTTTTATGCTTGTTGTTTAGTTTTTTCATTTCATTTTTTTCTTATTGTAATCTAACTATGTGTAGGGAATAGGAAAATATGTTTTCTTCTTAAAATGAACATACTTTCTCTTGCCAGCTTTTTGATAATCGCTCAACACGTGTGACCAGCAACTTAATTAATATTGAAATATATCTATTTAATGTAAAATAACTGCTTTTGTTGTTGCAAATATGATTTAATAAGGATTTAAATAAGCAATTCTGAATTTGTTTGTATTCTTTTACTAGAACCATTACGATTAAGCAGAAAATTAAGATTTTTTTGACATTTTAACAGATAGCAATATATAATATTTACCAAATGTCAAAATAGTAACTTTGGTGAAGATGATATTTGATCTCTTTTCGTTTATAAACGTCAAACACATAACTTTGTAGAAATGTCAGTATCCAATTGTAGGAAATATTGACGTAAAAGAAGAACTGTCATTTAGATGTGTAATTAAATCATTTTTTTACTAGATTTTTAAACCAAATGCGAGTAAAAGTTCCTTTGGGACTTCCATAAGCATATTTGTATTTCAATATGGATTTTTTTTTTAAATTGAAGTTTAAATGACATCTGAAGTATTGCTTATATGTAACCTGTACTGATTGCCTGTTCACATCAGAGAACTTACTTGTACATTTTCTTTGACATTTACGATTATTTCCCCCACTGGATCGAGGTAAATGAAATCTATCGTCCTTGCTTCTAAAGCCAAATGTGTACTTACATTTATATATATGCAAATTCTACCGATTAAAAAAGAGTTTAAACGGTCATCATACCATCCCAAGGCATTGTCTCCTACTTACCTTATGCCTAACTCTATAGACGTTATACGTTTGGCTAATTACTTGACTCAAAAATAAAATTCCGCCATCGCTATGGTGCATATCTTCGTGCCAAACACCAAAATCCACCTAGAGGAATGCCTTGAACCTAAGCTATATATAGGCTTGTATTTATAACTTATGAGGCATGAGCAACATCAGCATAGGCTTGAAGGATATTTAATTTCCCTTTCGTTGGTTAGGCGATGATTTTACGCTTAGCATTCTTTGTCGAACGTTGAGTAAAGGCGCGTAGTATACCAAGCGACGACCGACGACGACGGCATAATTGTTTTGGTGTCGATGTCTAAGTCCTCGTTTGTCATTGCAAATACAAATTGCAGGAACACGTTTATAAAATACCTACTAACCTCCTACCGGACAGGATAGCCAAGCCAATATGTGGTTGAGATATGTTTTTTGTTGTTTTTGTTTCTGCAAAGATTAAACTCTTAAGCTTGTGAGACGCTAATCCAAGGATGGAGTTTCTGCATATAGAAACGATTATAAGGAATTTCAAATATGCTTACGACATAAGCATGAGAACCTGACGATACAGCTTTTAACATTGGTCTATTTGTTTGAATAAGATGATGAAGAGTGGGTTTGGGGTGACTGAACGTTGGTTTTGACTGCTATTTTAGGAATAAATTAAGGCTTCGTGACTTAAAGACTGACAATGCGGGGCGGCAACGTCTAACAACTCTAGCCTATTATATGTTTACATATACATATATTTGAACTAAGTTTACACCGAAGAGAAAATACAGTTCAAAAATCACGAAAATTTCGGTTTAGTGAATTATTACAAATTCATTACTTTTTTTTGAGGCGAGACCTGTTGAAAGTCTTCAAAATAAACCACTTTTTTGCCATTGATTTACAGTTGTATATCATACGTCAATTTGACAGAAAGAAAAATATATACTTAACGTTAATTTCTATGAACATCTAAATCCGAAGAAGTTTCTATAGCTTTTCAATCGTTTGATACTTAGTCTTTGAGAAAAAATCGTTTTCATTTCTTGACAAATATAAAAAGTCTGAGAAGTGTGAACAGAGCATAAGTTGTATCGATCAAATACTCGATTAAAATATAACATTTGTTTGTCTTCCTTGAAAGGACTAAATTTCAAGGACACTATGGCCACGTTACGTTGAGACGAGGTTACAGGAATGTGTTAGTGTTTCAATTTTATCAAAATTAATAGAGTTTCGTAGGCAACTCAGCTAAACTCAACGACTCAACTTTTTTTCTTCGGGAAATTATTATCAATTCTTCGAAGCTTCGTTATTTAAATAATTGGTATTCTTAAACGGAAATGTAGATGTATTTAAACCAATGACGTTAATATTGACAATTCAATGACAGAGGTTGTCCTCGATCTTTATATAATTCATCAGTGTCACATTTTCCTTTTTTAGAAAACGGTATCAACTGTGTGAAACCAAATGTCAAATAGGAATAAGCGTATTGGCTGCGTTCAATCTCGTGTTGGATAGGGTATTTTGGATAGGTGGATATTTAGATACCTTATTGAACGAGTTGGATAGCTTTGTTGAGATAGCTGTCAAAAAAAAACTACTTTCAGCTGTTCACAAATAATACTTCAACTAACATTTTGTATCTTTTTGTTTACCAACAAACACAAAAGGCTGAAATCAATTTTCGAGTTTTTGAAATTTAACCATGGGTTGAATCAGCTGTTTATTTATTTATTTATTTAGCTTAATACAAGCTATCATAACTTAACTTAACTTAAAACTAGCTTAAATTTTTTTTTTTTTTTTTTTTTTTTTTTTTTTGCAGTTCTTGTTATCAGTTTTCAACATTAATTCATGTGGGCCCTAAGGCCCACATCAAAGCTCTTTAATGTACAAGAACTTACAATTTTGATTTTACTTAACTTAAAATTACAGGGGACAGGGGATTCGGACTCAAAAAGGGAAAAAGTAAAGGGTATCTTTCAGATGGGATTTGGAAATGTTGAAATCGAAAACTACCATAGCAGCGTTGCAGTGACGAAGAATTCTGGACATTGGTTCAAAGTGCCCGTAATTAGTGCGGTGATGAGGGATATAGAAAAGGGAAACAGATCGCAGATTTCGAGGGTTAGTGTTAAGATGAATATCACTCAGGAGTGTCGGGGAATCTATATTGCCCATTAACAATTGGTGAGCAAACAATATATCAGCGTTTTTGCGTCTAATATATAAGGGCTGCAAGCCTATCAGTTTTAGTCGATCAGCATAAGGAGGCAAGTTGGATGTATCATCCCAGGGGAGGCCACGTAAGGCAAATCGAACGAAACGTCTTTGAACATTTTCAATTCTGAGTGAATGGTTTTCATAAAAGGGGGACCATACTTGGCATGCATATTCAAGATGAGGACGGACTAGGGAAATGTAAAGCGCTTTAGTAACATAGGGGTTGGAAAATTCTTTTGACCATCTCTTAATAAAACCGAGAGATCTATTAGCTTTATTAATAATTTGGTCAAAATGGGAATGGAAATTCAGGTGTTTGTCACACATAATACCAAGATCACTAATAGAATCGACTACGTTGACGGCGTCATTAAGGAAGTAGTATACTCTATGAGATGGAATTTGTTTGCGCGAAAAGGTCATTTGTTTACATTTACCTACATTTAACTCTAGGAAATTATGCATGCACCAATCAAAAAAGATATTAAGATCATTTTGTAAAAGTAAGGAATCAGATGGAGTAGAGATAATCTTAAAAATTTTCTTATCATCCGCAAACATTAGGATATCTGAGTTTTTTAATTTAAGACAGACATCGTTAACAGATAAGACGAAGAGAAGGGGGCCAAGGTGACTACCTTGTGGGACTCCAGAAGTTGCATGTATAGGACTGGAGACTGAGTTACGGAAAAGGACTCTATAAGTTCTATTCGCAAGATAGGAGCTTATCCAGTTTATAAATATAGATGGAAAGCCTAGAGCTCGTAGTTTGAGATAAATTATGTTATGGGATATTTTATCAAAGGCTTTGCTGTAATCAGTGTATACGACATCAACTTCTTTGCCATTCTCAAGGGCTGACAAAACTTTGGATATAAATTCAATTAAGTTAGTCGTAGTGGATCTACCTTTAAGAAAACCATGTTGAGCGGGGGAGAATAAATGCTTGCAATGGAAATAAACGGAATCATAAACTAAGCTTTCAAAAAGTTTTGGAATGCATGAAAGTTTAGCAATAGGTCTATAATTGTTAATTTCAGTTTTATTACCTTGTTTATGAATGGGGAATATAAATGAATCTTTCCATATATGAGGAAACACACCTTGGGAAAGAGAGAGTTCAAAGAGTGCAGTTAGAGGCTTTGACAGAGAATGCATACATTTTTTTAGAACAAATGATGGGACGCCATCAGGACCCGGGCTAAAGTTTTCTTTGAGGCTTACGATTTTGGCAAGTACCATTTCTTCAGTTATTGTAAACGATGAAAGGGAGGTTTGAGTGCAACCATCTAAATAACTAAAGTAGTGTGGATCAGGATCATGCAGATGTTCAGTATACGATTTGCTAAAGTAATTAGCAAATAGATTTGATATGGTTGTTGGATCAGAGGAGATAATGTTGGAGAAACTCATTGAAGGTGGAAACCCATCAGATTTTCGTTTGACATTTATAAACTTGAAAAATTTCCTTGCATCAGAAAGAAGGTTATTTTCCATTTGGTTAAGGTATTGGTTATAAAGGGATTCCCTTAATACAGAGAAAGAATTATAGGCGAGAAGATAGTTGTTGTGATCAGTATCAGATTTGGACTGTAAAAAGATCTTCCAAAGCTTGTTACGGGTATTTCTTAGGCTACGGAGCTCTCTGTTGTACCAAGGGGGAGCAGAGGTGAAATCTTTTCTACGAGAGAACGGTACTGATTCTTCAATACAGTACGAAAGAATCAAATAAAACCAATTTGTAAGGGACTCAACTGTTAATTGGAGGGATCTTAATTCAAAATCGGCTGAGCTAAGAAGATTGTTAAGTTTGGAGAAATCAGCCCTACGAAAATCATAACAGTAATTTTCCATTTCAAAAAAGTTGTCTTCAAATTCAATGGGGAAGGAGAGATTAAGGGGTGGATGATAGCGATCCAAGGTTGAGAGAAGATGAGGGCTCGGGGAGACAACACAGTTATCGCAATCAGATGAGAATATGAGATCGAGGTGTCTCCCCATAAAGTTTCCTACTCCATTTAGTTGAAAAAGACCACAATCAGACAGACGATCAATGAACAGCGATTCAGATTCAGAAGAGATGTTAGTTGGAAAGAAGGATGTCTGATCATCTGAGGTAGACCAATTGAGATGGGGAAGATTAAAGTCACCTAGAACGATGATTAAATCATTAGGTTGCACTAGTTCAAGCAGATAATCAATGGCATTAACAGCGGCTTGGTATGCTTTAATTTGTTGGGCTGGCCGAATGTAACAACAAAGGACAAAAAGACAAAACTTAGGGAGTGTAACCTTAGCTGATACACCTTCAAATTCGATTGAAGTGGGAATACAGAGTAATGAACTTTCAAAATTATTAGCGATAGCTAAAAGCACACCACGACCGTGTGTATTACTCGCACATTCCACGACATCCATTCGATAGATGGAATAGTCGTTAGTGAAGAGTTCAGTTCTGTCAGATACAGGCACATGCCCCAGAAATTCTTAGGACTCCTTTTTTAACATCTCAGCTGTTTTTGATAAGCTGTTACTTTACACGTAAAACACTAACAAAAAGGTGTCCGGATACCCTATCTGTCTGAGATTGAACGCAGCCAGTGTCACATTTTCCTTTTCAGAAAACGGTATCAACTGTGTGAAAGCAAATGTCAAATAAGAATAAACTTATTCTGTATGTTTTCGACGGAGTTGTCATCTAATAATTTCACAGTAATCTTAATAGTCTGACATTTGTTACCATTGTGTTCCCAATTTGAGCATTTTAGGTTGGTATCAATTCAACAAAAGCATTGCTAATTGAAGTTTTAGTTAACATCAGAAGTTGACTAAATCAAAAACTAAACAATCATACTCTATCGAACTGTCACCGCAGTAGCCATTTAAGAGCACTTTGTTATTTAATGCTTTCCTCTCCGTGTAAACTTTGGACTCATCGAGGTATACAAACATCCTCTTTCATACCCATTTTTTACATCAAACACAAGATCCTATAACCACACCTCACTTCCCTTTCGTTTCACGATCTTTTTTACGTTTTTCTTTATTGGATTGGGTTTTCTTCGCAAAAATGTCACCACTTTTCATTTCTATATCTCGATACTCCAGGCAGTTTCAACACTAGGTGTACCTGTACATACTTGGCCTAAAATGCAAAGAAAAACGAAAAGCTGCTGCGGCAAATCCAAAAATTATTATCATGATGCCGCAAAATTTTCACCATAAAAACCGAAAGTGCACTTTTCTCTCTCGTCATCTCAGGCCATCATCGCGAGATTTTCGCTTCGAGCGGTGTAAATTCCTCACGCACATGTCCCATCTATAATATTCTCCGTGTACCGGTTTCAATATGAGTGCAGTCAACATTATGTACTTATGAGTACGATAGACGACAACGACATCGACTCCTCGATAATATATGTTTTATGCCAGCGCCGCGTCAGACAGCCCAGCCTTCCCCTCTTAAACAAAAAAGGAACACCAAATAAATGAAGAACCGGCAAAAGACCAGACCGGTGCGGCGGCGCAGCACCGAGACTAGAGAGACCAGCCAGCCACCTAGCCCGTCGGCCATGATGGTGGTGGCTATAGGCTGATGGCGGTGGTAACGCTAACGCGCAGTAGAAAACGAAAAGTCATCCTTCTGGCAGGTGAAGATTAATATAAAAAGTGAAATGGATTTTCCATTTAAGAAAATCGCCTCCACAGTCCACACCATCAGCATCACACATTCGATTTGGGGGTTTTGACGGAGGAGAGACCAAGAGGCGGGGTACCGCGGCCGCACAAGTCTACAATGCACCGTGCGTCGCGTCGCCACCGCACCTTAGCAGCTCAGTGCATGTCTTGAGCATTTGGCACAAGAGTCTTATCTTGGGATTCATTAAATAAATGAGGTTTTGGCATGGACGACGACGACGTCTCCCGTCTGCCAGAGTCAAGTAGTCGATACGTCGTCGTAGTACCAGGTCGTTGGTTGTTGTCGTCGCAGCGGCCGATATGGCAAAACTATTATTTTTGGTCGTATTGACCATAGGCCTTCTCAATGCTAGGTATAGCCTATTGGTTAACCACCAACGACCGGCCAATTATTGACAAAATCAAAATGAAATGAAAATACTTAATGAGAAGAAAATTGGAAAAGGGGAGGTGAAAAGGGGTGTTGGGTGGGTAACCCATACCCTGATGTAGGCTTATTCTCTAAGAAGAGGTTAAATTGTAGATCCAAACAAATCATTTGTAATCTTATAACTTTAGAAGGACTTGAAAAATTGCGGAACGTTGTCTATAGGTTTGCCTAGCAGGAGCTCTTTAATACATTGTAGAGGTAAGTTGCTCCTAGGAATGTGAAATGATATGATATAGGCGTTGCTGAGGCCTTATTTAATGATGATGAAATAAGACTACTTAAAGATGATCATAATTGTTTCCATATAAAGATGAAGGATTTCATTTTGTTTATTAAAATCGTCTTCTCCTGATGTGTTAAGACCTGTCGAGTAGTTTTAAGAAGGAACGTTTAACAGTTATGTCATTTGACATACCACTTCCTGTTAATCACTCGATAAACTACCAAATGTTTTCTTCGATGTATGAATAACTGTCATACGAGCTGTGTGACATGATGCACCATCTTGTTGAAACCACAGCTGTTGCACATTATGGTTGTCCAATTGATGAATTTAAAAGTCAGGAATCATAGCTCTACAGCTATCATTTTTGACTTTTACGTACCAAATATTCCACCTACCTATAAAGCAATCAGTTTTTATGGATGTAATGGTGTGCCTCAGCATTCACTTCAGGATTGTTATCATTCCAAACACAGCAGTTTTGTTAATTGACCTTAACCAAAAGGGAGCTTTATCCCCAAACAAAATTCCCTATGAACATAAGAATCAACGGCAATCTTGTTTTGGGCCTATTCACCGAATCTACAGCTAATTTCTTTGTGATCCTGTGTCTTCAATTCTTGAATCGCTTACCAAACAAAAAAGAAATCACTTGACAGTTTTTCCAACTTAAACTTCCAAAAACTACACCCTTTATTGTTTTTATACTCCATATTACTTAAAAAAAAACAATTTTTGACGTTTATAAACGTCAAACATATTAATTTTAGTTTGAATTATTCAAAATTTTTCGGTCTGTTCTGCAAAGTGTTAGTTGTCACTTTTTTGACAGATCTTCGCCTAATGCATTGTTGAATCATGTGCAAACAACTTTTTTGTAGGTTCTCATAATTTAAAAACATGAACAATCTAAACATGATTTCGAGTTTAAATGCAACGGTTTATGATGTCAAAACATTTCTTTCGAACCCTATGTAATTTAGTTTACATGACATGGATCTGCTTTCCTTTAGTGATTCAATTTGAAACAAAAGGACTTTAAGTTTGACGTTTTCAGCGTATCAAAAAATAAAAACAAAAACACTTTAAAATTTGTATTTAATAGTTTAAAATAAATGTATATTTTATTTATTTGTGTAGTTTGATAATATTTATTGCACAGTGGCATATTATGTCGGTTAAAAATGAATATACATTTTTTTAAATATACATATAATATTTAATATTCAACTTTTTCCGCATTTGATTTGCTTGTCCTTATTTTCATATAGTTTGGCTATTTACATAGAATAAAAGATAAAATAAAATTATGTAAAACAAAATAAAAAAACAAATATTAACAAAACTAAAAACAAAAACAAAATTAAAAGAGTAAAACATAGTATTTTATAATTTTTTAATTATAAGTTTAATCAATTATATTTAGCGACTAAAATAAGGCAGACTTTTACTAGGTATGTTTTTTTTTAAAGAAAATTTTGGAGACAAAAATATAAGACATATATTTTTCCAATTAAACAGAAAACAAAAACTATAATCTAATGACTATACAAGCAAACAATATATTTTTTTAAAAATATTTATAATTTTCCATAATTTCGTGTAGCAAAAGAAAATTACGAAAGTGACATATACAAGTTGATAGATGTCAAACTTTCATTATGCTTTTTAAATTTGTAGAACTTATTCAAAATGTCATACAACGCAAAAAAGTTTGTGGTCTAATAAAATAAAAATCGAATTTTCCTGACGTTTATTGTGTGGATATTTTTTATTATTTGCACTTTTTATGAGAAATCAAACATCCCCAGTTTTTATGTCAAAGTTCTTACTTCAATAAACAAATCATTTTCTTTATACCTGACAGAAATTGGTTTGGGTTTCGAGATTGTTTCTCCATATGTTATAAATAAATGTCAAACAGTATTTATCAAATCAGAACATGAGATAAAATTAATTGTGAAATAGATCTCCGTAATAATGACAGTTCAATTAAAATTCGTTAGAAACGTCAAAAGTGACACTTCAAAAGATTTATTTACCTGATCATGAATTTTGATTGATTGACACTTTTTATTTGGGATCAGAATAAACTCAAACAGTTTGAAAAAGTTTCATTACAGGAATTTTAGCTTGGCACAGAAAATTCGTGCGTTCTCAAAGCAAGTAATGTCAAATGTAAAAATGCATGTATTGTTTCTATCAGCATAATTGAAGAAAGAGTTAGAGTTAGACAAACGAGAATTCTCTAAAAGGTTTTAAAATAAACTATTTTGGGAGACTTGTTGCATTTAAATATTGAATCCAGAACAGTGATTGATCACTTGTAAGAACTGTCAAATTGAGTTGTCAAAATTTGGTTTGAAACTTTGATTCCAATGTAATAATTTTTATTTTCGCAAAAAGTATAAAAATACAACATTCGTTCGTATACGATTTTTATGTCATCCTATTTCATTAAAGGACAGACGGACATCATGATAAGCTTCCTGTTAAAAATGGCCACTATGGCCATGTTGGTTTAACGACAATTTACTTTTTATATTTTGCTTCGAATATAGAAAGCAAGTCTTCGAGCTTTATATGTATGTCTTTTTTGTATGCTTTTCTTTGTAATTTGTTTCAAAGCAACCAAAAAATAATTGTAAGTTTTTCTAGTCTAAGTTTGGACTTGGTTAGGTTTGGGTTGAGGGAGCTGATGGGTGAAACTCCTTCAGCAATGGCATTTAATTGCTTCCGGGCAATTGGCATTTATATGTTATATTATTTAATTTAATTTACATTTTCTTGTTTTTTTTTTTGGGAATGCTGCTAACCCGCAGGTCAAAATAATAACACATGACGTGAAGTTATTTCTTAAAGAGAAAACTTATCCTAAAAGTCAATGCGTGGCATTTCGCTTGAAAACAAAACCACGAAAGGCCTTTTTTTGTTTGCAAAGAAATAGAAAAACAAAACAACCAAGACCAAAATACTCGTAGTCGTTGTTGTTGTTGGTGTATGTCTTCTAAACAACTTGCACAGTTGCAAACGCACTGAATGTTACTTTCTTGGGAAACTCTGGTCCCGGTGATCCTCGTGTCTTAATCACCGGTTTCAATGGCTGTCGTGGCTTGAGAGACATTAAGCCAGCCGAAGCGGCTAAAACACGCAGCTTCTGTGAAAATCCTCCACCACTACCACCTCCGCCGCCGTTGCTGCCACTGCCACTGTTGCTTCCAGTGCTGTTGTTGTTGTTGCTATTGCCATTGCTGCTGATTCCATTGCCATTGCCATTTGTTGCAGCAGACGATAATGCTGATGATGACGACGATCCATTGGTGGAATTGAAATTCGATTGGTGTGGTGTTATTCCGGTACCGGAAATTGTTGCTGACGCAGGATGAAGGCGAAACACTTGGCCTGTCGCTGTTGGGTAGACTAGGCTATTGCCACCAGTTGTTGTGATTTGATGCTGGTTAGATGGGGTAATGTAACTGCAAAGAGAAATGGGAAATTCATGTTAATTACCATATATTAGTTATATGAAAGTAATGGATAGTTTTTGTTTTGTTTTTAAATTTGAATATTCATTAACTTGTATGTAGTTGATTAATTATTTATAATTTAGTCATAAAAAAGAATTTGAAATGTCAAGGTTCAAGGTAGTTATAGCCATAACTATAACCAAAAACGGTTGATAGTTGACGTGTTGAATTTTATGCGCTTTCTAAAGCTAATTATACAGGATTGGAAGATCTTCCACTATTGGCAGATTTGTTCGATGAAATTTGTATCTAATTTTCTATAAACAATGTAAATACCCAATTGTATCTGTCAAAAGTGACTTAACACGGACAGTAATCTGACAATTTTCTATCAAAAAATTACTCGTGTTCCCGAAATCCTTTAAGCGCTATTCACATGAGCACGAAAAACGACCAACGACCAACGAATGAACGAATATTCGTCGATTTTGACATTTCTTTCACATGAGAGTTTTTAATTCGTCGCGATGAAGTTTGACTTTGACAATTCTTTTTTTGTTTGTGTTTATCATTATTGTGTTTTAGTTTGAAAACAAACGATTGAGAAAATGCGGTTGAAGCTTTATTTGTTAAAAAAAAACGTTATTGGTGTCCTTATAATAAACAAACAAGAAAAAGATTTTATAAATACCATTCACCACCGAAACCAAAACAAGAGTTAAGTAGGCGCGATTATTTTATTCGTTGCTAGTGTGGATAATGTGGAACGCGAATAAAGTTTGACAGTTCGTATCAACTACAATTTTTTTTGCGACGAATAAAATTGTTTCCTTAAATTTATTAATATATAATATTGAAAAGTAAAAGTATGCATCATAAATCAAGTAGAATCTTTATTGCTATCGTTTTGTTAAGATATACTCGTAAGTATATAAACTCACATTTTGTAATTCATTCGTCGTTCATTGGTCGCGCTCATGTGAATACTGCTTTAAACTCACATAAGCTACCAATTTTTTTTTATTTTCAAATAATTGGATGATAGTGAAATAATTGGGTACTGGATAATGTTCTTGCCAACAATATCATCCAATTTATAACTATCAGAAAGTTTTTGAACGGAAAACGTCAGCAAGAATTGTTCTTTTCACTTCTAAAGTAAATGTTCATACTATCTGTCATCTGTCAAGAAAATTTTCTTTCAATTTTTTGTGTTCTTAAGTCTTCGAACCGTGAAAAGAGACAATTTTTATTTGGAGGTCAAGAAATTGTCGGTTATTGGCAGACAATTTTCTCCCAGAAAATTGTTTCATATTTGAATAACATTAACCAACTATATAAACGGACAATTTTCACTTGATAGAAAATTGGCAACTGTCACCTATTTGGATGCTATTGGAAGACTTTTGACAGTTCGGCCATTACAAAAAATCATCCAATCTTGTATACTTAAGCTAAGTATACACCATTGGTCAAATTTTGTCTGTCACTTATGACACATGAAATTGTCTGTTTGTGTGATAGGAAATTGGTAACACTTTTTTGCAGGTGCATTTAATCTCTTCTCTAGCTATCCTTGTCTCTTTTTTTGTTTATCATTTGTTGTGTGCTTTTCTCAAATAATGTAATGTAAACCAGTGAATTATTTCCTTGAGTAATGCTTTCCACGAGCTTTCTATTGTAATTCAGAGCTTGCGAAGAAGTAATAAATAAACAATGGCCGTGGCCTGCCTTCCTACACTCTAACTAAAACGAAAGTAGATGTGACAAAATTATGAACAATTTATCATAATTTCTAAGTTGACAAACTCTTGTCTAGCCGTTTTAAAACTAAATTTTAGATATTCTTAAAACAATATTAGTTTTAAAGGAAGCATCGAGTTATTTATTGGGCGTTTTCCGTTTTTCGAATAGAGCACAATTGTGTTTGTTTTACCTCCGAAATTTTAGGAGCTTTAAATCTGTTGCTTTTCTCGTTATGATCGTGTTCTAACGTTTTTCAGAGGGCGCTCTTAAATCAAACAGAATATTCTATCAGACCGAGTTAAGTGCTGAACAAAAGTTTTTGACAGCTTAATGGCTAAATCACAAACACGCTTCGGCTTCGTCTGCGTTACAGTGGCCTTGCTTCGAGGTTGCTTTGAATGACATTTCTATTAGTTCATCCCTCCAAAGAGCAAATATTTTGTTTGTTGACATTTTTTTTACAGCTGTTGAACTGTCAGACAAAGCAAATGTTCAGATAATTGAAGTAAAGCTTCCGTTTGGAGTCACATTACGTTACATTAGGTCCTTTTCCTTACGATTGTCAAACGGAACATGAGGTCGAAGCTCCATTGTGATAGCATGCACTCGTAAACGTCAGGCGAAGCCGCAGCTGAAGAGTGTTTGTGTTTCAGCCATAAGTGTTCAGGTTTGTTTTAAAAATAAATATTTAGTTCTGAGCTCTCAGGACACTCTTTGTTTTGAGAATGTTCCATATGCTCTGGCTCTGTTCACTAATCTTTTTTATAAAGTTTTTAACTTAACGTTAGAGAACAGCACGCACAATGCTGAAGTAGATTTTAAAATTTTTAAATATCTTAAAAACTATCAGATAATTCGGATAACCTAGTAGTGAACTGGTTATATTGATGCTTCATTGTTTTTGGTCAGAGCTTAATGAAACAATACTCCTGTTTAAATTTCATCAATTCAGATTGAATCGAAGAAGCAGAAAAGACATAATTCATCCATACAATTTGTAGGGACAATACAAAACTACAACGCGTGACCTCTAAATATCAATTTAAGAAGCTGAGATTTAAACAGGAGTGTTATTTTACCTAGCTGTAACAAAAAACCTAGAAGAGTAATGAGATAAAATTAACAGCACCTAGCTGTTTCTTTGGACTAAGAAAGCAATTAAGTGGTAAAGTCTTCTCTCGAGGGACCAATGTGTTGCTGTATTAGACCCTTATCATCCCCGTTCTACTATACGGTGCAGAAGCATGGGCTATGACAAAAGCGGATGAAAGGACCTTGGTTCGTTTTGAGAAAAAAGTTCTTCGTGTGATCTATGGTCCCGTATGCATCGAAGTGGAGTGTAGCAGAAGATGCAACGACGAGCTGTACGGGCTGTACAGCGACGTAGACTTAGCCAGAAAAGTAGAGCGCATGGAATGCTCCGGTCAAAAAAGTCTTCGAATCCACACCCACAGGACAGCGCAGTAGAGGAAGACCGCGAATCAGGTGGCGCGCACAAGTGGAAAGTGACCTCACCCAACTTAGAGCTCGAAACTGGAGACATCTAGCTAGGGACCGAGCTAGATGGAGACATTTGTTGGGTGAGGCCCTAGTTCACACAGGATTGTAGCGCCACCTTATGGAAGTAAGTAAGTTGAACTCCTGTTAACTTGTGTTTAACTCAGCAACTCCAATAATCTCTGATTGCAAATATTAAACTGACCTACAAAAGTAATCTTACCTTTAAGTAAGTGATGTTTTGAATTTCCCAAGGGTTAGTTAAATCTGCTTGATCTTTATTCAAGGTTGGCCTACTTGTTATCCCAACTTTTTCTATTGAGCCGTGTTTAAACTGGCCTAAAGAAGTCGGAGCCTATTTGCACAATCGTTGTTAAGTCACTTTAATTCCCCGATTTTAATAAATTAACTGACATGTTCAAGAGTAGGGTAACCAGTCTTGAATATCTAGGACTTATCTGTTGGAAATTTAAACTTATGAATCCCGGATCAAGTGATTCAAGGTTTACATATATCGCAGTTATCCAGTCCATTCTAATGTTAACTTTCCAAATTGCTCACATTTCCATATACGTACACCTGTTGCTCGTAGTCATCACTTATCATCAAGTAAACCACAGATTAATGTTACTCACCGCCGCGTCGTCGGTCACTTTCTGATGTGCACTCAATCCTATGTTTTATGTTTTAATGGTTGAAGGGTTGTAAATAAAGCATATCTAACCATAAGAAAACCTAGGTGTTGTTAACTAGACATTTGGAGCTTAAATGCTCATGTGGCGTTGATTGATGATCATTTTAGTTCTTCTTAACTAACAAAGAATAAAAAGTGTAGTAGCAACCTCAAGCCCCTGATTCGTACAAAAAAGTATCAATTACCACAAAGAAACATAAACTTTCTATGTTTTATTGTTACCTTAGTTTCGATTTGGTTGTGTGACTCAGGTGCTAACTAATGTGACTTGGTCAGTATCAGTAGAAGATTGTATAGTGGTCGGTTACGTAGTTTCGTCGTCGTCGGTAAAGCTAAACTTTTGCAATAGGAAATTTAAACTAAACTCTAAGTGAGGTGACAACACAGTTCCTAACTTTGGAATCTGAGTTACACGAGCTGTGATTCCGCGATTGTGTATTATGACCGCAGAAATAATCTGATCGGTTACAAGATGGAGAGATGTGATGATGGGATTTAATTACACATTTTTCCGGTATAGAAGTTTCGAATAGTAGGTAAGGTACTTGAATGTATATAATAAAGAACGAATGAATGAATGAACATGGATGGTCATGCAATGGATTCCTCGGTCGTCGGGTTTGTTTCCATGGAGAAGATGTGGGTGGAGGTCGTTTTGTTTGTTTTAAAATGGTATGACGCTAAGAGTGTTTTTTTATTATTATTTTATATCTAATTTACGTCAAGAATTACGAGGTGGTTGGTCGTAAACTAGATCTTTTAACATTGCCACATGAATAAGCTTGATTTGTGTTTGCAGTAGGTTGGTACGTCAGAAAGATGAACACATAAGCACTAAAAATACTCAATTACAAGATGAGAATTTTAAGATTGTAGCACGCACCGAAACCCGTTTGGTTACATTGTTGTATTTGTAATTTTGACATGTTGTCTAATTATAGATTTGAAAGCCAACAACAAAACTGTTAGGTGAATTCATTTGGTTTTGACACCAACATCTTTGTTTAGTCCTTAAATTTGATTGTTTTAAGAATTGGTTAATACTTTTTTTTTATGAAAACACACAAAAACACTCTGATACTAGCCACGATGGTTTGTCTTTAGTGAGCTGTCAAAATGGACCCGTATCTATAGAAAACCCTTTATGTTCACCTTTTTTTTAATGCAATTCTTTATAAAACCAAGTTTCTGAAGACATGCGCTACTCACTTAACAGATTATTACATTCAACAGTACAGGAGGCTTTTGGTGAACCATCACAACTTAAGGAAACTGTAAAAATTGTATTTTATAATATAATAATAATACTAATATAAGTAACTTTTGCCGTCGAAAATTAAAAGAAATTAAAAACTGCAGCTAAAATAAATTTGGTTACGTAACATTTTAAGTTTTGAAGTGCAAAATATGTTTTATCAATTCTGTTTTATTGTTTTTAAAATGTTCTGAATGACATTTGCCAATTTCCAATTATTCTGATCAAATTAAGTTCAATTTAAATTATTCCAATATTCACTTTGAATTTTTATATTGATCAAAATTTAAAACTGTACAAAATTTCAAATTAATATGCTTTTCAAATCAAACCAAAACCCGGTTTTAGCGAAATTATCGGTTTTGGCTGAGAACCTACATCGAAAACTCAAGTTTTCCCATACATTTTTGGTAAACCACAAGTTTTATATAAAACCTCTCGAAAACTAGTAGCAATTCAAAGTTGAACTAAACAAACAAACCTTTCAAAACATCCAGCGCTCATATTGATGTAAACAAAACAGCTGATGGCTGCTGTCAAAACAAATGTTTCATTTTGAAATAAACTTGGTCTTCGTAAGTAAAATTATTTATACAATTTCCTTACAAAATAAGAATTATTTCTTTTTGTTGTTTATTCACAGAATATGAAAGAGAAAAAAGCAAAAAAAGGAAACTTTGGGGAGCTTCCTAGCAACAGAAAAAATTGCGGGAAAATTTGCCAACGTCGAAAATAAAAGCCCCGATGCATTGACATACTATACATGGACTGCTAGTGGTGTGAATTTTCCATACAAAATTTGAATAAAAATGGTTCCACTTCAAATTAGCTACACTAGCCCTTTCAGGCACAGTGGCAAAAAAAGTTATGAAATATTTAGCGACATCTGTTTGTATTTAGTTGAGATAAGCTTTTTCTGACATAGAAAGTAGTGACATCTTATATAATTTGTTGAAGACAAACGATGCCATTTTTTTGCTTTGAGCAGTGCTGTCGTTTTAAAAATATTAAGAGTAGTATTTTTCAATTATTTTGGGGAGTATTTTCTGAAATAAGGAGGAGTAAAACCAAAAAAACAACAAATTAAAAGCTGAAAATAATAATGTCCAAATTCGAAGTTAAAAAACAGACAAATAAAAGGATGTAATGTCGTACCAAATGTTTGCTTTTACTGCTTAAAGGCCAACATTTTAAAATAATATAGTTGAAAAAAAATAATTTTAATTCATCACTTTTTGTTTATTAAATAAGAAATTGACAATTGACATTATATTTGACATCAACATACATGTTTGAATATTCATGAATAAATTAAATTCAATATTGTAAATTCGATGTTTCATATTTTCAGTTACAAACATAAAGGTGCCAATTATAGCTACCATTGAAATCGATCCAGACGGTATTTCCCTTTGATTAGAAATGAAAATTATATAATCATCCATCGGAAATTACACAAAGAATTTGTTTTTTTGAGAAAAAAAAAAGTGTAATTGCGCATTTATTTTTCTCCTCAACGGACGGAAATTCATTTTTTTGAACAGCTGATACTTTATGTTCAAAAGTGAAACGAATCGTCCCACTGATTTGTGTTCCAATTTCACACAATTACAATGATAGATTTCTGTAAGTAAAATTTTATCGGTGGATTTTAATCGGGAAATTTTTTCAATGACAGAAATGTTTAAGGATAGCTATAAACGACCTGTCAAAAAAATTCCAATGTTTGTTTTCAATGATGAAAACCAATGATAGGTATAACTATCGCTTTATACAATGTTTTGTTATTCTCGATTAAAGTTTTCGATGGCTCCCATTTTTCGGTGAAATTGTTTTTAAGAAGTTCCTTAGCAGTTAGTAGGGCATTCACCGTTTCTACCTTGAGTAAATTTCTTTTTTATCTTTTATAAGGCTTACATCTAAAAATTTTCATTCTGCTGTTGCACTATTATTGGGGCATTATATTTTAAATTTTGGTTTTTATTATAAACCAAATACAAATTTCTTTTCCGTTTTATTTTGGGGAGTAGTTTTCGTCCGTGGGTATAGAAGCAGTTGACTCTGAAAATAAAAAAAAAACACTACTATAGTAGCAAAAACGACAGCAGTGGATGTGAGTATTAAATGTTACACAATTTTTCCGCATAGCCCTCTTTGCGCTATTGTTTTGTCCGTTAAAAGTGGAACCATCGTGAAGTTGGCTACTAGCAGTCCATGTATAGTATGTCAATGCCCCGATGACTATCTTTAATGATCCTCCAGAGTTTCAAACGCTCTTTGTTAAGCGAGGAACCGGAATTCACTGTGGCTACTGGCTTGACAAGGACGACAAAGACTTGCTCATAGTTCGTAATGACGTTTTCAAGGGATGCGTCTTTGAACTCGTCGCCACAAATGTGTTCGACGCTTTCGATTACTACCTGGAGAAAGAATTTCCGGTAACTCCGTTCAATCACAAGGATTTGGGAGATATGACAAAGGCGATAAGTTCATTTGTGGAGGAAAATAAGTATAGAAGCAAATTTCTGGTGGAGGCTATGTATGTAAGTCGCAGTGGGCTAGAAAAATTTGGGCCAAAACATTCCACAATGTGGGAATCGTTTTTCCAGGGAATAAAATCACAACAGTGGGCTATCGCAACTTGATGAACAGCCTGCCAACATCAAGAAGATCCTAATTGCATTGGACAAACCAGGCGAGTCCTCAAAAGGAAGAAGCCAAAGAGATAATCATGGAGAAAATGCAGTCCATCATAACAGCTTCAGTGATCGCTTCGGATGAGTGTGATTTTGGTACGAATCTGGAACTGGGAATTGACCTTTTCTGCTCCGGCCATAAGGACCTACACGAAATCGTTCAGAATCTTTTCAACCCCGCCTATAAGTTGTTGGGACAGCCATAATATATGTCGATTCTGTAGGCACATTTGGCCAACAAAAGCAATAGTCATAAGCTCAGTATTTTGGATTGAATTTGTTGTGAAAGAAGAAGAAAATGTTTTAAATAAAATGAATTTTTATTTGAACAGTTTTATTTGTTGTTAATTCTATGATATATTTTCTACACAATTAGCTTCTCCCTAAGTGAATTGTTTGGAGCGGTTAAAGTGAACAAAGAGGATAGCTGCTGCCAAGCGAGCCCCAGAACTTCATTTAAAACTCTTTTTGTAGACGAGCTAGTGTGACGTTAAAATCAATTTGAATTAGTAAGTATTCATTTTATCTTCACAAATAATTTGAACACAGCTTTTTACTCACAAATTGTTTCATCAATACGAAATTTGACAGCCGGTGTTAAATGAATTTAAAATGTCAAATGAAAACGTGTAAATGTTCTTTGTGAACGAGTTTTGGGTTTTCGAGAACATTTTGTCGAAAACCCGGTTTTGGGTTTGGTGTGATAAGGTTATATCATCACTTGAGAATTGCATTGGTTTTGAACGCGCCCAAGAAATGTATCAATTTTATTTGGTATGATGACTAAATGCGAGAATGTATTTAGTTTTTGAATCATGTTACGCACACTTTCTCACATTTGATCCTCCATGTTCTCAATTTGTAGGCAAACCCAGATGTCAGTCTAAGAAAAAGAAACCATTCTTGATCAGCACTTAAACAATGTCATAATCTTAATTGTACTTTCCTAATAGATCAAAAATATACGGAAATATTTTTTTCGCATCACTTCTGATGTTACATGTGCGAAGAAAATAAAATTCTTTCAACTCTGCTAATTGCAAGACCCTAAAACCAATTTAATGAATCTTCTAGCAATACAATCACAAAAAAAGCTATCAATCTATTCGCGTTGATGGGTATTTATGATTTAATAACAACCTAACCTCTCATTTCATAAAACCGGCCTCTTCTTTGCGTTTTAAGGTAATTTAAGATTCCTTAAGTCGGACGAAGATTTTTGTTTGATGGTTGTTTTGATGGAATTTCTTATACAACATACATTACAAAAATTCAAGAAGTTCCATTAAATCTTATGAGAGTGTTTCAAAGTAGGAGGCGTAATAGGATTAAGGGCACTCGAGTATTACATAATACCTCTATGATAATTATAACTTATACTTATAGCTATTTTTATTATTTTAGGGAGTCTTCAATAAAACAAAAAACAATCCAATTGAATGATGATGGATATAATTTTTACAATACTCACTCATGTACGAGTAATGTGAAATTGAAGTTTTTCTGAACCTGGCGAAAAGATTAATGAGGTAATTTATGTTCTAATGGAATTTTAATTTCATGTAATGTAAAAGAAGGAATAATTATATAAAATGCCTACATGTATGGCCAAAAAAAAAAAAGATGTTAACATCGTAAGACAACATGTTGTCTGCGGGTGCTATAAAATGCCTGTTACTTATCATTAATTTCATCATAATTTTATTTATAGTAATTTAATAGACATGGAAATTCTTGTAAGGTTCAAGGTATTAGGGCCTGAGCAAGACTTCCTCAAAGGTGTGGTTTAACGGTGGTACCCATTAAAATAGTTTCAATCAAAAATATTCAATTTATCAGCATGAGGACTAAATGTGAGAAAGTGTGTGTAAATGGTGCAAAGAACAAACACATTCTGAACGTTTAATGTGCGCGTTCTCAAAACAATCCTAACCAACAGAATAGGAGCATTCACTAAGCTAGTAGCTACGTAGTCAAGGAATTCTGATTGGCTAAATGCAACTACAAAAGTAGTTGAAATTTCCCCTCCAAAGTAGTGTACAAATTTCGACTACAAAGCTAGCGGAGAATGATTTTGACGTGTCACAATCATCTGCTCGGTGAATAATAAATGTGTCATAAATTTGATTTTATTGAATTTAAAAACACGAAAGATAAGTTAAAGTTATCAAACCAAAAATGTTTCTTATTTTACATATTTGCATTTGTCAGTAATATGACAGTTCCGAATTGACTAACTTTGTAGTGCAATTTCGCATTCACAAAGCTAGTTGAATTTTGACTACGTAGTAGTAGATTTATGAATGTCTCCAATCTTAAATTGGAATATTTTTAAGGCTACTTAAATTCAATTAAAATACTAGTTGTAGATGTTTATCAAATTTAATAAGTTTGAACGGAAACACACTCGAAAAACTAAATCTCAAAACAGCGAAATCCAAGATTTGATTTTTTCACGGGTACTGCCTCTTGATAGGAATTGACAGATACTCCAAGGGTGATTCTAGTCATGAAAAGTGCTTTGTCAAATCAGCCGTTCAGATTCTGCTTATAACTGTAGGTCCCCCCCATTTCTGACAATATAACGCTCACAAAGGAATGGTTGAGAGTTGTAAGTCACTAGGTTATAGTTTTCTAGTTTTTTATAGCCACCTAATTTACTTTATTTTTTAACCGACGAGCTTTTGAGAGTCAAAAGTACGAAAAATTCCTAGCTGGTAATTAAGTATTTTCTGGTGTTAACAACTAATAGAGTATCTGAGAGAGAGACGATAACTTTTGACATTTCTGTAATTCAATCTCTCTGATTATTGTCAAAAATTGTACTTGCGATTTTTGTCCGATAAAAGACCTCATTTTTTCCTGCGCTTTTCGTTATGTCATTTTATGAATTTGATTATTGACACTCTTGAGGTGAGTTTGAATATAAAAACTGCTGATACCGTGCCTCTAATTTAATTTTGAAATTTTTGACATACTTGAAATTATTGGAATAGAAATGAAAACCTGGTACATTATGTTCCATCATTTCAACAGATAAAATCTTAAAGATGTATTAGTCTGGTAATTTTTTTAAAGAGTTTGTAAATTTTCATCTATTACCGTTAAATTTTGAGACAATTTTTGACAAACTATTAGTCCTAGCTGGAGATTGTAGATTACTGTCAAAAACGGACTCTAATAGAATTGAAATCATCATTAACTGAAAAAAAACGAACGCTTCTTGCCATTCTTATAAATGTTCGCCCTTTTGAGTTTGGATCTACAAGCCGATGAAGTGTTATTAAATATACAATGTTGATGTTATTAGATCTTGTTTATTTAAGCTAAAATAAGCAAATAAGCATAAAATAGTGCAGAAATAGAAGCAGTAATGAAGCGAAAAATGGAAATGTACCAGGTGAAGATGGGATTCCCTATGAATTTTACCAGAACACAACTCCTTCATACTTTAACTATTTGTTAAAGTTTTCTTGGCTAACGCCGAAATTCCCTCCGCGTTTACAAAATCATTTATCTTCCCAATTCATAAAAAAGGAGCCTTTGATTTTGTTGACAACTATCGAGGCATATCATTTATGAACGCATTAGCCAAAATATTTTGCGGTATACTTGTGGAGAGACTTGAAAAATGGGTGGAGATGAAAAGTATTCTTTCAAATCTTCAAGCCGGTTTTAGAAAGAACTATTCTACAATAGACCAGATTTTTACATTTTCTTCAATCGTTAAAGCCTTCCAAGCACGTAATAAGAAAGTATACTCTTTCTTCGTAGATTTCAAAACAGCTTTCGATCGGGTGAATCGTAATGCACTGTTATATAAGCTCTCGCAGTTGGGAATTTCATCAAAATTTCTTTCTGTGATTAAAGAAATGTACAATGCAACAAAAGCAGCCGTATGGGATGGTTCAATATTCTCAGGTTGGTTTGAAACAACCACTGGAGTAAAGCAAGGATGTTTTCTCAGCGCGTCCCTTTTTATTAATGACATTGTTGAGGATCTACCTGGGGCATAAGGATATCTAATTCGGTTGTAAATGTTTTACTATACGCCGACGATCTTGTTATTCTGTCTGAACCATCAGAAAACCTACAATTAATGATTAATCGATTTGCATCTTACTGCAACAGATGGGGACTAACAATTAATACGGACAAATCTAAGGTCATGGTGTTTTCTCGCTCCTCCCGAAGTCAAGACGTGAAAAGGTAGAAATCTACTAGAAGTAACCAATGAAATTAAATACCTAGACGTAAAACTTACCCACAATTTGAACTTCCACAGCCATCTAAGAGAAAAGGCTAACAACTTCACAAAGCTTGTTGAATTCTACATAAAGAAAAGTATTTACTAATAGTAGAACAATTCTTTCCCAAGTGTAAGATATAAGTTAACACAAACGGAAGTGCTGACAATTCATCTGGATCTGGGTCAATTCAACAGAAAAACAACCAGGTACTGTGGGAATGCAAGTGTTAACGAATATTGCAAAGTTGCATTTATTCATTTAAATAGTAAGCAACAATAAATTGTAAATTTATTCTTAAGTTTAGTTGTAGAATACAATCCGACAAATAAAGGTCAGAGCAATCTGCTCTCCAAAAAAAATATTTTTTTAATAAATTAAATTGGTGTTTGATTAACTGGCGCCCAACCTGTGTGGCTTCGAACTATACGCGTTTAATTTGTGCTAACCATTGCCATTAATTTACGCGTCATTTAATTCCTGTGCAAAAAAACAATACGCGTCTAATCTGTGCTAACCATTGCCATTATTTTGCGTGTTATTTTTATCCTGTGCAGAAAAATACGTGTTTGAATTGTGCTAACCATTGCCGACTAACCGCGTATGACTCTGTATCTGTGCAAAAAATCACAACAAGTCGTAAACGAGTAACTAAAGCAAATCCAAGAAAAGAGGCCCCCCAGTAACCCGATAACCATAAGGACAAAAAGGAGCAGTAATCAACTGCAGCCGCTTGGATAAGGAGTTGAACCACCAGAAAACTAAGAAATTCGTTAATCAACAAATATGAAGCAATACTTCATACTTTTAATGTAAGTCTATTGAAATCACATTTATAAAATAAAAAAAAAAATATATTGAATATTATAAAAATCGAACCAATCAAATTCAAATCAAAGAAAAAAGAAAAAGTGTTATAAATCAAAATAAATCAAAAATAATAGATAGATCGATATCTGACCATTTAAATAAATTAAGAATTTAGATAAATTGATTGTGAACCTTCGTTCATTTCCACGCCTATTCCTGTTTTTTGATAAATTTAGTCTAAAAAGAAAAAATAGATTGATATAAACTTATAAAAAGGTAAAACACATTTTATAAAAATGGCTAATCCAAACAATTTAATAAGACCACAAATGCAAAATCAAGCTTATCCAAAACCAACACCAATACCAGCTCCCAGACGTGAATTTTATCCTCAATTAGTTAATAACCCCAGGACTCCTCAAGCACCACAATTTAATAGGGACGTGCAATACCAACCTAGGTATCAACAGCAACAACAGACAAGGGTTCCACCAAATCAACGACCCCTTCCACCAAAACCGATGTCTATTGATTACTCCTTAAAAACTCAAAAGGTGAACTACCAAAATAGGCCAAAGAACCAACAGTTCAATCAAAAACGTCAACATTCGCAGCAAACGCACCCACCGCAAAAGGTGCAACGAATCTACCATACTCAATCAGATGATGAAAAACCTTTGGAAGAGTATGAAGCAGAAATCAAAAATGAAGACCAAAACTACGACGAATCGCTAGACGAATATGTTGAATCGGAAGAAAACAATAACCTAGAGCAAGACCAATCAGAAGAATTAGACGACATTTATTTTTTAGATTGAAGTCCTCTTCGCTTCCTTTTTTTGAACACATTTCCAGAAGCGGAGAGATCCTGAAATTCCTTGTCGACACTGGCTCGAATAAAAATTACATTCAGCCTCGACATATAAAAAATCCTATTCTTAATGAACATCATTTTTATGCTAACTCTGTTGGAGGTAGCATCAAAATAACACACCACTCACTTATTCAACTTTTTGGCCCACAGACCGATAAAATAAAATTCTTCATCCTCCCTAGTCTTATCTCATTCGATGGCATTATAGGACACGACACTCTTAAACAACTAAATGCAATCATCCATACAAAAAAGAATCATATGTCCCTTCACCCTAGTTCCACTCACCCAAGAATTTCAATTCCTCTTAAACAGCATATGTCACAATTTGTTAACAATATAAATATTAGAACCGATCACATGAATAAAAATCAATGTACTCAACTTATTAATATCATTCGTAAATGTCCTAATCTATTTTCTGAACCAAACGAAAAATTGACCTACACAACCACTGTCAAAGGAGAAATTCGAACAACAACCCGAGATCCTGTGTATTCGAAGTCCTATCCTTATCCTATGGCACTCAAGAACGAAGTCGAAAAAGAGATTCAAAAATTATTAGAAGATGGTATTATAAGGCCATCAAAATCACCTTATAATTCTCCTGTTTGGGTAGTCCCCAAAAAAATGGACGCTTCAGGCGAAAAAAAATTCAGAATGGTAATTGATTACCGTAAACTCAACACACTAACTATAGCCGACAAATACCCGATTCCTGAAATTTATGAAATTCTTGCAAACCTTAGTAAAAACCAATGGTTCTCTATAGTAGACTTAAAAAGTGGCTTTCATCAGATCCCACTAAAAGAATCTGATATAGAAAAAACTGCCTTTTCGGTGAACAACGGCAAATTTGAATTCACCCGCCTTCCATTTGGTCTCAAAAACGCTCCATCTATTTTTCAGAGAGCCTTAGACGACATCCTAAGAGACCTTATCGGAAAATGTTGTTATGTCTACATTGATGACATTGTCATCTTTGGTAAAGACGAAGACGAGCATTTCACAAATCTTAAAAAAGTCTTTAACACATTAGAGAAAGCAAATATGAAAATTCAATTAGATAAATGCGAATTTTTCCAAAAAGAAATTGAATTTTTAGGTTTTGTTATCGGTAGGGATGGTATAAAAACCAATCCTAAAAAGGTTCAAGCAATAGTTGACCGACCCATTCCCCAAAACCTAAAAGAGCTTCGATCCTTCCTCGGAATGTCAGGATATTATCGCCGCTTCGTCAAAGATTATGCAAAATTGGCGAAACCCCTGACATCCCTTTTAAGAGGGGAAGACGGACATGTATCCAAAAATATGTCAAAGAAAAAACTCATTAATTTAAATCAAGAAGCCATTGAAGCATTCAATAAATTAAAAAAATCTCTTGTTTCTGCAGAGGTCATTCTCCAATACCCAGATTTCGAAAAAAGTTTTCAACTAACAACAGACGCCTCCGACTACGCCATCGGTGCAGTCCTTTCCCAAGATGACAAGCCAATAACTTTCCTGTCTAGAACGTTGAGCAAATCGGAAGAAAATTATGCTACCAACGAGAAGGAAATGTTGGCAATAATTTGGTCACTCAATTCCCTAAGAAATTTTCTATATGGATCCCGCAAAGTTAACATTTTTACAGACCACCAACCTTTAACTTATGCCCTTAGCAACAAAAATACGAACTCCAAAATGAAGAGGTGGAAAGCTATTTTGGAAGAATATAATTACGAACTCAAATATAAACCAGGGAAAGAGAATGTCGTTGCCGACTCCCTCTCTAGACCTCCGAAAATAGAAATTAACTCAATGACCCCAACCGAACACAGTGCTGACAGCTCAGCGCAAAATTTAATTCCCTCCGTTGAAATCCCTATAAACATCTTCCGAAATCAACTTCTGCTAAAAATAGGAAACGAAAATAGCTATCAAGCAAAGAACCCATTTGACAATTACACTCGACATATCTTAATTCGACCAGACTACTCAAAAAATGACATAATTGATATCTTTAAAAGGTACCTTAACCCAAATACTATAAACGGACTTCTTACAGACGAAATGACAATGGGACGTGTACAAGAAATATACCCTTTACATTTTAGACTATCGCATCAGATTCACACAAAAAATTGTCGAAGACATACCCAACCAAATCGAACAAGAAGAGAAAATCCTAAAGATACACCGGCGTGCTCACCGCAATGCTGCTGAGAACCGAATTCAAATGTTAGAAAACTTCTATTTTCCTAAAATGGCTTCAAAAATCAAAGCTCTAGTTAACCGATGTATAACTTGCAAAGAAAATAAATATGATAGGCGTCCTAACAAACCAATTTTAAATCCGACACCAATTCCTAACTACCCTGGACACACCGTGCATATCGACATTTTTTCCACAGAAAAATGCCTCGTCCTTACTGCAGTAGACAAATTTACTAAATTTGCCCAGGCTAAAATAATTTCATCAAGAGCAATCGAAGACATAAGACGACCGTTACGAGACATACTATTTTTCTTCTGCGTACCCGAAGTTGTTGTAATAGACAATGAAAAAGCTCTCAATTCAGCTTCAATAACTTCAATGTTAGAAGATGACCTTCAAATCAAAATCTTCAAAACTCCGCCATATAAAAGTGAAGTGAACGGACAAGTCGAACGTTTTCACTCTACTCTAACAGAAATTATGAGATGTTTGAAATCGGATGGACCTTCACGGTCCTTTGAAGAACTCTTAGAACGAGCCGTCAACGAATACAATTTTACCATTCATTCAACCACAAACAGAAAACCTATAGAACTATTCTATGGACGAATACCTAGGCTAAACCCTGAAGAATTTGAAAAAACAAGACAAATCAACATTGAAAAACTCAAAACTAAACAGGAAAAAGACACTAAATACCACAACCAAAAGAAAGAACCAATTAAAGACTATGAAATAGGACAGGTTATTTATGTCAAAAACAACAAACGTATAGGCTCCAAACTGACAAGTAGATATAGACAAGAAATTGTTAAGGAAAATAAGAACTCCACAATATTAACTGAATCTGGAAAAGTAGTCCACAAAAGTAACATAAGAAACTAATTATTTTTTTCCAGATGTACCTTTTACGTTTGCCAAGCCGAAATCCAAATAATGGACTTTTCGAATTCCCAAATTGTTTCATTACATACAGGACAAACCAGAATACAGAACGGACATTTTAAGCTAATCCACATTATTAATCTTGAACAATACGAGCAATTTCTCTCCGACATATCACCAATCCTAAATCTCGAAATAACCCATAACCAAACAATTTTTCCTTTACTATCACATGAAATCCAACAAATCCGTAACTTTCTACATAACCTCAAAGCTAAAAGTAAACGCTCTTTAAATTTCATAGGTAAAGGCTGGAAATGGATTGCCGGCAATCCAGACCATGATGACTTTGTAACAATAAAAGAAAAAATTACAGATGTTTTAAAAAATAACAATAAACAAGTCATTATTAACGAATTATACAATGAACGAATAAATAACATTACAAAAATTCAGAATGAAATTCAAAACTTACTTAAACACAACAATAAAATCAATAACGAAATCATTACAGATCTTAAGTATAAAATAAAAATTGTAAAAGAAGAACTAGAAAATATAATTTACGCTATTCATTGGGCTAAACTAGGTACAATTAACTCATTTATATTGTCAAAAAACGAAATTGATCTAGCCACCAAAATATTTAATGAACAACAATTACCCTACACAACAATAGAAGAAGCTTTAGATTTCTCAGAAATTAAAGTTATAAGTAACAGTTTATCAATCCTTTATATAATTAATATTCCCTTAACAGAAAAAGAAACATATGAAAATCTATTAATTAAACCAATAAAAAAGAAAAATACTGTAACCGAAATTTTATATGATGTAGTTTTAAGAAATAATGTGCAATTGTATGGAACAACAAAAAAATGTAAAACATTTAATAATCTATCAATTTGTGACTTTAAAAATATTGTAAATATTACAAACGACTCTTGCATTCCCAATTTGTTAAAAAGCCTACCAGCCACCTGCAATACAGTTAATAATCACCACATTCCAACCATAGACGAAATATCACCAGATGTAATATTGCTAAATCAGTTTAGCGGAACTCTTGAATTCGACAACACAACCCACAACTTAAACGGAACATTCTTAGTCAAATTTCGGAACATGACCATCAATCTGAATGGAATCCCACATATCTCCAAAGAAAGTTCTATAATAAAACCCCTTCCAGCAATATTCCAAACAAATCCTAAGGAAAAAGAATACCGAGAATTACTATCGCTTGAAATGATGAAGGATCTTCATATTAACAACACAAAAAAAATTCATCTCCTACAAGAAGAAAATAATTATAATCAAATAACTACATATTCCTTCATTTCCATTCTTGGATTTCTGTTCATAATATTGTTCCTATGGAAAATCTTGACAAAACGTCACAACACGAAAATCGTTATAAAGCCGCCAACACCAGAAACCAATGAGCCAGTAGCAATTGTGAATAAATTTCCTATGCTTGAAATGAACTCTATCCAAAATGTAAACAAGCCTAAGTTCAATAACCTGCCATACTTCTGACGACCGACGACGATCGTTTCTAAGAGGGGAAGAGTTAACACAAACGGAAGTGCTGACAATTCATCTGGATCTGGGTCAATTCAACAGAAAAACAACCAGGTACTGTGGGAATGCAAGTGTTAACGAATATTGCAAAGTTGCATTTATTCATTTAAATAGTAAGCAACAATAAATTGTAAATTTATTCTTAAGTTTAGTTGTAGAATACAATCCGACAAATAAAGGTCAGAGCAATCTGCTCTCCAAAAAAAATATTTTTTTAATAAATTAAATTGGTGTTTGATTAACTTATACAAAGCGGTAGTAAAGTCAACGCTCTGTTACGCATGGCAAGTCTCGGGTGCAGATGAATATGAACAAATTGAACAATCCCAGAGAAATTTCATAAAAAACTATTCAACTTACCTCGAAAAACACCAAACTATGCAATCTACTTGGAAACAGGATTACCAAAACTCCTAACAAGTACCCTTAAAGCGCAGGCTGATTTTATTATTAAGACTTTAGCCCATGACGACTCAAGGATGACAAAATAAATGCTCTTATAAGAGTTGAGGAATAAAGACTGGTTGACTGCTAAGTGGGAAAACTTAGGTACTGCTTGTGGTGAAACACTTCATATTGACTTTAATAACTCCAACAACTTAAAGGAACAGCTGTACCATATAATTAGAAAGAATGAGGACTTGACTCGAGAAAAATTTGCAACTACTTTAATGATACCTTAACATACCGAGAGATTTCTTTCATTTTTAAAGCAAGATGTGAACTACTCAGCCTAAACTCAGCTTTGATCAGTTCTGTTCAATATGCAACCTTAAGTCAAAAGAGGACTGCTTCCATTTTATAAGTATATGCCCAACATTCAAGCCACACCGACGTTTCTTCTTTGGTAAAAATACCCTTTCAATGCAAAACACCCTTAAGATACTAAACGAGTGCGACTGGAAAACACTAAGTACATTTTTAGAAGTTATCTTCAATAATATAGAATATTTTTAGTAAGCGAATAAGTTTAATTTGTAAATGTATCTATAAAAAACGTTTATAAGAATTATAATTCTTGCCAATCAGGCTGACGGCTTAGCCATAGCTTTAAAATTCATGTGTAAATTTAAACTTAAACAATTATTGAATTAATAAATTAATTTGTTACTTACTTACTACTTAGTGTAGAAGTTAATCATATTTTTGATAGCCTAATTGACTATCATTTTCATTCCGTCATGATTCAACTCAATTCAATTCGATTGAACATTTTCATATTCAAATTGTCAAAATTCATTGTTGCCATTGTAAAATTTTAAATTGATTGCTATAAAAGATCTAAATAAAGGTATCATATTGGCTGTGTTTGAATAATATTCTTTCTTTTCTGGATTTTTTTTTGAATCTCGTAAGGTCTGTCGCAAAAGAATTTGTTTTTTGAAGGTAAAATAGCTAACTAAGAAAATGTTCCAGTCTTTAGTTACGCCATCTCTAAATATAGAACGATACCTGCCCTAACAAAGCACTGATTTTGTTCTAATTGACTAAAAATTCGCTTTCAAATGTTGCAAGAAATTATTTCTGAAACTGTTATATGACCAACGAGAACTTATGATTTAAGCTTTTTTTGGACTCACTTGAAAAATAATTTCTACCTTAATGCTTTGCAATCGATTCAAGACCTTAAGAATGGAATTCGTGAAGTTATAGAAAACCTACAGACGCTAATGTATGCTCCTATAAAACTTTATGAAATGGTTACGGTACTGCAATTAAAGCCATGTTGGCTATTTGGCTAAT
The DNA here is from genome assembly GCF_945859685.1 of Eupeodes corollae. NCBI lineage: Eukaryota > Metazoa > Arthropoda > Insecta > Diptera > Syrphidae > Eupeodes > Eupeodes corollae. Next base: position 210,496,562 of record NC_079147.1, on the reverse strand, counting down.
AACTTATTTCATTGTTAATGTCATACCTTGCACCTTACAAATAAATAGTCATAAATTGAATTCTTTTAAAAATAATCTCTTTTTGCAAAAATTCTTTACATTTTAAGTTCTTTCCCAAGGTTATATTAATTTATTTTAAAAACAATATTTCTATTTTTTTCTCTTTATTTATAGAAAACAAATTTTTTCTGCAAGTTATTGGTAAGTTTTGATTTTAAAATATCAATATAACGATTTTATAAAATATTTATTTATTTTAGTTTCAACCTTCCAATAATTACACTTGGGAAATCTACAGAAGGTAAGTGAGTACATAATAAGTTATAATGTTTAGTTCCAGTTCTGTGCTATTTCAAATTCTTAAGTCTAAAAATATAGATCACGCATATGTGAATCTATAAATAATTTAAAAGTTTCTAAAATTACAAAAACAAAACATTCAAAAACCCCATTGGGCCCATAGGGCAGTCATGCTTAATGTTCCTTGCAGTCTCTTATGGTGTGAACCTACGCACCTTCCTTAACAAAATATTCAAACCACATTAAGCCGGTTGGACGTATGTACCTGTGTATATCTTTACCTTCTCTGTAAACTGTGAGTCTTTAAGAATCCTATGATGGTATAGGGATATTCATGTAATTTTTTCATCCATTTAAGTTCAATTAAGCAACATTGTCTTCCTATAAGTGTTGTACATGATGGCATTTATTTCCCTATAACAACCAAGGGAACCAAACCCTTTAACCAATATGATGATCGTTTTTATTTTAATTTATCAAATCCCACCGCATCACATCACATTATCATCGGCAACCACAAAGTTGCGTGATTAAATTTAAATTAAAATAACAAATTAAGTTATTTTCTTCTCCTCGTCATCAGCATCATCGTCATTATTATCATAGTCTTGATGATGATGCTGCGAGCACATGGCAATGGATGGCGTTAAGTTCGCTTACAACAAATAGCAACAACTACTACTATTTCTGCTCAAGATGGAAAACGATAATGATGAATCTACAGTGGTAGTATTGAATTTAAATTGTGGAAGAAATGAAAAAGAAAACATTTCAGCCGATATTGATTTTAATCATATCAACCATTTATCCTCGAAAATAGGAGAAGTTTTCAAAAAATAACACACAAAAAAGTAGCAGTGTCAAAATGAGTGGGAAATGATGAGCCTGGTAAAGCGTTACACATTCGTGTAGTGCGGCTGAAGAAAGAATCCAAATACTTAACAGTACGTCTCAAATTGGGAGTAAGTCAAGTTTAAACTAAAAAGCCTTCCTAGAAATACTAATGGAACTGGCTATTTTACTAGAGCATTGTTTTTGAAAACATCGATAAAGCAATAAAGGCATGAACCTTTTGGCGTTGCTCAAATGTCTCATCAACAAAAAGATCGTCTAGCGTTTGCAAAACTCTCTTTTTCAGTTCTGGACGATAGTAAAAGGGTGAGGCGGGTTCACCCATTTTAGGGACAGGCTAGAAAAAAGTTTTCCATCCACTCGCAAAGAGACCTGTAGAATAGGACAGATAGAAAAGCTTGCACAGTGGTTTTGTCAGCGTTAAAAAATCACTATTTTAGAACGATACCGGGGATACTATCGGGACTAGAGGTTTGTGTACCTATGTCAAGATCTTTAAGCATGTTGAGCGCTTCTACCACATATTAGGAGTCCAGACCTATAAGGATCGGTTTATCTGGCTCGCATACCTTGGAGTTATGCTAAGAATCTGGCACCCTAGGTTGGGGGTTGTATTGACTACTTAAAAATATTAAGTTGCCAAAAACCAAGCAAACGAAATATGTACAACTAACTTCGGATATGTACGAGGAATGTTAGATACTTTAATAGACCAATGCAGCTAAATTGCGTTTATCCGGATGGAACGGATAAACGCAATTTAAAAGACTATGGCGACTGCTACCGAAAACAAAGGCAGCGACTTTTTGGGTATGGATTCGTTGATGGAACTAGACCAAAAACTAAATACAGTTCTTCTTACTTTATAATATGCAAGAAAAACTAAGACTAACTTCAGAAAGCTCGAGACATATAATTAGATTTTGAATTCTTAAACAAAATTTAGTTGAAGAAGTTTATTTAGTTAATATTATTCCAACTTTCATAGCAATTTTGCCCCACTGTAGTTCTGTACAATGTGACATAAGTGTATATGCAAATCACTAAAGTAGTTATATCCTTGTATTAAATTACAAAAAGCATAGAATTGTCATGGCAGATAATTTATCTTTGGAACGATTGCGCGCAAAATTTAATCAGAATGAAAAGGCTCCGAGGAGTATCTCAGAGTTCTTCCTAGATGCGATATAGAGTATAGGTCTATATTATAAGCATAAGGCATAAGTGTTTTATGTGCTTCTAGTGATGTGCAGTGTGCATCGCTATATAGAACTGCGTAGCGTATAGAGAATCAATTGGAAAGGAATTGTCGCATAGATGGGGATATCTTTTTTTACTATTTATTTTTAAATAAAAAATAATTAGCATTATCCTGTTGCTGGTGATGCTGATGCTTCGGCGCTGTGGCACGGTCGCCAAGAGATGGGCACATACAAAAAAAACTCACTTACATTCTATAAAACCAGTTGATTTTCTATCGCTTTGGCTTTGGCCATCACAGAAGTTTGTTTGTTTACACTTCTTGGGCTTAAGATTCCAATGGGATCACTGCTCTATTCCTTTCCTATGGAATTTGAATGATGTAAGCCTTAGGCCAGGCCAGGCCGGCCGGCCGGTTCGCCACCGCCGCCGCCGCCGCGGTGGTAACACACATTATACCAACCAAACCACCAGCAACCTCCTCGCGATAATCAATGCTTTTAAATGGGCACATTTGTTATTGCGAATTTATCTTACTTCCATGTAAGTCTGTGCTAATTGGTGAAAGGGATTGATTGTTTTATTGAAATTGAAATCGAATAAAAAATATAAAAATATTTTGTAAAAATTTAATGCCTTATACGTAAGTGTTTAATTTTATATTGCAAAAGTATAGGGTCGATGGATCTTACATAAATATGTATATACACATGACATTCAAGTATCAATGTTAAAATTAGCACTTAATTAATGACTTTTACAACAACAATAAAAAAAGAAGATGAAACTAAGTATGGATGAGGTTGAGGATGAGAAAATATACTTGTACGAGTAGGTCAGCTCTGTAAGGTTTCTATTTTGAATGCAATTATAAATTTTAGAAAACAAAACGAAAATACAATGCACTGCACATGCAACTTGTAAGTGGTTAATTACATATTTATTTAAAAATAATAAAATAACATAACCTAATGTTCTCGTACAAAATTATTTAAATGCGTTTTCATGGGAAAAAAACTCCATAGGCCATAAGTTATGATCGTTAATGACAATGAAATTGAAGAAGAATACGACAATACAAATAAACTTAGATCATGAAAAAATATATTTGAGAAAATAATGAAACAATCTAACGAATTAAAAAACAATTTAATTTTTGAACGCATCCTTTCACTAATTTTTGAACTGTCACTGTCAATTTATTCAGTTAACTCAAAAAGTTCAGTATAGTTCGAAATAGGTGACGTCAACTTTAAGAGCGTTATGGCTGAATCACAAACGCGCCTCAGCTTCGGCTTCGTCTACGTTACGGTGGGCCTGCTTCGAGGTTGCTTTGAATGACATTTCTGTAAAGAGCAAATATTTTGTTTCTTGACATTTTTCTACAGCTGTTGAGCTGTCAGACAAAGCAAATAATGTTCAGATAATTGAAATAGAGCTTCCGTTTGGAGTCACATTACGTTCTTTTCCTTACGATTGTCAAACGAAACGTGAGGTCAAAGCTCCATTGTGATAGCATGCATTGAATTCCTATGGCTGAACCCGTAAAAGTCAGGTGAAGGTGAAGCTGAAGCGTGTTTGTTATTCAGGCATTAACTCTAATTCCCCAATTAACTCCCATATAAACAGATAATATAAAGTTCAGTTCAAACATTTGAGTCTACATATTCATTGTGTCTAGTTGCTGGTCAGTGAAAGTGAAACAACTAAATAGTTGGTCGAAGGGTTGAAAATATCACTGCCAGAGTCCGTAGGAAAAAAAATTCCACTGCATTCACAAGTATCGCCTGAACGTTTCCAATGCAGACTTTACTTCCAATATAAATTTAATGCAATAGCATCTGTCATAAGTATCAAAATTTGTATTGGACTTTTTTTGATGGAACTTTAAACAGTTGTTTTTTATAATTTTATAATATTAGTCGCATTCAAAAAGCTAGTTGTTACGTAGTCAAGGGATTCTGATTGGCTAAATCTAACTAAAAAAATAGTTGAAATTTCTCCTTCGTTGTGTAAAAATCTCGGCTACAGTGCACACTGGTTTTGACGTTTCACAATCAGCTGCTCGGTAAGGACACAAGAATTCAAAATGAAACGAATCTTTCAATATTTAAATACAAATATAAATCAATCATATTATATCTTCTATTTGGTTTTATTGAATTTAAAAATAAAAAAAAAAAAATTATTTAAAGTTCTGAAAACACAAATGTTTCTTTTTTTATATATGTATGTACATATATGTAATTTTCATTAATATGAAAGCTCCGGATTGACTAGCTTTGTAGTGCAAATTTGCATTTACAGACCTAGTTGAATTTTGATTACGTAGTCACTAGCTTTGTGAATGCGCCCTTTGTCAATCACACTTCTTTGTCTTATTAGTTCTCTGAATATGACAGAACCCGAAGCATAGAACAGGAGTTGCAGTCCAAAGAGAAAATATCCAAAACCTCAGTCCGATAAATTCAAAGCGGAAATGTAAGAATCTGTTTTCCAGAAAATTGTAAAAAACAACTATACATAAATATGATTTTCGAGAGCTGTTTAAAAAAATTCCTCTCAAGTCAAGAGTATTTCTGTCAAAATATCAGCTGGTCATAATTTTTCATTTAATTAAAAGCTGAACTTTTACTCCGTGATCTATTAATTTTTTGTAATAAAGGGTGGTTAAATTTAAGGGCCGATGTTGATTTAGAATAAAACACAAATTATTTTAAAAAATAATTGTTATTCCTTTTTATTATTATAACATTTCTAGAGTTCAATTATGTATGGAACAAAATACCGGCCTAATAGCTATTACGGCGTCGACCCACACCTTTTAGGAGCCTTGCACATGAGAGCGAACAGCTAATGAGCGAATGGACGAACAAACGCGATTTTACATATTTCAAAAAAGCAATTTCAAACAAAAACACATTTAAATTACAAGAAACTTTAAAAGAAGACAATTTGGTAGTAACGAATTGCAGTGTGGTTGCTACGAACTGTCAAACTCTATTCGCGTTCCACATACCATCCATACTGCAACAAATAAATTGATCGCGCCCAACTTAATCTCAAAATTATACCACTTTTGTTTTGTTTGTTAAAAAGGGTAATTATAAATTGACAATTCGTCGCTGTCTGCAAATAGAAATAAAGCTCATGTGAAAGAAAAGTCAAAATATGCCAACATCCACAGTTCGCAGTTCGTAGCTCATGTGCAAGATGCTTAACCAATGGTCCAAATTTTAGATGACGATGAAGCGTAATTGAGGTTCTATGACGTTAATGTGGCGAATTATCTCATCCTTTAGCTCTTGAATTGATGCTGGGTTATTGACGCACAACTTTCTTTCAAATAACCTCAAAGAAGTCCAACGGTGTCAAATCACTTGATCTTGTCATCCAATGGAATTCGACACCCCGCGAGATAACATGGCCATTGTTTCGTTAGCTGTATGCAAGTGCCACCAACATGTTGAAACTACATACCGTCTACTTCCATATTTTCCAATCCGGGCCATAAGAATTTCGTTATCACCTACGATACTGAATGCCATTCACTGTAACTGCCTGACCGGCCTCATTTTGGAAAAAATTCGGCCCGATGATGCCGCCAGCCCATAAACCGCACCAAACAGTCACTCTTTGCATTTTGTTTTCGACAGTCACTCTTGGATCATCATTCGCGCAAATGCGGCATTTTCGCTTAATAATGTATGTACTGAGGTGAAAATGTGCAATTACACTGTAATTGGGCTTTAGTTCTTGAATCAATTACACCTTGTAAGCTTGTAAATGCACGTCTTCATGGTTATCAACGACAAGCGTGAGTGGAGCATTTGTTGGGAACCACACGCCGGGTTTAGGTAGACGGCTCTTCAGCGACACTTTCGCTAACAGCAGCAATATTTTTTGCTGTACGAGCATCCACTGGTGTTTTCACATCTCCTACAAACCTGGTAAGCTCGAATTTCTGCACGATTTGTCCGATTGTATACGCACATTTGGATAATTAAATTTACCCAAAAGATCACGAAGTGCACGATAAGCATCAATTTTCATAATAAGCCTGAATAGCTTTAACGAGCTGTTCGATTGTGTATCCTTCCATAGCCCAAATTAAGTGAGATTAACCGTGCAAATTAAGTTTTTTTTCACTGGTAGTCCTACTTGCGAGTAATTGGCAAATCCTTCAAGAGTAATTCTTGTAATGAAAAGAGCTTTCTCTAATTAAACGTTCGGATTCAACATAAAAATAGTAGGTCCCATCCATCTCTGAAATTATTCGTACACAGGAATGCTTGAGAAGTCACTAGACCCTGGTTCTGTACGAGCTTTTGCGCTTGTTGTTGCATTTCTATAAATTTACATTCAAAGAATGCAGGTAACTGCAAATCAAGTCTTCTATGTTGTCTAAACCTGCCCATTTATAAGTAAACCCTAAGCTTTTATATTCTTTCGCATTGTAAGTATTATCAATCCAAACAAATAATTTTCAAGGTCTTGAAAAAGTTACACAATTAAACTTATACAATTTTAACCTTTACAAGAAACAAGTTTACAAAATTATTAAATTACAATCAAAAACATAAACAAAACATATTCAGTTGATACTAAGATAATTTTAAGCACTCATTATTTTTTTTTTGTTTCATAACTTTAATATAATTATTAGCTCAAGTTGTTTAAGTTTATTTAACATAAAAACCATTATCCATCAGCAAAGACAACTTTCTGTAATATTATAATTTTCTTTCGATAGTAAAACTTCAAATGCATCGACATTTTCCTTACAGCTTCTTTTATTTTTCTTCTAATACCTGTTTCAAATGTCTGTCTTATAAAAAATCAAGGTAAAATGTAAAATCTTATTTTTTGTTTATACTTAAACTTTTTATAAAACATATAAAAATGATGATGAGTAATAAAATATAAAGTACACAACTCTGTCGTAGGTATTTGATCTAAAATATAAAGAAAAAATAGTGTTAAACTTAAAAACCTTTAGTTTTTAAATTAAATCATCTCGTGATCCTACAATCCTAAAAACTTGCGTCTGAAATAAAAGATTAACACAAAACTATAACTATAAATTACTGAAGTATAAGTCCACAGGGCAAGAATTATCAGACAAACTCTAACGTCTTTTTGTCAATACAATAAGAATTTTAAATGAATCCATTATTTGCCTTCAATGCCGGTAATATTTTTCTTTCTTTTCACCATCAAATTTATAAGACTTCAAGAAAATATATAAATCACACAAGATGCTCAAAAAACAAGCCAGACGTGTATAGTTTAATAGTTGAGGTGAGAATTATTAAAATTATAATCATCGACTAATAATTATTATATTTTTGTGTTCATAAATAACCTTGTCTTAAAAACGTATGTATTTGCATTTGTGTGCTTTTCGGAAATGTGAATTTTTGTATTTCATTTGGATGGGACAAAAAACGACGAATTATTATTTTATTATTTAATAAACCAGTTTGATTTTGAAATACCATACTCGTGGTAAGGTCAATGTTAATGTTAATGTCAAATTAAATGCATTCCATGTGTGAATTAGTAGATATTAGACATGGGTTAATTAAAAATCTAACCACATACTCTTGTATTATGATTGATTTGGGTAAAATTAGGGGAATTACAAATAATATCATAAATAAACGAATTTTTGAATGACATCTAAAATCTTATGGACATTAGAGAAAACTATTTGATTTTAAAATTTTATCATATGAACTCATGGTGGATGTCTCAAAATTTACCAAAGATTTGAATTAGCTGCCATCTTTGATTTGTAACAATGAGAAACATTTTCACATATTGTTTTTACATAGTTCGCTTACATTTTATATACACGAAAAATTGTCAAAAAAACATGATTTGAACTTATTTGCTAATTTCACTATGGTCAAACAAGTTAATATATTTAACATTAAATTAATTAATTACTTTAAACATGCTTTTCTTTGAAGTACAATAACAATAATAAGACTGACAATAATTAGACTGACAGTTGGAAATAAGTATACATTCTGTTAAATTCCTCATTTTTCTTTGGGGAATATTAATATTGATACCAAGGTGCAAAATGTCAATATTTCCATTTTTTAATTTAACAATAAATACAATGGGAGAAGGTACAACGTCGAACGGCTACAATCGCAAGAGATCGCGCAATGATTGTCCGACCGAGTAACAAGTAACCTCTCTCGAAGTTTTGTGCCGCCAACACAATGTATCGAAAACCAGTGGCAACCAACCAGTGGCCAAGATACAATCAGAGAAGCCGTCTCTAAAGTGCTGGGTTTCAAGCAACCATCAATAAGGAACCCCTGCTTTGATGAGGATGTCGGCAAGCAAATGCAGCCAAATAACAGGCACACAAAGCCGCGCTGCATAAAAGGACGTGATCTGCTCATGCTCATGAAGAGGCGAGAGAAACACCGACTTCTCAGAAGAAAAAAGAGAGAGCATGAGAAGCGTGCGGTCGAAGATGTTGAGAGGTTTAAAAACAGGAATGAAGTTCGAAAGTTGTGTGAATAGGTGAAACTTAATTCACAAGTACTTAAACCTAGAACCGAAGGCAGAAGAAGGCATAGCCGACGAGAGCCAACAATCCCGTCCTCCCGACTTAGATGAAGTAAAGATTGCCATATCTAAGCTAAAGTCTTACAAAGCCACTGGAGCGGATGGCTTGAATGCCGAGCTCTTTAAAGCAGCTGGAGTTAGGAGCATGCACCAACTTATCTGTAAGCTATTGTTGGAAGAAAGCATGCCCGATGAATGGAAGCTAAGTATTGTTTGCCCGATCCTGAAAAAGGGAAACCCTCTAAACTACCAACTATAGACTAATCAGTCTAATTAACATCGCTTACAAAATCTTCTCTGCCGTGGACGTCTAAAGCTCATCGTCAACAACATGATGGATCAAATATTTACATTACGGCAGATCCTGGAAAAAAACCCAAGAACACCAAATTGACACCCTCCATCTTTTCATCGATTTCAAGGCCGCATATGACAGCATCTATAGGGATGAGCTGCATAAGACCATGTCTAGTTTTGGCATCCCTGCCAAACTCGTCCGTTTGTACAGGATGACCATGGAGAATTCACGCTGCTCCATAAATGTTGGAGACAACTCAACAGAACCTTTCGATGTCAAAAAAGGTTTCAGACAAGGTGATGCGCTGTCATGCGGTTTGTTTAACATCTTACTTGAAAGAATAATGCAGAGTTCACACGTCAACACCAGAGGCACTATATTTTAAAAGTCTGTCCAATTACTAGCATATCCTGATGACTTTTACATAATCGGAAGAACTCAGGGTGATATCAATGGGGCTTTTGTGAGTATTGAGGCCTCAAAAATGGGTTTGAAGGTTAATGAGGACAAAAAGCAGTACAAGCTGTCGTCAAGAAAGGACTTACAACACCGAAGTCTAAGTCAAAATGTCACCATAGACAGACTTTGAGGTAGTCAAGGACTTCGTCTACCTAGGCTCCGATGTAAACGCAGGAAACAACGCCAGCGCTGAGATCAAACGAAGAATAACTCTAGCAATAAAAGGAAACCACAAACTATAACAGTCCATAGCTGTCGATCATTTCTAAGAGAGATGGCACAACAGTTTAATATTCACCTTTGATGGGTGCCGTTTTTAAGAAACAGCAAAATTGGAAGGCAGATGAACTCGCCAGAAATGGTACAGTACAACCCATTCTACCGCGTTTGGCTCATGCTGGCATACCAATCGCCGCATATAAGTTATGGCTAATGCAAGACGCTATTAAGAAGGCAAACACCAGGTGGAGTAACATTACCACGTGTCAAGTCACAAAAAACATATGACCTATACTAGTTTTAAAGCGATCAAGGTGCTTGCTATCTGTAAGAAGATCGCATATAAGCTCGATATTCGGTGTCATAACCGAACATTGTCTAATAGGAAAGCATGCTACGCGGCTAAACGTATTCATAAATGACAGCAGAAGCTGTATGGATGAGGAAGAGTGGAAACAGTTCTTCATCTCCTCTGTACACGCCCTGCTCTAGCTCAAACACTCAAGACTTATCTAGGAGAATTCTTCTTCTTTTGTAATGGACTCAAACTGCTGTCATTGAGCTTAGAAGAAAGGCTCAAAATTCATGTGGTATCACAATGAATGGACTAGGCCAGTTAAATGGCCCAGTGTGTCCTACTCCATTACGAGCAACCACTTTAACCTAACCTAAACCTCTCATCACAAATCTCAACAAATATTTGTTTGCATTTAAAGTATTAGGTACTGAGTAAATGTATAGTGGAGATTTCAAGTTTCCAATGAATAACACACCAAGGACAGACTTTTCATTAACACAGGATTATGATACTTCGTCAAACATAATCAAAAGAAATTCCAGAAGTTAGATCATAAAGCTTATAGTTTCGGCATAAATGATGCATTTAGAGTGTTTAAACACAAATTTATCGTTTATAAATACAATAAAATAAAATAAAGAGAATAGGGCCTAAATGACTACCTTGTATAATTCCAGAGTTAACTTTGAACTTGATTGATTTGCAACCATTAAAAGTACAAAGTATGATCTATCTAATAAATGATATTGAATCCATTTTACAAAATGTTTACTAAATCAGATTGAACAATCACAGCTTAAAGTGTTACAGTTAAACAAATAACTATTCAATGCAGTTAGGCTATAAACCTAGGATGGTGACTTGAAACGTCATTAAGTTTGTGAACAGACGGATTATTATTTATGAACTTCCAAAAATACTTTGGATTCCTTTTTAGACTTCTTTACACCTTTTGAATGTAATTAAGATACTTAAAACTTGAAAGTCTGTTAAAAATTTTTTTTTAATCACTAAAAAGTTTTAAGTTCCCTTGGAGAGATTTCTTTTACTGACCATAACTTGTTTCTTCGAATTTTGAGGCTATTAATTTCATACAAACATTCTTACAGATCTCTTTGCTAAGTTCTCAATCATTAAGCAATCAGGCTTAACAAAAATAAACACTGGAAGAACTTCCAATTGTCAGAACTAATTTTGCATTGCCTAATAAAGATAAGCTATCAGTCAAAAAATGCTCTAGGTAAGTTTTTTGAAACGGTTTCCTGGCTAAATTGACATGCATTTGGTTTTAAAGCAAAACATGGAAGACAAATTCCAACATTTCATTACTAACTCATGAATAATAAACAGCAAATTTAGCAATAAAGTATTCAACATAAAACTTATAAATTCGATTCCCTCACTAAAAAATAAAACCATCTAACAAAAAAGTCAAAAGTGTCTAAAGTTTAAACTCATAAAAGTGTACCTAAATGCTTATATTACAAAAAACAACGTTCGATTAAGCGGTCTCTTCGCCTTCATGTTGATAATTTTAAGCGCCAAATGTCGTCACTCTAAAGATACTAAAGTATTTTTCTTTTACACAATGAAAATACCAAAATGCAAAGTCTCATTCAATTTAATTACGTACTTAATAGTTCGTCTTAAATTATTAAAGAAAAAAAATAACAGTTAGCTTTTAAATAAGTTTGTTCCTTTTTGTTGTTGATTTCTTTTTAAATTTTGTTTGGCCAACATCATACACAATAAGTTGTTACAGCAAATTACATTTGGCGCCAATTTGTTTCCACCTTAAAGTCTGTCTTCTGTCAGGTTAACAGAAAACAAATGCGCAATCATCTTTCGCCTTTCGCTTAACTATGTACAAACAGTTACAGATGATGACGAATAATTGAAAAATGTGTGGAAAACAAGGAAATATTTAATGACATACAGAATTGGTATTTGTAATTTTTTGATGAGAAAACATTGTAATCGTAGTAACTTTTTGTTAAATATTTTAATAGAGATGTTTTATTACTTTTTGTTTATTAATGGAAAAATCATAATTTTTGTTGTTTGAGTATTTGACAGAAACGTGGGTAAATCGTAAAAAAGGGATATTCATACTCCTTTACTTACTTAAAGTGGTGCTACAGTACAGTGGATCTGGATTCTGGACCTCAATTAATATGCGTCTCCAGACAGCTTGGTTCCTAGCTAGCTGTCTCCAGTTTCGTTTCGCACGCCAAGTTGGTTGAGGTCTTCACCCACCTGTGTTGCGGTCTTCCTGTACTGCGCCTAAGTCATTGGACTTTAATTCTGTTAACTAGGTCAGTTTCGCTGTACAGCCCGTAGAGTTCGTCATTCTAACTTCTCCTCCATTCTCCATCTATGCAGACGGGACCAAAACTCAATTTTTCTCTCGAAGCATCCAAAGACGCTCTCATCTTTCTTTGACAGGGTCCAGGCCTTAGCGGCATAAATGAGAACTGGTATGATGAGTGTCTTATATTGTGATTTTTGATGCTCGAGAGAGGACTCCATTGCTTTCTAAGTCAAAAGAAGCAGCGATTTGCAAGAGTTATTCTTCGTTTGATTTCAGCGCTGGTGTCGTTGTCTGTGTTAATAGCGGTGCCTAGGCAGACAAAGTCCTTAGTTATCTCAAAGTTATAGCTGTCCATGGCGACGTTTTGTCCAAGACGTCGCGTCGTTGTTCAATGTATTTTTTTGATGACAGCATATACTTGGTCTTGCCCTCATTGATCACTAAACCCATCTTCTTCTCCTCCGTTCGCAATGCATAAAAACACTCCACTGACATCACGCTTTGATCTTCCAATTGTGTCAATATCATCTGCGTATCCAAGTAATTGATGGACCTTTGGAAGATTTTGCATCTAGTGTTGACGGTTGAGTTTTGCACAATTTTTTCCAGAACGATGTTGAAGAAGTCGCATGACAGTGCATCGCCTTGTCTAAAACCTTTTTTGACATCAAATGCATCGGTGATATATTTTCCGACCTTGATAGAGCAGCGTGAATTCTCCATCTTCATGGTTCTATCTCCCTTTCCATGGAATTCGGTTCGTCATCGCCGTTTTATAATTTGGAGAAGTGGTCTTTCCATATTCTCAACATAGACTGCGGTTCTACTGTGATGTTCCCTGTTACTCCTTAAGCTATTGTGATTTGTTTAATTGGGGTACCTCATGGAACCCCTTTTGGAACGGTACTCTTTCAAATTTTATGAAAACGCTTCTACAATTTTAAAACTGTATGATTTGTCTATGTATTGAATTGTAGGTAGGTATGTATCTACCATAGGTTCGGCCAATATGGTATGTATAATCCTCAAAAACAATAACCCTAATCCAATTAGATTGATCGACCCTACACATTTTATATAGACGTGGATTGTGCCTGTTACACGTCCTTGCTACCATAAATTTGCTTTTACTGTCTCTCTTTGTGCATAAGCTTATAACTACTATCTGTCATTTGAATTTTATAAAAATTAATCAGAGCTTAAAAAAGGTGTATTGTTCACAATTACTTTTTTGATCCGCACTTCAGCAGAACTTCAGAGAATCAGTTGAACATTCTTTTAAAAAAAGTCACGAGGTGATGCGGTTTTAGTAGAATGCAAAAAAAGTTTTAAAAGGTGGAATCAGTGAATATAAAAATGTTTCCCACTTGGAAAATAGTGCAAATTAACTAGACCGGAAAATCAGACATTTAACATAAAAATAAAATGAAAGAAATAAAAAAGCATCACAGCATTGTGCCAATTGTTATCTTAGTTGCCATATATTTCAATGGTGCACCGAGCATCACCATCGCACCGCAAGGTGAAAGTACACTTGTGACTTTGTCGACTGAACGCATTCAGATAAACATCTTCTTGAACAAAAAAAAGTTAAAAATAATACAAAATAAAATCCCATCTTAACGATGACACACTGCTGGAACTGCTTTGCTTGAAGAGACAATCTGATTTCCGTCAACAAGAAGAACCGACCAACAACGTTGTATCAATCATGTGGAAAATGTTGGTAGACGTCAAGAAATAAAAAAGCGAAATTCCTTTCTTCTTATTGCCATCATCCAGTCAGACTTGATAATGAATGGCTTGAACTTAAACTCTTAAGGAAAGTGTGTGTGTTTTGAGGGAAAATAATTTTTTGTTGACAACTTTGGTGGTCCGATTTTAAGAAGAGATGAGAAGTTTGTATTTTATAGATTTTTGGATTTTGAAATGATGAAAAATCCGTGAACCTTCTCCATCTCGAATTTAAGAACTCTCAGGATTTATTATTATTTTTTTGCAATGCAAGATAGTGACTAAAACTGACTCACGAACTCCTGAAAGTCTTAAATTGATTGATGTTTCTTATCTTTCACGTGGTTTAAAAGGTGTCGCGGAAGCCATTTGTTTGATCATTCCCTAAACTGTCAGGAAATAATTTTTCTATCAGAACTGCGAACTGTGATTATAAATTTGTTTACATTTCAATGCATTGTCGAAGCGTGTATATTGTTACATTTTAAGTAATAGCTTAGTTTTTATTTGTCAAATGCGAAAACATTACAGCTTCAAAAGTGACAGCTGTCAAAATGAAACTTCTTAATATAAGCACGGTTTTCAAATTGCAACGTTCTGTAATTACTTACTCTGTGCACTCTCGTTATTACGTTATTAAATGTCTTTAATGTGTTTGATAGCTGTTACAAATTGGTAACACTAATGTAATCATGGTTTAATGAAAAATTGACATTTATTGAATGGACAATACCGTACTCATTACAAGTTAGTACAATTATGACAGTTAATTGACAGTAAAATTATACGTGATTGATTACATTACTAAACTGAGTGTATTAGTGGAGTCTAGTCCCTTAGGTTTGCATAAAAATTGCTTATAGTTGTAAAAAATATTTAAAAAAAATGGTTTTTTAAGCAATTGCTTATGAGGTCTTATTTAATAAATGATCACTTCCCAACTTCATGGATTTTAAAAATTCGAGTTAATTGATATGTCATTAGTAAAAATTATCTTGCTTAAATCTCTTTTAATTGAATGCAAATCATGAAAATGTAATCTCCATCGTTTAAAGGAGCCTAAAGACCTCACACGATAAATTTAATAGCGACATTCGATAAAGAGGTTAAATGAGTTTAATTAACTTAAGACCTCATCAAAGTTATTAAACTTGCAGCATTATAATCAACACCCATTTGACTAACCTTGATGTTCACGTGCTGCCGCTCATTAACGATCACGCATTGCCAATTACCCCGCACTTTCATTACGCGTTTAAAAGAATTGTATAATATCTTAACCCCACATACTTTGTTAGAATATACTAAATGGACTTTAACACCTTTAATAAAGAAGCTCATACACTCGTACACTGTACAGGCTCTCATATGATGCCTTTACGTTCACCTCCGTTCATCTAAATGTCTTTGGAATCAATGAAGCACAAAGACACCAAACACCCCACAACACAACACAGAGGAACTCACACTAAATGCCCATTTAGTTGCCCCATCATAAACGTCGACGACTTTATGCCAATTTAATGCTTCTCCAGCTATGGCATCACTTGCTCCTTCAGCATTGCACCAATGTCTTGTATATAGATAGTTGTAAGCCAATAACACACTGCCATGCCATGCCATGCTATGCCTTACGAAGACTCAAGAGACTGCATTCTCATCTTCTCCTCTCATTGTCGGAAATCGTTTTCGGTTATTGGTGTCGCATTTTACAGCGATTTCCTTAAAAACCCCACAAAAACATAAAAACTCTATCTTCTGCTCGCCTCCATGCAAACAGAGTCGGGTGCTGCATGCGTAATCATGGGAACCTATCTAACTTTGAGCTTCAGTTTGGAGGCTTACCAATACCTAACTAAAAGCTATGTCTATAGTAAACATTATTGCAACGGCTGATGGCTGATGGCCGACCTTAGCATTGTATGGCGAACTTGGAGTGTCTTTTGGCAGAGAACAGCGGAGACTTTACGTTTCTATTAAGCGAATAAGTTTTTACGATAATTAGATGCGGATAGACATTTTCGCGATCTCATTGTAGAAAAAGAATAAGCAACGATAAAGACGGACAACGGACGACGACAACTACAACGACGATGAAGACGAAAACGACTTTCTTTTTCGCTTAAACGTTTTTACGACACAAGGAAGTCGGTGAGGGTTTTGAAGCTGATGCGATGATATTCTCTGATGCCCATCAGACCTAGAATCGAAAAGTGTATACTAGAGCGAAAGGGAGATGCAAAACGAGAAAGGCAGAGAGAAAGAGAGACCTCCCCTTGCATTAATTGTGATTTTATCTATTCAAATTGATATTCTCCTTGTCTTTGTTTTGTTTGATGTTGGAAAACAATGGCCATATCATGCATGCGATGATGATGATGATGATGACGATGATCACCATCATCATGGCTAATAGCAGTTTGACCATAAAACCATAGAATCTTGCACTTGACTTCTATTTAGGCTTGATATGATGATGATTCTTTTGAGCACATAACATTGAGGAAAAGGGTTTTGAGAATTTGTTTTGGTTGTTAAAATCAATTGCTTTGCGGAAATTTTTACCGGGAAGTTCTTTTTTCCTCAAATATTGAAGGAAAATTTAACATATTTTGGGAGGTCTTTTGGTATGGCACCGGAAACTCTTTGAATAATCATGTCGATTACAGAATTCTAAGTATTTTATTATCGGTCAATCAACCCGATACACTTAATTTTCGAATTCGTTGCAAATATTTATTATGAAATTCGCCGGATGAACTATCTTGTCAATTCCTGAGAGCACCTTATCATTTCTGAACTTGCCTACCAACAACGTCATATAATTTAATTAATGAAGAAAAAGTAAAGGTACCAAAGTGAAATAATGGATTCCATTACGTCGTGTTTTTATTTTAGAAAACAATCTCCTTAGGGGACTATACGTGTTATAGCCCAAAGTATCTAAAACATCCCAGATATACTGTCAAAATGTTTAAACAATCATAACGAACGCTTTTAACTTGCATTTTTGACCTTTTATTTGGTAATTTTTGGTTTTTGTGCAACTTAAAATTCTCTTCAGATTCGTTTTAAAATTGGCGCAAATGATTAATTATTGAAATCGTGTGAAGTGATGCTAAAGGGTTACAATTCAGTAATACCAAATAAGTTGCACGAAATATCGGTGGTGCAAGGCAAAAAGCTTGTGGGTAAGCAATGATGGCTACCGGGAATTTATATCTTCATATAATTGAGACTCATTCGTCAAATTCTATAATAGGGGGGAATGTTTAAACAGATAAGAATAGAAAGAATCGTGCGAAGCAATTTATGACATCAATATCAATTGTAAGTCTTGAGAAGGATCGATAGATTTATCACCTTCAAAATCTTCTGTTCACATACTTACTACTGCAATTTGGCTTTTAGTTAGGTTGAAGTGTCTGTCCGTAATGAAGTTGGACATACTTAGGCCAATTGTTAGCCCAATGTGGTACCACATGAATCTTCAGGCCTTCTTCTGCCCTCAATAAAACCAATTGGAATTACTTATGAAACTTGAGAGACTAAATAGGTATTGTAATGTACTTGAGATCGTTATAGAAGAATTCTTACGTTTTTGAGCTACAGCAGTAAATGTATAGGGTACGCCTAGCCCCGTGGCGTGTTTTATATTATGCTGCGTCTGGTTATGAAACTAATTGAGGTTGTATGCAATCTGTTTAAAGATTTTATGCACCTTTAGAGCTAAACGTGACGGCTACGGATATCCCGGTCCAAGCCAAAACAAGAAAGTACTTTAAGAAGTTTCGACGTTAGACGGCTAAAATCGCAAGAGACTGCTATTTCCTTTTGCGATCGAGTTTCTAGTAACCTCTTAAGGAATCCTATGGTGCCTGTATTAAGCATTGAAAACCAGTGGCAACATTGCCTTGCAGCCATTAGAAATGATGCCTCTGAAGTGCTAGGTTTCACACGCCTGGTTTGACGACGAATTCCGGCAAGCGCACGCAGCGAAACAAAAGGCATACCAAACGGCTCTGCACAGAAAGACCAGAGCTGCTCTCGAGCTCTACGAACAGAAGAGGAGAGAGGAACAATGTCTTCTTAGATGGACAAAAAGAGAGCACGAGATAGAGAGATGTAACAACAGGAATAAAGTTCGTAAATTTTACAAAAGGTAAAAAAACCTCCCAAGGGTACCAGCCACGAACCGAAGCCTTTAAAGACGATCAGGGGAACATCGTAGTAGAACCGCAGTCTATGTTGAGACTATGGAAAGTCCACTTCTCCAAATTAAGGGTGATAGAACCACTCAACTTAGGCTTCATATAAGATCCCTTCTGCGTATTATGTGAACGTTTGAAGCCGTTCGTCAACAACCTAATGGTTCCTTATCAGTGTGGCTTCAGACCAGGAAATTCCACTATCGACCAAATATTCACACGGCAGATTTTGGAAAAAAACCCACGAGCTTCAAACCGATACCCACCATCTCTTTATCGATTTTAAAGCCGCGTATGACAGAATCCATAGGGAAGAGCTACAGAGCAATGTCTAGTTTTGGCAGCCCTGTCATTGTCAAACTTATCCGTTTGCGGAGAAAAGGTCGGAAAAGATTTCACCGATGAATTTGGTGTCAAAAAAGGTTTTAGACAAGGTGATGCACTGTCATGTGACTTCTACATATCGTTCTGGAAAAAATTGTGCAAAACTCAACCGTCAACACTATAGGCACAATCTTCCAAAGTTCCATCCAACTATTCAGATACGCAGATGATATTGACATAATTGGAAGGTAAAAGCGTAATGTCAGTGAAGCGTTTTTGAACATTGCGACAAAAGCGGAGAAGATGGGTTAAGTGGTCAATGAGGGCAAGACCAAGTATATGCTGTCATCAAAAAAGGACATTGAACGACGACGCACAGTGGGGCAGAAATGGCCATTTTATGATATCAATTATTTTTTAAGGTAAAAATGCTATTATGATGGCTGTTTGTGTTCTTATGACAAAGGTAGTAGTTTATGAAAACCTCTGGTACAGTTTTAAATTTCGGGAATATTGTATAAATTAACCTGGAATCGTTAATTTAAAAAGTTTTAATTGACGAATTCTACTTGTTTAAAAAATATTTTTTTTTCTAACCTATGTATGATCACTTTTTTGAAGAGTTTTAGTATTCTGAATTAGAATCCGAAGCTTAAAAATTCCAGCACCGCGCGTTTCTGAGATATTCTAACACAATCCCTTCACGTTTTTGAGAAATAACAATATTAATAATTTCAACAAAAATGTTTTTAAATTCTTTTGAGATTTAGATCTCAGTATAATTTTTGAACGCAAAAGTTGTCGTGAGATCTAAAAGCACTTGAAAATAACATGTCTGCGACCCTTCCAAATTCAATCAAAATCCTGTGAATAGAAGTGATTTTAATAAAAATACTCTGCGGGACATACCATTTTAATATAATACAAGATTTCTTGCATATTCAGTGTTGTCGAAATACTAGGGAGTTAACAACTTATACATATGTATGAATATTAATAGAGTTAAACAATTTTATGAATATTAGAATAGTTGGGAATTAATAAAAAGGAATGAAATGAATTTATTGTTCTGTGAAGGGCAAGCTGTAAGAAAAATAAAAATAAATGTTTAAATACCTTTGATTTTTTGTTGATTGATACCCATTTTCCATCAACTTTTTTAATTTGCATTTAAAGAAAGATTTTTTCAAACATTGAAATGAAAACAGATTTTGCTATTTTTAATGTATGCTTATGATTATGTAATAATAGATATATTGAATTATTCAGAATCATATGATAAATTTTCTTCTTCAAATATATTTTGAGCATGAGGATGAAAACTTTTTTTATTCAAATTGATGACTTCATTTCTCAAACTTGTTATGACTGGGTCAGATGAAATGAGCATTCTATTGAAAATATCGGTGAGGGTGTCTTTTCTAGAAGTTTTTCGACTGAACTGTTCTCGGAAGACTTTAAAATCTCGGTTTCAAACATTGAAATGAAAACAGATTTTGCTATTTTTAATGTATGCTTATGATTATGTAATAATAGATATATTGAATTATTCAGAATCATATGATAAATTTTCTTCTTCAAATATATTTTGAGCATGAGGATGAAAACTTTTTTTATTCAAATTGATGACTTCATTTCTCAAACTTGTTATGACTGGGTCAGATGAAATGAGCATTCTATTGAAAATATCGGTGAGGGTGTCTTTTCTAGAAGTTTTTCGACTGAACTGTTCTCGGAAGACTTTAAAATCTCGGTTTCTTGACTCCAAAGCTTCCTCGCTTAGTTGGCCTATAGGTAGAAGGCAATTGGATACAATTACGTGTCCATGAATAAGAATTTTGTGAACCGTTGTACTCATATAATACCATGGGTAAAGTCTCACAAATTGAAATGCAGTATCTTGACAATAGGATTTAAATTTTTCATCATTTAGTCTTAAACCACTAGAAATGCATTGTAAGATTACATGAAATTTTTCAATAAGTTTTTCGTCAATTCCGGTGATAGATGCAGACAGACTACTTTTTTCAAAAAACCGTCTAGCAACATTTCCTGTGTTTGTATTTCCATATCCAGGCTTAGGCTTATCTACAATTAGTCCAGTTTTTTCTTTGAATTCTTTTTGAATCCGCATTTTATTTTCTTTAATAATTATGTCCGTTGTTTCAGTCGTTTTCCATTCTTGGACCGGCAATTTGTAAGCTACATGCAAAAGACATTCAAATAACCGAATCCATGCATGCAAAGTAGACAAACCGAATGATAGATATTCCTCCGATATGGGCAGGTTAATCATCTTTTCAATATCATTAAATTGTTTAGAGGTAGCTTTACACAAGTAACATCTAAGGGCAGATTTGGTATTGCTTAAGTTATTGCAAAGCTTGCCGTCAAGCATTGAAAAAATTAAACTATGTTTAACAACGAAGTTCTTATTGTTTATGGTAATGCTGGTGTTTTGGAGATTTTTAATTTCCAATCTGTGATTATCTTTTCGTTTTTTACTAATTCGTCACTTTCTTTTTCAAAAATAATTTTCAGTGGCCGACAATAACGGGGAGATGATGGGCAAGGGTTCTTCCAAAAAATTTGTTGATTGCCAGAAAGTTGCAAGGGCACAAGACACTTCATAAATACAAATTTATCAGCACTTTCATGAGGCTCTAAAAATGTTTGATGATACTGGCTATGCCCAGAGCTACCATCGAACCCCCATTTAGATGTTAAAGTCAACTCAACGGTATTTAGGTCAAGGGTCAGGGAATTGAAAGTGTTAAAATGGTTATTCACAATTTTTTCAGTTGTATGGTCCAGGAGATTTTGTATAGGAACTTGAGCTTCAATTTCAGTGACTTCTACGTTTTGTGGGTAGCAATTCTGTTTCTCTTTTTGAACCTCTTTATAAGAAGGAAAAACATCTTTTGCATAACTTCTTATGACATTGTATTGATGTCGAGAAAGTTTAGCTTCCATCATCATTGACAAAGCTTCTAAAGTAGAAATTTTTTTTAACTTATTACAGTTTTGTAATTTCTTTAAAAAATCTGTGGATGATGTTGCTTCTTTGACCAAATCAGCTTCTTGTTTTTGACCAGATGCTCGTAAGCTCATTTGAGCTGCAAAAACAAGTTCAGATGTTGGAACAGTATTTCGTAACTCTGCCGTGCGCTTTCGTTTTGTCTGCTCACTACTGTTGGCAAAATCAAGTGCAGGGCGTCCAACGGATGGGAGATATTTTTTGAACGAAAAGTTTTTACTGAGCCAACTTTTTTCAGACGAAAAAAAACGTTTTTTCATTCGGTGTGAGCGATCCCATTTAATTATGAACTGGGATTTAAAATGTTTTAAAGCTACCTTTAAATTAGTGATGTGACTTGGGCTACAAAAACTTTTATTTTTTATGTAGGATTCAACATCTAAGAACTTTTGATCAATGTTTTTTTGTTTGCTCAAAAAATAAATTTCGACCAATTTTTTTCTTGAGCATTGGAAAGTTTGGTCTTCAGAACCTAAAAACAAGTTGCAAAGTGCAAAATGAGAAATTGTTTTCAAAAAAGTAAGGAGTAGGCAAAATAACATTTAATTTAAAGTAGAAGTCAATTTACTTAATTTTTTTTATTTGAGACTCAAAATTATAAATAAAATGGAAAGCATAATATTTTTTTGGTAAAGTAAAAATTTGTCACAACCTTTTTTCATTTAAATAATTGTTTGAAAAGTTCAAAAATATTGTTAACTTGCAATTTAGAACAGAAAAGGAGCAGAGAAATTTTATTAAAAAAAAAGGACTATTGGTATAACAATTTTGAGATAATTTTTTGAAAAAAAAATTGAAACACTTAAAAACAATTTTATAATAAAATTTAGCTATCAGAAATTGAATATTGTTCCTAAAATTTTGTAAAATAAATTTATAAAAAGAAGTAAACAATTTTTAAGCTTTTTAAAGACTTTAACTTTATTTTAAAAAATTGAAAACAAATATTTGGGGCAAAAGTCAAGCACTTTTGTTTTTTTGGTAGTATAGGTTTATTGTTCCTGAAACTTTTCCCACTTTCAGACCTGCTTGACTTTTGCCCCAACAGAAGATATGAAGTGAAAAGTAAAAAAAAGCCTTAACAAAATTTCTTCTTTTAATTTCAATTATTTCAACAAAAAGATTTCTTTTTTTTATATTTTTAAACTTCAATCATAATCTACATACCTTCATCTAGGTGTGACATTTTTTTAAACTTTTTTCCGAACTTAACTTTGATTTTATGGCTAAAACTAAAGTTACTCTTTTTTAACACTTTTTAAATAATCGATTTTTGCACATTAAAAGTCTACTTTGATGGGCTGTCTAACCTTGACTACGAGACATAAAAAAAAAAAAATCACACTCTTCATATCAGATTTTCCGTTAACTTTAAGAGAGCGAACTTTATAATCCCGTTGCTTTAATTTCTCAAGGTGACCTTTTTATCATCACCATGTATGGAGCTACCCCACTGTGCGACGTCTTGGACAAACCGTCACCATGGACAGCTATAACTATGATGACTTTGTCTACCACTATTAACTCAGGAAAAGACACCAGCGCTGAAATCAAACGAAGAATAACTCTTGGAAATCGCAGTGGAGGAAGACCGCGACTGAGGTGGGTGAAGACCTCAATTTTGTATTGTAACGTTTTGAACGTTATTACACCGCCGCCGTAGCCACTAGGTGCCACCTCCGTAGAATCTTCCCGATGAAAATACTATGAACAAAGCTGCCACTGCTTGAAATGAGGAATTGAAAAACTTCCCAGAAGAAATTTCGTCAAAAATAATGTGATTTCGTTCTGTTAACCTTACTCTGTGGTACCCCAAGGTAGCCATTTAATGCCTAATTCGTTTTATATTCTTGATCAAATAATGTTAGTCTTTTCGTAATACTTCTCATTTTGTTACTTGGATGAAAGAAATGTCTTTCGTAGTTTTGCATTTATATGTTACGTAGAGCTCAACTCTAACTATTAAGGAAACAAACATATAATTTCAACCATTTCTGAGACTCCTACTTGAACTCTATAAATAAATTTACATTTAGATCAAAAGACAGCAGTATCGACGTTTGTGAACTGAACATGTAAAACTGATCTTGATCTTGACCTATAAGACATTTTTGTGAATTATATCCATTTTTTTTTAATTTTGCAAACAATTTGCAGTAACAAAATAACTACCCAACCAAAATGAGGTCAGATCTTAAGAAGTAAATCAATTAAATGTTTTCAATCTTTTCCTAAACCTAATTAAACATGTCATCTTTACTTTGTTAATTATATTTAGCTCCAAATATGTGGCTAAATAGAATCTGAACGAGGTTAAAGAAAGGAAAAGCCAATTAAAAACCCAACCAAACAAAAATACCAACGACATTTTTTAATGTTTGTTATAAACAAAAGAACAACACAATTAGCAACTAGAAACGACGATGCGTCTTCATGCGCTATAGCTCATCAGAGAAAGTCAAGTAACTTTGAAATAAATTTTAAAAATCCTATTTAGTTTTGCTCTGGGAAAATGTCACTCTGTTGGTTTTGATTTTGATCTTAAGAGTTGTCTCCACAGACTTCAAGACGTCTTTGATGCAAACGAAAACAAAACTAGTCCAACTTAATTGACCGTAATTGCTTGTTTAAACTTTCAGAGGGTGTCTTTCTTGTTTTCTGCTGCTTACATTACTTTTCATTTTGTTTGTTTTCTTATTAAACAAAAAAAGCTGAAAAGTAATTAAGATTTTGTTTTCAAGTTGCAGTTAATAGAGATCTTAGCTTTGATACATGAAGTTTCCGGTGAGGTTTTCAGTGCGAATAGTTAGTGAAATAACATTTCTGTGAATATACTAAGTTATCTTCTAATGGTTGCTTTTGTGTGTTTTTTAGTCTTGACTCATTTAGAAATTTACGGTTCTTGTTTTGGGAATAAATTGAAGAGATAAATCATTTTACCTTAGGGAACAATATTCACTTTTATTTAACTTTTTGTGTCAACTTTTACTTTCAATACCATTAAATAGCAGGTCATCTAAAACTTTATTTTTTTTCTCAAACGAACCTAGAGAATCATTTAGAAAAAAAAAAAATAAAACAAGACATAATTTACCCAAAAAACTTTAGAGCCTTAAATTTTTGACTTTTGCTGTTATGAGGATGTTCAGATAAGTTGCCAAAAAACTAGAACCAAAGCTGCCAGTCTTTCAGCTAGTATTCATCGTGAATACTGAGGGTTCTAGTTTCATTAGGAACAATTCAAAATACCTAGATAGAAGGTAGCTTAATAATTGTAAAAATTACTTGATAAAAAGGAAGTAAATATTGTATTGTTTTTGTAATAGTCGATATAATTATTTATATAACAAATAGGAGAAAATGGGCTCACAAATTTAATTAAACAAAGCATTCCTCGAAAATATTTCTTCGTCTTACAAGGTATTTAATTCTGCACTTAATTTGAACTTGTCTTCTCTGTCGGTCTCTATTTTGAAGGATAGAACAAGCTTGGCTTTCATAAAAATAGGTCTACTGGTCATTAAATGGTAGAACAAATCCTTACATCATGTTGAAGCATGTAAGATTACTGTGTTTGATATTTCAAAGACATTTGATAAAATTTTGCATCAGGCCCTTTCATCGAATTAATCTTTCGAACCGATTCATACAAAATGAAGTATTGGATGGCGTGCCTCAAGACTCTGTTTTGTCTCCGACAATGTGTCTTAGTCTGAAGTCTGAAACTTCTAATTCAACTAACTGTTTCACACACGATAGTACTCTTAGCCTTTCATCAAACTCACTTCCTTTATCTTTGAATGTGGAACTGCAACGACAGAATATGCTGAGCTCATTAACTTCCTACCTACATAACATTGTGCAATGGGGAATAAGAAACTGTGTGGAATTAAGTGATTCGACAACCCAATGCTGTCTTGTTTCGTTAAAGCGAGATTCATACCACTTGTCATTATGCAAGGGTGACACTTGCATATTTAATATTGAACATCTTGATTTTTTTTGGGCATTTTCATCACTAACCACCTATTAGGCGTTTTTTTTTTTTGGTTCAGAGCAGAGCCTGAACTTTCAGACAAAACATTGTGTTTCTATTTTACCTCTCAGCGTTCAGAGCATCAAATTTGTGTTTCTTTTTTCGTTCTGATCGTATTCTTAGCTTGTTAAGAGCGTGCTCTATGAGTTAAAAAAAAAAAAAAAAACAAACTGAGCAGACCGAGTCGAATGCTGAACACTTGTTTCTGAAGAAAATGACAAATAAATTGGAATTTTAAATAGTGACAGCTTAAGTGCTCAGGTGTGTTTCAAAAATAATTCTGAACGCTCAAAGCACACTTTGCTCAAAGGATGTTCAGAGCATGTTCGATATGCTTGGACTCTGTTCAGAATTGTATTCTGAGTTAACAAAGTAAAACGGCTATTGTGGAACAAAAACTCACTTGATGTCGCCAAAAAAGCTGCAAGAGGTTTGGGTTTTCTGAGACGACACAAGACATTTGTCTCTCCTTTTGATCTGGCTACAAATTACAAAACCTTTATTCGTCCAATACATGAGTGTAACTCTCATCTCTGGGCTAGTACTGCAGAAACTTACTTAAACTTCTTGGGCAGCATTCAAAGAAGAGCCTCTGAAATAATTGGAAGCATTAACATCAATAAACACATTTACGTCACTCGAACATCATCGTACAGTAGGACTTTGCCCTAGTAAAACAGATAGTTGCATCCCTTCTCTTAAACAGTTCAAACGTGAAACTCGCGCTTCTAGGAATGTGCATTAGTCTACCCTTTAGCCCAACTTCAGCTTTCAAAAAGAGATATTCATTTTAAGCCCGTATTATGCGAACGTGGACTTCCTCCACTTCTATCTTTCCATGTCATTGTTGTGTTCAACAATTTAAAACCAATGTGTACCAACACCTTTTTTCTAACCCCATCTAATTTTCCTAATGCTTATAGTGTGTCCTGTCTTATTGAAGGTAACATCCTTTAGGTGTGTTCTAATTATAAAAAAAATGGGAATTTTGTATCTTGGTACTTCTATTGACTACGGTTTTTAAGGTAAAAAACAGTTATATTTTTTCAATGCTATGTTTGAACTGTAATAATAATTATTATTATTGAAAAAAAACAACATTTTTTCCGTCTTCTTTGATCTATCAAAAAAGGATATAAATAATTTTGCGAAAAACTCAATCATTATATTACTTTTCACGAGATTATCAACCTTTAAAAAAATACAAAAGTTCTAAGTTATAAGCTATCAATTACATTAAACGCAAGGAGGTTGCTAAAAATATCAAAATGTGACAGCTGAAATTAACAACTCTCAACTGATATACTGAATCAGCCATTTTCTTTTAGGTTTGACAGATGTCACTATTAATAGCAGAAAAGAAGAACATTATTATTATAATTATAATTATATTTAACTTAATACCTTTTCCTTGATTTTAAATAAAGAATTTTTATATAACATACATTTTTATACCGTCAAAGACCTTAAAACATAATTTAATTTCCTTATCGTGAATGATTTACTACGAGTATAATGTGTCCCCTTCAATTTAATTGCAATATGGGTGTGTCTATTTTATTTGTCATATGAATTTAAAAAAAACTGCAATTTCCTACTTCAACTATTACTGACCTACAAATTCGAAATAATGGTTAATAATAAACGAATATAGATCTCGAAATTTTAATATTTTACGAAATATCAACAAATTCATCATACACTGGGTAAATTATTATGACATCTTCACATTCATTGTGACCCACTTTCATTTGTGTATATGACAAACTAAACATACTCATATCTCTCATTCACAATCAAAATAAAAAGAAAAAATAATCATAAATTTCCGATAATCACCATTTGTATATGCAAATAAAGTTTCTGTCACTTATGTCATGCCATGTAATCGAGCGTGACACATTGATTCAGGTAGGTATATAGGTAACTCAAAATGTAAAGTAAAGTAGAGTGTACTCTTATTCCAAGGTGATAATCCATAATCAATATGACGACGACGATGTACATTTATTTCTATTTGTAATTTACCTGTCAAGATGATCATTATCGTATGAAAAAGTGAGGACCATTCACAATTTACACACATATCAATTTACTGTCAATAATAATAATCAATCATCAATCAAGTGATGCCAAATGAACAAAATTATACTCGTATTCGTTAACCTAAATTATATTCATTGATTTATTTTTAGTTTTATCGACATTTCGACTAATTGATGGTTGAGTTGAGGAGTTAGTGATGATGGTAACAAAATTAACATTTCCTCTATTATTCAATAGCTGTTCATTATTCTGATGAAGTGCGAAGTCGAACTCGATACTTACTTAATCTGGGCTTAGAAATAATAACACGTAGGTAATAAAAGAAAATGATTAATTTTCCCATTGCAAAAAAAAAGCAAACGGCGAACGGAATCGCTTCACCCTAATCGATGCCCTATATACCCAATGGAGTGTGGAAAGAACTTTCTTCCACTATTATGCCACTGATCGAGCGTGAGGTTGTTGGTTGATCAGTGCGGCAGCAGCGCACACAACCGCTTACTAATCTTTTTAAATTAGATTTCCTGTTAACTGTGGTGTGTACTAGCTACACCCAGTACTAGCAGCCCCCTAAAGATACACCTTGTTGTAAACCAATCCCATCGACACGTCGAAATCAAATTCTTCACCGGCCATAGAATGTACCTACAGCTATATAAAACTGAAGCTCTATTGATACTAGCTATAGGATATTCTTAACAATAAGCCTCTTTTAGCTAAGTAAAAAGATAGAAAGAAAAAAGATAAAAAAGTGAGAGAGAGAGAGAATGTTATAATTCTTAAGCCGCACAAAACTGGGCACATTAGTGTGCCTAGTGAATAATTAGAGATCCATTGAGGAGCCGACCGAAAATCATCAAGCTTAGAATTGCCGCGCACATTCAGCAGCTTCTGCAATCGCAGCGCTGCCGCTTTTTAGTATCAAAGTACATCAGAAGAACATCCGCACTGTGGGCAAAGACCAAAGTCAAGGTGAAGATTTCTGGTGTAGATAGACCAATGGCCAATAATTGTGGAAACATTAACTTGCTAACACTAAAAGAAAAAATTGTTTCGTTTAATTTTAAGTTAATTTGGAAGAAACTACTAATTTTCACTTTTAATTCCTCAGCTTCTAACTGCTGTTTTCTTGTAAGTTAGCAACACTATTCCGAATGGTTACATAAATTAGGGTAGTTTCGATTTTTTGATATGTTGTTTGGGTTGGTAAGCTGTTGAAAAATCCAAGTTTTCTAATTCCCCCCACCACCGCCGCGCACGCCGCTATCTTGAAACAACTGCTATATTTTTTGAGTTTTTCCTGTGTTTTCAAAATATCTTCTAAAGTATTGATTTGAGAAATAAAGTTAATAGTTTTTTTAAACTACATTAAATTACCTACAATTTGTGACCAAAACGAAAAATTTCTAGTTCTAATAGTTATTGAGATAGAGCTCTTTGAATTTTGAGAGATTTTCTCAAAAATGTGAAAAGTATAGATTTTTAGTCGATTTTTGCTTGATAGCAAGTAAATGGCAAACCCTATGCCAATGTTTGGTATAATAACATTTGTAGTAGAGGTGTAGCCGGTGGAGGGAGATGATGAGTGCTTTCAGACCTACCAAAAAATAATAAAAAAACTGTGATAATTCTGAAATTGGGAATATAAAGGTAAACCTTGGGGGTTTTCACCTACTTATGTCCTTCATGGGAACCACTGGAACCATAATGGCCGGTAGTGGAATAAGAGAACTGCTGGAGAGAACAGTGTAGAGAAAATAATGAGCGGCCATGCTTACTCAAGGGCCGTACGGGCTCATTGTTTGTTTCATCTTGCATTGGACAAATTGATTTGGGAGTCAGTAGACCTATCAGAAGTTGAGGCGGTGATGATGGAAAACATACCCAAAAATAGAGATGAGAGACTGGGCTCTCCATCTGACCACTGTCCAAAAAATGATACCATTTTTCCATCAAGCCGGACATTTCTTCAATGCAAAATGTGAACATTTGTACAAGAGGAATAAAATGGACTCATGGCTGAATACCATGAGTTTACAGTTTCTGGATTTTTTACCATCCGGCGCTCAAAAAAATTCTGGTCTGGCATTTGGACTGATCCGACGATAGAGTAAACTCTGATGAGAATGATGAAAACATCTGGTGGATTGACAGCAAGTAGAGGGAAAACTGATTTAGTGCTCACTCGACGGACCCTTGGAATGATACATCTGCAAAACATTTGTTCTGAAATTGAAAATAACATAAGCATCCTCTGAACAACATGTCGACACGAGGCCTACTCGAATAGCCCGCGATAGTGAAGATGCAGCTAAGGTCTCTCAGTGGCATTCTGAACACAGTCCCTTTCCCAAACTTGAGGTGATAATGTCAATAGATTTAGGAATGATGGGAGGTGATGAAGTAAATTGCCATGTGTCTGAACAGATTGGGAAAAATATGATTTCTAAAATGATGGGGAAGAATTTTGAAAACACTAAAATTAAACGGAAGAACGAGGTAGTCACGCTTACTTCTATTAACAATACCTGCAAAATTGGCAACATCAGCTAAAACCCACTAAAAATCTGTACTTTTCACATTTTTGAGAAAAGTTTTCAAAATTCAAATTCGTTTTGGTCTAAATTATAATACTTGGAAATTTCATGTACATATGTATATATATGAATATTAAGAAAAGTCATTGTTTTATTTCGAACTTCTTTAAAATCAAATAAACTAGTTGGCGTAACAGTCCGATAAGAACTAGGCCTTGTAATTTACAACTCCCAACGATTCCTGTGTGTGTGCGAGTTATTTCAATTATGGAGGGGACCTACAGTTTTATGCGAAATCCGAACGGCTTATTTGAAAAATCAGGCAACTGCCTAGTCACTGATAAAGCTTCGGTTCCCATCGATCACCGAAACCAAGCATCAGTGAGCTTGGTTAGTAGACAGATGGAGGACCGTTTCGAAACCTACCGCATGCTGTTATCATGTGTTCTCTCTGTCTGTTGTTCTTTCTCTTCTGTCCTTCTGCCTTGTATTACTGTCTTGTGTTGTTATCAACTTACATAGTCTGGTCGCTCAAGGTGCTGTAATGTTATATAATGTAACGAGTATTTAAGAAATAACTTTTTATGACAAGATTTACTCTTGGGGGATTTGTCAATTGCTCGCAAAAGGGAGTTACCCGTGAAAAAAAAACTTAAAGTGGTACATGAATTGATTGAACCCAATACCTCTTGAATGACAGTCTTACGCGCTAACCATCATGATACGTGATTGTATTGAAACGAGTTCGCAATGAGTTCCTCTTCTATTTTTCATTTAAGGTGAATTTAATATCTGCCTTTTAAAAAGGTTGGTTAAGTGATATAATAAGTATAAAGGCAATGTATTATTCTTCGAGTATTCAAAAAGTTTTTGTTACTTTGTGTAACTTTTTTTCCTTTACTGTGGTAAAAAATTAATTTTTAAACATAATTTTTGATAGTTTTTAGTAAAAAAAAAGTACCTATAAAAATAATATAAAAAGTTAGTGTGACATCATAAAGAGGCAGTAACTTTGTAAAAGATTTCGAAATTATTGTTTATCGAATTTGCAGTGATAAAGATTGTGAAAGTTTCTAGAGAATTCTTAAAAGAACATTTCTATTTGAAGCTTTCAAGATATTTTGAACAGCAAATTCCTTAGATAAACAACTACGTTATTATTTGAAGAAAAAGAAGTTCACTTTCTTGTATAAGTTCTGAATAAAATATTTTTAGAGATTGTCTCAGTTTTATTTCTTACATTTTTCATTAGGGATTTCATACAAAAATGTGTAAATATTATTTAAGCTGCTTAATTATTTATTATAAGAATATTAAATTTAATTATTTTTAACGATTTCCTCATTTGCTTTTTTTAAGATTTTCACTTGATGCGGTACTCTGTGGACTTCCAATAAAGATAAACAAACATTTGGGTAAGTTTTACAATGAAATTAAAAAGAACTCAATTGACGGTTTTTCATTTTTATTTCAGATGTTTCACTTACTTTAATTGGACCTGAGGTAAGCCTAGCACTATGAATATATTTAGGTTATAGTTAGTTACGATTAGTTACAAAAATATGTTCCTAATAGATTTTTCACTTCTCTTCTATCTCGTGAAAAAATATAAGTACATTTCTATATCTATACTCGTGCGGCCATATTATTGAATTTCTTCAAAACAGGCTTTAAGGCACAACTTAATTTGAAAAAGGTTTCAAGTTTTAATTTTTTCTGAAATGTTATTTTAAGGTTTATAAAAACAGACTAATTTTAAAAACTTAAAATTTAAAACCCTTCAAATTCTAGTTTTGCTGTAATAGTATTTTTGAAGAATCTTTAAGGTGTTCCATTTTTCTCTGTGTAAACCAATTCGATTGTCAGTGAATAAAAAATCCCAAAGGATGATAAATCCAGAGTCAGGAACATAAGTAGAACTCCCTCCTGTGTGTGATTATCATGTCGAATCGGCACGAGA
Source organism: Eupeodes corollae (assembly GCF_945859685.1). Classification (NCBI taxonomy): domain Eukaryota; kingdom Metazoa; phylum Arthropoda; class Insecta; order Diptera; family Syrphidae; genus Eupeodes; species Eupeodes corollae. The sequence goes on along the minus strand of NC_079147.1, from coordinate 210,464,152 downwards.
TCGCTCGACAAAACCTATTCCTCTGTATACATAGTTAAGATGGTTTCTATTCTCAAATCGAATATAGTATGTACGGATTCCAATTCATTTGGTTCTTGGTACCAGTTGTACATACTCGTATAGAGCTATTGCATTGCAAATACTTTATATTGGGTCATCTAGCAGCAGGAGGTAAACAGATTCTAGAAGCTCTATAGGAATTCTATATGTGTAGTCAACATCAGGGTGGGTCTCTTCTCATAGTTTCTTCACATTACGATCGAGGCAGAGCAGGGAACATCTCGTTGAATGAAATCTAGAGCAGTGGCCGAACCTTAATGGATATCTTTTGGTTTATTGCTGTTGCTTTGGGTTCTATTTTGTTGTTGTTATTATTTGTCGGTTTTTAAGGTTTATTTTGGCCAGCGGGCAATGGAAGTATTAAAGTGCCATGCAAAAAAGAGTTCATGCGGAATCTGAACGAATCTAAACTAGCTAAACCTAGAACACAAGTCGAATTCAATTGGAAGGCGTAACGGAGAACATTCAATTATCGACATCGTCGACTAAATCTTTTATTTGAGAGACAAGACGTTTGAGAGGAAGGTATGGAGCAAGGGAAAGGGGGGAGATGGGTTGGGCAGGGGCTGGGGGTAAGAGGAATTTATTTTTATTTAGTTTTAATTTTGTATTTTTGTTGTATTTGTTTCGGGAAGGTAGGAATATCTTCAACCTATCCAATTTATACAAAATAAAACGGTACCTATATGTGACTAAGTGAATTACATGTAGGAAGGGTATGCTTTCGCATGGTGGATACACCTAGTAAGCTAAGTTAAAATGTAAAAGTGGGATGTGAGAAAAATTTACTTACGGGAAAAGAATTGAGCTTAAGATTTATTTCAATTGATAAGCTAGGTTTTAGTTTTTTGGAGCTCCAACTTACCTGAAAAGATAAAGAAAACAAAAAAATTATACATTAAATTAGATCGTGAATTTTAGAAGGTATTTAAAAGGCTTAAGTGATAAGGAGAAATGTTTTTTAAAGTATACTTACATTATGTAAGTGGGACTTGATTTAAATTTTCTTTAATGTAAAAATAGGTCGAAGGCAAAGAGTTACATTATAAGATTCTTGACTTGACCCTAATTAAAATAAAAAAAAAAAACATTTTTGTAAAGAAATTCTTGAAATAACCTATTCTACGCTTTGTTTGTGAAGTTCACATTACTTTCTATTGCTCAAAAGGTTTGTACAATACTCAAATAATGTAATTAAATCGATGGATTTGTGTTTAAAAGTGTATTTTACAGAAAGGTTCACTATGGCGTATACGCACTTTTTTTTAAATGAATTATACCATTTCAGTTGTAAACGTTACAATCAAAGTTTCCTGAAGTAAATTAAAAAAAAGGTCCGTTATTCATGTAAAAGGAAAGTACAAGAACATCTGCAGATCTGTTGTAAAGGGTGTTTTGTTAGACTGTGGTTTTCAGGAAGAAATGAAACACATCTAATTTAATGTTATGGCCAAGAATTTACAGGTTTTCCATTATTTTTTTATTTTTTTGCTTTGTCTAGCTTCTTGTAGAAATAACTCTCCCAAAATTTTGTTCCAAGGTGTCAATCGATTCCTGTAATAAATTGATCATGAACCGAACTAATTATTTTTAACTTGTTATTGTAATGGGTCCGATTTTTCAAATTAAAAATGTTGACATTTCTCGACGTATCAAGGTCCCTAGAGTGGAAATGAAAGATTTTCAGAAAGATGTCTGTGTATGCGTGTGTACGTTTATTCGCAAGTCCGTACGTCCGTACGTTCGCAACGTTTTTTCGTCGTCCATAGCTTAAAAACCAGAAGGGGTATCGACTTCAAATAAACTTTGATAATAAAGCAGAAAGGGCTCTCAAGAAAATAGGTGTTTTTTTACCATATCAGTTTAAAGAAAAGGTGAACATTTAACTTAACCCTAAATATCTCATGAACTTTTATGTTATATATTGTAACGCGATACCAAACGAGTATATATTTTTGGGAAAAAATCCTTTTACAGTTTTTTTTTTATAAATAAAAAAAAAATGCAAATTTTACGACTAAAATATGATTTAATCTCCAAAACAATTTTGTGCCGCGAAGAATAATGTTTTTGAAATTTGATTTAATTTTGAAAAAAAATCTAACTGACAGTATTTAGAAAAAAAAATAGAAAAAACCTAAAAAAAACATTACTCAAAGTTGGTAAAAATTGAATTTACACTTAAATATCTTTTAAGAAAATTTGAGATTATGGCTTTCAACTAATTTTAATTTATAATAAATATTGAAAATGCGGTACAATTTTGAGGAAAATCAAATTTACAGTTTTTTTACAAAAAATAAAAACCTAAACAAAAAAATTGATAAAAGTTGGTAAAAATTGATTTAAGACACAAATGTCTTTTCAAAACCTTAAGATATTGGCTTTAAACTACATTTATCTTTTAAAAAATACTGTTTTCAACATTCCGCAAAAATTTTGAGAAAAATCTAACTGACAGTTTTTTACAAAAAAAAAACAAAACGTAAAAGAAAATTTAACAAAAGTTGGTAAAAATTGATTTTCGACTCAAATGTCTTTTCAAAACTTTGAGATTATGGCTTCCAGCTAATTTTAACTTATAAAAAATGTTGTTTTCATTCATACAGTAAAATTTTAAGAAAAATGCAATTTACCGTTTTTAAAAAATAAAATAAAAACCTAAACAAAGAAATTAATAAAAGTTCGTAAAAATTGATTTTTGACTCAAATATCTTTTCAAAAATTTGAGATATTGGGTTTAAAATACTTTTATCTTTTTAAATATATTGTTGACACCATTTATTAGAATTTTGAGATAAATCTAATTGCCAGTTTTTTTTATAAAAAAATAAATCCTAACAAAAAAACAATACTAAAACTTGGTAAAAATTGACTTTCGACTTAAATAGCTTTTCAAAAATTAAAAATATTGCCTTCAAAATTTTTTTATTTTCTAGAAATATATAAAAATAATGCTTTCGACATTGTAAATTTTTATAAAAAACAGTCTGTTTTTTCATAAAAAAAAAAAACAAAATCTAAAAGAAATAGTTTGCAAATTTGGTAAAATTTGATGTTCGGTTCTTGATATCTCTCAAAATAATTTCATTAATCCAGTTTGTAAATATTTAAGAAATGGTTTTCGACTAAAATTCTATGTAACAAAACTAGATTTTAAAACTAAACTATTTTTTTATATGAAAAATATTGTTAATCATTTTAATTTTTTTAGAATAATTCAACTAACAACTTTTTTAACCCATCACGAAAACCTACAAACTTTTAAGCAAGACAAATCGACAGTCGGGATGGGAAGTTATCAGTGAGGGTCGCATCTCAGGCTTTTTTTAAGTTATAAAATTGGCACGATTAACAAATGTTGTTCAGAGAAATGAGTCTTTCCATTATAAAATGCAAACCAAACTGTGCATAATTATGGTACCTACTATTTTCTTTTTCAGACTTTTGTTAGCTTTTTGAATAGATTGCTTAGAGTTTATATGAAAATAATGAAAATGCATTGGTTTGTAGAAATTAAACCATACAGCGTCCGATTCTCAGATCTTTATGACTAAAACTTCACATTCACTTCCTATTGCAAGAACATTTTGGAACCTTTAAACCAATTCAATTTACTTTGCTTGTCCACCGCATGGTTCAATTTAAGGTACTCTTTTATTCCTTACTGCATTTTTCCCAATTCAACTTAAATATAAATAATTATGGTTTTCGATTTGATATGATATGCCTTGTAACACATTGTGTTCCTTCAATTTATGGCTTCGCGTGCCATGCCAGCCCACGTCTTAAGGAATTTTATTTAAAGAAAATGATCCGCGATTGTTGTTATTGCTTTTGATTCATAAGAACTTTTCTTTATTCAATGAAAATTTGCATACAAATTGCTTTTGACTAACTATCCCATTTAATTTCTCAAAACCTATACTTGAAAGAGAGGTCTACATACAACAAAGAAGGGATAAAAATCCAATTCCTGATCAGATAAGACGATAGCTACAGTGGCGTGGCGCTTATTGTTATATTTTTAATTTGAATGAAAATGTATCTTATATAGAACTTATCTAACTACAGGAGCAAAATCACACAAGAATACCTCGTAACAAAATATAAAGATGCTAAACAAGCTAAGTATCAGTTATCCCCGAAATGCCGATCGCGCCGCTACAGCCATCCCAGGCGCACTGGGCACCTAATAACTTTAATTCATTTATTGACCAAACCCCAAAAGAGTCCATAATATACATAATAATAACAACCATAATGACGATGATGAAGATGAGACTATAGCAAGAGACCTAAACCATAGTGGTCCATTCAATACCATAAACATACTCATGCCCTGCTCAGTTCATGGTCTAGAGATATTTCATGATTCGAGACTATTCCAAGGAAAGCTAATGGAATAATCGTTCGTTCTGTACTCGAAGCTCTAGCTCTGGTTTTATTCTAACTAACTACATCTTTTATATAAGTACAAATCTCGTGCTGCATATTATTTATTAGCCTGGCTTAAGAAAAACTATTTCCGGTTCTCAGATGAGGCAATGCTTATAGAACTTCGAGAGCCGAGAGAAGGTTAATGGGTGCTATATGTGTGATAATTTCAACTCGTGGCTTAAGTCTTCCTGTTAAAAGTTTTGTTGTTTTTGTTGTTAGAACCAGAACGAGAAGATTGCATCACAATATAATATTGAGGAGGTTGGTTGCATATTACTGCCAACGGCCGGCGGCGGCGCGACGACCGACGGCGGCAGCGCGTTGATCTGGAGCTGGATGATCTTGAGATAAAATCTTTCTCTCTTTTTAGAGCTCACTGTATCTATCTATGTATATGTAGATATATATTTCTATCAGTTAATTGAGTTGAGGTTGAGTTTGGTGCGCGCAACGCGCAGCGTCTATTCGGTTGTACATATGGAAGATATGAAGGATAGAAGAAGAGGACGTGCATTTGGAAATCTATTTCCTTAAAAAGGTGGGGCTATCGAATTGGATATGTAATGGATTTGAATAGAGTGTAGAGTATAGATATGCTCAAACACCGCATGCATATCATGTGGGATTTGGAAGTTGAATAGGTATCAAGACATGTTGTTATGGCAACTGAAACTAAGTTTTATGGGCTATTTTTGTTTTGTTTCTGTAGCTTTTATGACGTTGGCTCACCTAGGTAATTAGAATTTGTAGCATACAAACATTTCCGTTTTGTATGCCAGGGATGAATCAGTCTTTAATCGGAAGGTTGATCTTTTCAGGTTGTCAAAATATTTTGTTGCTTAAACTTTGTTATATTTAAAGGTAGATCAATACTCGTGAAAAAAATGACACTTGTCATTCATGATTTCAGTTTTTGAGAGTTTTTGTCTTGAATGTAGGAAATGTAAGGATGCAATAATATTTGTTCAAAAAATTCGAAGTTGTTGTTTAAGAAACTGTGCAAAGTTGTTTTTTAGTTCTCAAACAGGTGCACATACTCACGGTAGAATATCATCCCCGTGAAAAACCTATGGAACGTGTTTTTGAATTTAAGCTTACTTAATAGTCAAAATACAGCTGATTTCCATATTTTTGGTTCACAATATTTCCACAGCTTTTTAATTTAATATATTGTTAAACCCTGTGAAGAATTGTAGTACTCATAAACAATAATTTCTCAAGTGCAGGTAAACTACATTTTTAGCTGAATGCATAAATATTTTTATATTTAAACGTCTATACAACCGGCTTCAAATTGAAACATTACATTACATTCTACTCAGCACAAAAACGTACAGAGCAGAGAACACAGCACCTTGAGGGACTTGACCAGCCATACTCAACCTTTTTTTTTAATGGGCCACATTGATAATTTTGTAACGCTGCGCTACCCCGGGCCACAAAAAGTTAATTGTTTTTATCGTAAATAATAATACTCATTTTAATGTGCATACATATCTACATTATGTATTTATTTACATATTTTTTGAAAATATTTTAATTTGATTTTTGAAATTGAGAACACATTTTTAAAACTTTATTTACATCTGGCTTGTAGCTGCAAGCCAACCTATGATATCATCTAGGTGGGAGTCCGTAAGCTTGTTTCGTAAATATTGTTTCCATATTTCATTCTGGAAAACGAAGATTCGCAAACAAATGTAGATCCGAATAATTTCAGCAGAATCTGTGAACTTCTTTTGGCGATTGAATATTTTACGGGGACGTTTCTCCAAAATTCTAAATATTCTTCTTTTTTCCTTAAACAGAGTTTCAAGACTTGAATCGTTTTTAAAATCGATGAACTTAACCAAAAACTTTGCTTGATCTTGATTTAAAACAGAAGCCACTTGAAAGATAGTCGTTGTTTCCAGATACCATAGGTTTTCTTCAAGCGTTAAGCATTTTTTTATTTTTCTGATATCATGAAACCTTTTTTCAAATTCTTTTGCAAGTGCTGTTAAGTAATTTAATATTGTTGAGAAATTTTCTTCAGAGATGTCGATGAGGTCCTTTGTAGCTATTACCATTGTTGGAAAAATTTGTAACTGTTTATTTCTTATTTCTTCAGGAAAAATATTAAGCTTTTCTTCAAAAGCAAATATTTTACTTGTCATCTGTGAAATTATGTTATTTTTTTCTTGTAAATTTCGATTGAAGCTATTTAGTTTTCTTGTGATATCGCATAAAAATGTTAAAAGACATCACATGATAATCTTGCAATTTTGGGTAAACTTTTTTATTTTGTTGTAAGAAGAGGATTATTTGGTGGTACAAGGAAGAAACCTTTCCAAAACTCTTCCCCTACTAAGCCATCGCACAGAGGTATGCAAAAATTACATTTTTACGAATATTTTTGGAAATGTCTTCAATACGTCTCACACATGTTGAATCAGACAGCTGTGGTTTTTTTATTTCAGCCAATATTTGTTTTTTGTTGCTAAATTTATCAAACAGTAACGGCAGCACTTACGAAACATCCTTTCACAATTTCTGCATCGGTGAACGGTTACATGTGCTAACATATATAGTATATCAAATTTAGTAAGATGTCTTAGTTACCACAGAGTCTTGAGATAAAGCCACGGACATCACACTTTGTTGCTGTTGTAATGACCTTTTTAAAAAAGTTAATTTCTCATTTCTTAATTGTGTTCCAGGAGGATAAGTTTCGTTGAAAGATTTGTGTTAAAATGACGACCAATATTATACTTTTTGAAAATAACTTTTTTCACAGCATATTAAACAGGTAGCCGCGTTGTTTTTGCTTGGCACCACAAAATATTCTGTTTCCCATTCGTCTTTAAATGATCATTTTTTAACTGTTATATTCCGTTTTAGTAATCGACGAAATTCCTGCCATTATTCTTAATTTACAAAAATTCACCGCAACCGCACTAACTGAAATTCAAAATGAGGTATGTCGGCAAAATAGTTTCCTTGACTTATTATGCCTGAACTGCTGTGTTTATGAATTTTCCATTCAAAATTTGAATAAAATGATTCCAATTCAATTTCGCAATGGCAAGAAAAGTAAGGAATACTCAGTGACATCTGTTTTTTATTTACCTGTAAAAACTTTTCATGAAAGGAGTGACATCTAGAATATTTTTTTGAAAACACACGTTGTCCACTTTTTCGCTGATGTAAGTTCCAACGGACGCTTTAAACGTTATTTTGAATCTTCTACCTGCAGTGCTATTAGGCTGAAGGAATCAAATAGCTGGTTGTCAAAATCTTATAGTCACAGCAACACTACGATATTATCTCGGTAGACACTGACTACTGCACTCCTACTTTGAACCTTAGTAAGGGTTTTAAGGTTATTTTCCCATCGAGAGAAGATTGGGAGGATGACATCGTGTCGATAGGTTTCGACACAACCATCTTTACTGACGGCTCAAAGATGGAGTGCGGAGTTGGTTCTGGGATCTTTTCTGAGTCCCTAAATGTAGCCAAATCCTGTAGGCTTCCTGACTTTGCTAGCGTTTTACAGGCTGAACTGCTGGCAATAAGGGAGGCATGTAAGATACTCAAACAAAACCCAAACCAAAACTGAAATGTGGCTATCTTTACAGACAGTCAGGCAGCTGTTAAAGCCATTAACTCGGCCATATCCTTATCTAAATTGGTGCAGCAATGTCGCGATGAGCTTGCGAACCTGAATATTAACCTCGGTGTCACTCTGATCTGGGTTCCGGCCAGGCTAGCCAGGCAAGGATCAGCCCTTCATAGCTCACTTGCGGAAATGGTTAACATTTCTCTTGGTGTTATGAAGGGTAAAATCTTTTCTATCTACCAAACTGAATCAAACCGAAGGTGGAGCAATTTACCCAACTGCATTATATCTAGGAAGATATGGCCCACCTATAACAAAACCCGTACAAACGATCTTCTATGCAGGCCAAGGCAAGACATAGCCAGGATTGTTGCGGTTTGTACCGGACATTGGCCTATAGGAGTTCATGCAGAGAAGTTGGGTATCTCTTACAACGTAGCTGCAGTGACCAAAGAGAAAGTGAAACCATAATCCATTTCCTCTGCAAATGTCCTGCTTTGGCAAACACCAGAATGAAATGCTTTGGTTCCATTTTAAAAACTCAAAAGGATATATTTTTCTCACGTTTTCCTGCAGTCACTCGGTATTTTAAGAATTTATTAAACCATGCTGCAGGCCAACTTTTATAAGTACAGAAAAACTAATTTTGTTTTACCTTTCCGAAAGTAGTCAATCAGTACTTTCAAGAAATCAGGTTTCTGATTCACTATCACTAAGTTATGGTGTACCGAAAGGATCTATTTTGGGACCCCTATTTATTTTCTGCATATGCTAATGATTTATCACTCTCAAAAAAATATTGTGAGACAGCAAAGTAACCACAAGAAGTTCAACTTATTTAATGTTTTAACTTGGGTCTTATAAGACATTTTTCAAATAAATGTTGTCTACTCTTGTTCTGTCTTATTTCCCTTTGGTTGGAACCTGCTTTAATGGAATGTTTGTAGAGTTGAGAAATCTAAGATTGATGGAAGTTTGCTTCGATACAACCATAATAACGCTTTGATAAAGAAATTAGAAAAATTAAGACAATTGTCAACCTTTAAAAAAGGTGATCCTCTTGATACGATAAAAATGCAATTTTCTTAATGGTGGTGAAATCTTCTGCAACTACAATGCTCTGAGCCATAGTCGACTAAACTTATTGTTAAACAACGATTATGGTTATGTTTGTGGTCATGGAAGATAAAGTCACGTCTTTTTCTTATTGGAAAAGTCTATTGACTTCTTAAAATTGAGGACTTTGATATTTTTCATTAAGATTATTTAAACTCTAATAATTGGGTAAAATAATAGTTTTTAAAATTATAACATTTCATTTCAATGTTTCAAAAACTATTATTTAATATAAATTGAAAAATGTCTATTGAAATTACGACTATGATTCTTAGTATTTGTTGAAATGTTTAAATAATCAAAAACTTAACATTTGTATTGCTAATAGATTAGATTAGAGTAGATTAAATTGGTTTTATTATTTTTTGCTGATAGGTTATGCAAAAATAGAAATATCCAAATTAGGTTCCTTGTATACATTGAATAAAACTAAAAATTAAAAATTCGACTATATTTGCCTATCAACATTATTATTAGGAAATTTTTAACAAACAAATCTACTCCCATAAACGCTGCCCAACAATTTGTTTTGGTTCATTGTTTTATTTTTCACAAATCATTAAAAAATTTAACTACCTATGTATCTAATCTAGGTACTAAATATTGACTTTCACTTCATGAGAAAATATTATATTCATTTTCATAGCATAACGATGAGATTGTTTTAATTGTTTAGCCTCACCCTCTCTTTCAATACTAAGAAAGAAAAAACAAAGCTGGGAAGAAGCTACATCAGAAATCTGTTCCTCATAATTTGGGTAACTATTAATTGATAAAAATAAAGATTAATATGCAAAGTTAGCCTATTCCTCTTTAGAGGTGTTGGTTGATATTTATAGGAAATTTGAAATTTAATTACTCACATTAAAAAAATAAGCCTTCAATTGCCTAGTAATTTTTTCGAAATTTTAAAACAAAACACATTGACGGGTTAAGATTTACAAAGGGCCCAAAAATCAGCTTGACTGATAATTTGGATTCATAGGTTTTTTTTTTCTCAAGGCAAACCAATTTTCGACTAAAAAATATAGTATCAAGTTAAGAAATAATGATTTCTTTTCGTAATTATTTCAATTACATCTAATTAGTAATTAATCTTTTTTTAATCACAATTACTTTTAATTGTAATTGAAAGAATTGACTTGCCAATTGCATGCTAAATAATTTTATTCTTGAGAGGAACTTATCATTATTAGTAAGATGTGATTAGTAGTTGAAATTCTTCAATTACATTTTAAAGTAATAGAAAAAGTGAATGAAGATTTCAATTATAAGTAATTGAAATTAAATTTGCTTGTTATAATTTTGACCCAACTCTGTTGAAGTTGAAATACTTATGGACAAAATTTAAGCCATGTAATTTTGCTTTGTGCATTAAAATTTCTTGTGCAAAGCGAATGAGCTTGAATGTAAGAATATTTTTTTTAATTTAATCTAATGTATAAAACAAAATTTTCTTAGCTCTTAATCCGGGCCTGAATAGAGGTGCAATCATAGAATTAGATCATTATTACTTATGCTACAACATTCAATTTTATTTCCATCCTAAATCATTTTAAATGCGTTTCGAAATAAAATTATAAAAACCGAAACTTCTTGCAGGAAAACGATTAAATGGTATACACTTAGGTAATATAGTAACTCAACAATTATATAGGACTTTATGGCTTTACTTCGGATGAATAGCAAATCATTTACATAAGTAGTAATTTCATCATAATATATCTATGTTTTGGTTCAGCTTAGTTAATGCACAATAAAATGTAATCAATTTTTGCACTTGGTTGTTTAATTTACATAATCTGAAGCTTTGGAAATCTCTTGACTTGTTTTTTACTTAAGACCCTGATAAGTTCTGCTTATTTTTTGGCCAAACAACCTTCCAATCCATAAATTCTAATAGTAAAGTGACTTTGACTCCAGTGCAGATATTGTAAAAAGTTTGAAATTTCAATGAGAACTTTTATCACACATGGAGTTAAAAGTATCAGCTCCAAAAAGGTTATTGGAAAGATCAATAACAAAGACAAAAAATACTGCAATGTCCCAAAGTCAGTACAAATATTTGGTTTTGAATTTCTGAATACTGCAATGACTGGGAAAGGTAGAGTTCGGTAATGCATTCCGCATTCGAGTAGTACAGCTAAAGAAGGAATCGTTATACTTGGCTAAGTTGGCCTCAAGGGTATTCGGATCAGCATTCTTAGAAGCACAAATATTACGGTTGAACTGTTTAAGGAGAGAAATGCAATTGGCAAATAACGATAAAAAAGTGTGAGATGAGAAACTTTGCACGCTTCGTTCAATACTGTCCAAGGGACTTAAGTAGGTTGCCGGAGCACCAGCCCATAGACGGAAATTTTTGTCGAAGTGTATAAGTTTTGTAGAAAACGTTTTAGCTGCATTTTTATCGCGTGGTAATACACACAAATAGAATATCGAGATCTTCAGTTTCCTTGATGGAATGGATAGTGGCTCCAATAGCAGTAAGCGTAATACCGTTTTTATTCTATTATACTCGATTTTTGATTTCTCATTTAAAAAAGCAGATTTTTAAATCTTAAAACAAGTGTAAAAAGCTCAAGGTACCATCGTCTGCAAAGTGCAAGAACATGGGTTAAAAGTTTCAGAAAGAGGGTAACAGTAAGAAAAATGGAAAGGAATGTCGGAGACAGAACAGAGCCTTGATGCACCCCAAAATTTGTTTTGAGGTTTTCTGACTTAACCGAATGTTAAAAGCTGAGCTATCGTTAGCGAAGTGCAAGAATTTGGATTATAAGTTTCAGACAGAAGGTATCAGTACAAAATATTAGAAGGAATGTAGGAGACAGAACAGAGTCTTGAGGCACTCAAGCATATATTTTCAGACTTAAACCAATCTAGATACATTGACACTTGTATCGAACTGTTTGAGAGCTGGTTTCTAAAACAACAAACACGTTACTTTTAAAAACGGAAGGCACGTATTTTCAATAAAAGTTTCAATTGGAAGTTAATAAGTGTAACTTAAGTTTCTGGTGGTCAGTTTCAAAACTGCAAATATTTCAAAAAACAGCACTGGATTCATAGGTTTAAAGGTAGTTTTATTTATTAACCCACATTTAGTGCCTATAGTTCAGAAATAACTAAGTATCTTGCTGTTAGGCTGAATGAAGAAAATGCCAGGGCTTGAATTGAAAACAATTTATTTAAAATTATAGAAATTCATATTTCAAAATTATTATAGGTATGAATGATGACCTGCTTCCTAATTTAAACTGATTTCTCTTGGCCGCTGACGCATATCTTCTCAAACAAAACCGCAACACTGCCTTGACTCATAGATTGCATCTTTTATTAGATGATGCCTATGACGATGCCCAAAGCACTTCCTCATCTTTTATATTCATTCACCTTCACTAGCCATTGAGCATCGTGCACCACTGTCGGTCGATCGGTCGGCTTGGCCACTGTCGGTCTTGGAATAGCAAACAACATACCTACACCGCAAAGCATAAGATAAAAAGAAGAAAAGAATATAAAACCTAAAAGTTACTGCCAGCATTAAAGGTAGAAGTATACCTACCTAAAATTACAAAGTGGAAGGTCACGTCTATGGTGTGTGCACCTCGCACTTAACGATCATTATAAGTGGATCACCTGGTCAGTGGGCCAATTTGGACATACCGTAGCTTCGTCGTCGTCCGACAAAAGTGAGCCACATTTAGCATGCAAATTGGCGCACTCTTGATGGAAGTGGAAGGTAAGTTACCTCTAAACACTTGTTTGCAAGAGAGAGTCTTAAGGCTTAACGCAAGAAGCGCTCTTTATTCCGTTGCCGCTGCCGTCGTACTTTTGTTTTCCCTTTACTACTCTTATTACAAAGCATGAATGACGTGAGCGGAATTAATTTCGAAGATATTCATCAAGTGTGCCATCGGATCGGCCAACAACACCGACCGACGCGACGCGACGCGACGAGAAGTTTGTTATGATGAAACCACCTCTTTAAAAGGGGCTAACTTATGCCCCATTTCTAATCTCATCCGAAACCTAAATGACCTATTTAACAGTGGTATTGAGTAATTGCCAGTTTGAGATACCAAAGACTGCATTTTGATTCTCGCCTACTTGAACTTGAGATAAGAACAAACGGACGAATCAACGACCACCGATTGCGTGGCACTGCATCATATAGATCTGCATCATTCTTGAGATTCAGTCTGCGCCTTATTATATGGTGGTTGTTCTTGAAGGCATTTGCGTGGGCTTATAGATGTCGAAAAGGAAAAATAAGGAGGAGGATCCAATGTGACTACCTTCGGCCTTTTTGGGTGAGGTAATTCCATTTCCTCTTCTTATTATTTTTTTCTTAAGTTGATAGCTTCAAATAAAGAAACAGTTAGACGAGATAAATGTTAAGATTTCATTCCAAAGCATCATAACATCTTAGGTAAGCCTTGGCTCCATTTCTCTGTAAATATATTTGTACCTTAATGTGTTTGTTTACAAACAAAGCAGGTTTTTTAAGGCACAATGGTTTGTATTGGGGGCTTAGGAACAGGCCCGCCTTTCTTTGAGTCAAATGTGTATTTAAATTAAATTAAAATAAACAGCATGTCTTGATAGATAAGTGCGACAAGGAAGAAATGAATTCAAGATCTTTGATAAGTTTTAAAATGTTTTTAAAATACACCGGCTTCTATTTTCATTGAGTGAACTTTTAATTAAAAATCTGAAATACAATTTTAAAATCAAATTATCACTTAATTGTCATCGGTCAAGGTAGGAGAGAAATATACTGGCAAATGAAAGTTTATAAATCGTTAACAGTCTTAAGCTAAGTAAATACGATTGACAGATTTGTCTCAAAAAAAATGTTAACAAATTTTCTGTCAGCTATGTCTATCAGCTTTATCTGTCAAAAGCGATAGAAAAAATGGACCAGCCTTCTATCAAAAAACTGGTTGAGTTTCTTACAATAATTTAAATTGTCGTGTTATAAACCTGAAGAGTTTCTTTGTTTGAATTCCCTCATCTCAAGAACTACTGGTCCGATTATATAACAGCACGACGTTAAGACTAATACGAGCAGAGCTCCAATTAAGAATGTTTCCAAATTGAGTATTTTTCCTTTTTGATAGCTTCCACTGTACGAGTATGTTCTGCCGAAGGCTGAAGGATGATGTATCCTGGAGATCAAGAGCAGGCGATGCAAGATCTGGCGAGGGGACGAGCACATATTCATAGCTTTTAGAGATGTTATTAATAGTTTATTCATAGACAATTTAGAGCCATTTTCTTCACAATTTTACACAAACTTGAGAGTTCAAAGAAAAGTTCACATTTGTTTTTCTTCATTATTTTAAGTCTCAACTGAAAATTTTAAAGCTAAAACTTATCCTACTTGCATACTTAAATATGGTATTGAATCCCACAAATATAAAGACCCAACTCAACAGCAAACTGCAGAATGCCAAAAATGTACTCGAATGTGATGCAGAGTTTCATAAGGGTTGACTGGAGACGACAATCCCAAAAATTATTTTTGAATTCAGCAAATTTGTTTGTTTTTTTTTTTTTTTGTAAAAGTATTAAGTAGTATTAAGAACGTTCCCAAATGTTCGCTTCCGGAAGCAGATACATAGATGTTTTTCCCAAAAATAATTTTATGGAAACATTTTGTTTATTGTATTTTTATTAAAACCGAAACTGATAATAATTTCCAATAATTTTTAATAAAGATCCAATAAAATGTGTTTCGAACTCGAATTTGACAGAAAACTCTTAACTTTGCTCACTTCTACTATTTTCGGAAGTTGAGGAAACCAGAAGTTGATAATTTTGAGAGTTGAGAATCGAAAGCTGTTATTGTCAATTTTGAGTGAAGAAAAAAAATATAACAAGTTCAAAATAAAAATCCTCAAGTTGAGTTCAACTTGTAGTGAAGAAAATGACTCATAAACCCATTTTAAGACTATAGCCTGAAATCTAAAAATAAACACAATAGAACTTATGTTAAAGCTGTTTTTAACTCTATAAATGACAAAAATAAGCAAACTGATTAAGAAAATTACGAGACATTTTTCATTTTAATCAAAAAAACTACCAACTGCTGAAGTTCAATGAAAGGGTTTCCAATATCTGTGTGTTTCCAAGTCTTAAATGCGCTAAGATTTTTTGATATATATTCACCAAAATGACAAAGACAATGTGGTTTTAGCTATTTTGAAACAACAGGCGATTTACATGAAATTTCTCAACTAACAGCAAGCAGAATAGTTTCAAGGATTTTTCTTTAAAAAGCCGTGTTTTTACAGATTTAAGTGAAATAGCAGCTTACTTACATAGTAGATGTTAAATTTAGACTCCAGTTCAAATAGAATCGTGTTTAAAATATGACCCATATTTATCAACTAGAAAACAAAAACTCGTTAACTTTTGTCAGATGATTTTCTACCAAAAAATTGTCTAATATTTGGATACAATCATCGTAATTGTTGGCAATATTCACCTAACCTATTGGACGACTTTTGGCAGTTGGCCAATATAAGAAGATCCCCCAACCGCGTTTGCTTCGCTTTAGTTCTTCAGTCCAGTTAATAAAGGTTTTCACCTAAAAAAAAATCCAACAGTTTCGAAACTTGGCACACTTACTAAGGGATGTCTGTTGATGATCCAAACAAATTCCCCAAGAAGCCGACGTTAGCTCTAGTGGCAGTGAAGATAAACATACGTTTTTTTTGGGTTTTCGGGCTTATCTTGAAAACTATTTGTCGTTTCAAAAAATAATCTTCTACAAAATTAAAGCTTATTAAATTTCCTAAAGAAATATGATATATATTTGTTTGTACTTGTTTAAGTTTGTAAAATAGCTATCGGCATTAAAGGAAAACAAGGGATGATTTTTTCAAACACGTTGATTATGATTGTGCACCTTAAACCCTAACAACGTTTCTGCAAACTCTTATGATAAAGAAAACGGACATTGAAAGTAGAAAAAAAGAAGTGCATTGCAATAGGGTATAATATTATATCAGCTGTTCATCCCAGATCGTTCTTGTCTCCAATACTAAGCAACCTTGCCTTATTTTTATACAGAAATCTTGGTTCTAAGAACTTGCTGAACCTTATATCAAGCTTAGAGTTTTGTTCTTTATACGTGTACTATGAAACTCAGTTTTTGGAGCTATTTGCCACACGCGACCAGATTCCAGCGGTTAATTTAACCAAATTGTGTTTCATAATGCTGACTTTAATGCCAGAACGTTAGACGGATTAAATACATTTTATTCCTTGTGCGGAATTAGATGCAGCGATGCATCTATTTCCATAGGAAAAGAAACCGACACATGAATGCAAAAGCTCAAAAAACTACCTTGTGCTTGTTTGGAAACATTTCTGAAAAAGGATTAAAAAAATTAGTTTTTGAGAATGTAAAAGCGTGTTCCGAAGAAATGTTACAGCCAAAACCATGTGGCACTCTTTGTTTGGCATCAAAGTTGGCAGTTTGTGTGACAAATTTGTCTAAAAATAAAAATACCTGCTAAAAATAATTTGCTAAAGGGACGTTTATAAAAAGGGTCCCAGCTTTTGACTTGTGACATTAAATTAACATAATTTGCAATCTAACGATAAAAAATGCTAAAAAATTAAATAGTTCATTTTTACAATTGTTAAGGATTTCATTTTTCAGGGTTTTGGGTTTTCGGGATTCTTGGATTTTAGGATTCTGTGAATTTATGGAATTTATATATTTCGGGTTTTGACACTAAGACATCAAGTTTGGGTGTTTGTATTCTCAATGTCTCTCATTTAAAAACAAAATATAAATTGTTTGCTTTGCAAAGCAAGTAAGTAAATAACTTTTCGAAATTTTGGGCAAAATTGAGGACACATAGATAGACATAAAAATACGCTCAATCACACACTTTTTCATTTAACCCAGCTGTAAGCCCTGGCAGCTTAAGGGGAGCTCATATATTATCTACTCTTTATTTTGATTGTCCTGAAATAATAATACGCTCAATCAATTAATAGTTGGAACATTTTACCCAAATGGGTGGGTTTTGAAGCCCATTCATTTTTTGGATTATTTGTGCTTTGTATTTTGAGACACGCTGTGAATTTTGAGACTTTCTAAGCTTTGACACGTAGCTTTTTAAAGCAATGTTATCAACTGAATTATTTTAGGAGTTTTGTTAAAAAAGTGCAGTGGTTAAGTTTGAGTAAACATAAATCAGTGAAAAATTGTTACTTTTTCGGGTCATTGCTATTTATATCTTGAATTGGAAAATGTTACATGCCTTAATTTGATTTAGTCTTTATAGGTTGTCCCAAAAGAAGGTATGTGTAGGATAGTTTTGAACAAATTTGATTTGTTAAATCTTCTTATACTTCTTTTGATTTTGGCCCGGGCGTAGGCAAATTGAGGCTCAATTGGCCCGACTGGACACTTGGTGGCAGCGTTGAAAGAATCAATGTCGAATACATTTCGTGTTGGAATTCGTAAATGATGAGGCGTATGGACCAAATTTATTTTTCTCGTTTTTACTTGGTTCAAGAACATCACTATACAAATAGGGCATTTCTTTAACAAAATTACATCCTCGTTAATTCTATAAAATATAGTAAATGTTTTTCAAAATTGTATCTTAATTTCTATCTATATTAATAATTTTTAATAGGCCCTCGAGGAAATTTAATTCTCTTTTGATGAGCCAAGTCCAAATATTTTGTATCAACCTCCCATACAATGGGTGTTTGGCGGACACTGAACGCTAGTAGCGCCTTGCATTATTTGACCAGTTTAATTAAGCTAATAATTATGAATTTTTGCGAAGATATTGGATGTGAATTGTTTCAAGGGTAAACGAAAAATGTAGCTACCGTTATATAATTTCTGTACATCACAGGTACAGTAACATTACAAAAGCAAAAGTACTGTGTAAGTTAGATATGGTGTAAAAGTTTAAGGGTGGATAATATTTTCAAGAGCTACCAAACGAACATAGGTTAATAGAATAGTATCTGTTTCGTATCATAGTGAAGTAGCTCAACTTTTACTTTCTTGTGAAATGTAACTCTAAATGGTAGTGGTAAGTGACTCTCTCTAAAATATTTCTCCTTTCACACAGTACGACATTCACATTAACAACAGACCAAACCTTAAATGTATTCCTGCGTATGCGCACAAATTATTTTATTAACATGCTCTATAAACCCACATACATTAAAACATGGAATACTTCGGATCAAAGTCGAGGAACATTTGTCCAATGCTGACAACAGGAAACGTCAAACAAAAAAGTAAAAAAAAATCAGATCATAATAACAAGAACAAGTAAAAATAATAATAATAATCCTTATTAGTAACAAATAAATGGATAGAATGAGCAGTTTACTTTTAAAACTCTTTTAACATTTTTTTTTTTTAAATGAGTAAAAAAGTGTTCTTTGGAACAGTTCCGATCTAACTATTTAGCTTAAGTCTATTAAAAGTGATACTTTTTTCAAAACTAGACTATTCCACTATCTTCATACAAACCTAATTTTGCAACCAAAAAATTCTTTTCCTGTGCATATCAATGTAGACCCTTTCTGAATTCCAGTATTCCAGTGGCTTTAAAAAGGCGGAAATGGGCGTAACCTTAAAAATATTCAAAGGTTATTCTGATTAGGTCTAATTCCTATGAATAAAACGTCCTTAAAAAAAGTTTTAAACTTTTAAAACTGTTTTATTTCTGAATAAGTTGATTCAAAAGTCAATTGTTCCAATATAGATATTTTTTGTTTTTCCAAATTTAAATAATTTTTCATAATTTATTAAAGGTTAAAGGTTTAAAAACAAAATTACCTTATTGTAAACCCAACATTTTTATTATGAGTTAACATGTTATTGCGGCGTGAAAAACCCCATTCAGCTGATGCACTACCATTATGTGGTAAAACTAAAAATATGGTTATGAATGTTGATATAAATATTTGAAAACATTTGTTTGTTGATACATTTTTCATAATTCCATCCAAAACAACCTCTTTACTTACTTTGTTACTTAAAGGGGCGCTACGTCTCACACAACAAACTTGTCCATTTAGCTCTAGGACCGTAACAAGATGTCTCAGTCGTTGGACCTTTACCCTTCTAGCTAAAGTCTTCGTCGCAGTACAGCCCGTAGAGATCGTCGTTCCATATTCTCAGCTAAAGTCTACGTCGCGGTACAGCCCGTCGTCGTTCCATATTCTCCATTCACCTTCTATGCAGACCGTAGATTTCACGAAGAGCTTTTCTCTCGAAACGGCCCTTTCATCCACTTTTGTCATAGTCCATGCTTCTGCAACTTTGGTCTCTCGAGAAAAGGCTTTGCTATTCAATTGATTTCTTATCTTAACCCAAAGAAACAGGGGTAAGCAAGAGTATTTCTGCGTTTGATTTAATCGCTGGTCTTGTTTTCTGCGTTCATAGCGGAGAATAGGTAGACAAAGTCTAAATTACCTCTGTCGATGGTGACCTTTTGAGAGAAATGTCGGTGTTGTAGGTCCTTTTTTGATGACAGCATGTAATTTGCTTTGCTTCTATCAACCGTTAAAGGACGAGTTTGGCAGTGATGCCAAAACTAGACATCTCGTCTCTGTAGATGCTGTCATATGCAGTGGGTGTCAATATGATGTTCTTGTGTTTTTTTCCAGGATCTGCCAAAATATGAATATTTGATCGATTGTAAACTTTCCTGGTCTAAAACCACACTTATAAGAACCTATCAGGTTGTTGACGTTATGCTTTAAACGTTCACATATTGTGGAAGAGAAGATTTTGTTAGCGATGTGAAGTAGACTGATGCCTCTGTAGTTGGTGCAATTAAGAGGGTCTGAAATTCCATTTATTGCGCATGTTTTCTTTTTTTCCGACTATATCTTAAAGATAAGTTAGTGAATGCTCCTTACCAATTTATCTCCAGCTGCTTTGAAGAGTTCCGCATTCAAGCCATCTGCTCCGGGAGCTTTGTCAGACTTCAGCTTATGGCAATCTTTTCTTCGTCTAAGTCAGGAAGACGGGATTGTTGGTTTTAGTCGTCCACTTTGAATGGAGCATCCTGCCTGACAGCAGAATTCGGTTCGTCATCGTCACTGCCGTTGTACAGTCTGCAGAAGTGGTCCTTCCATATCCTCAGCATTGATTGCGGTTCCACTATGATTTTTCCACTTTCATTCTTGCAGCCTTCGGTTCGAAATGTATTTACTTGTGAATTTCGTTTCACCTGATCATAAGACTTTCGAACTTCATTCCTGCTTTTGAACCTCTCAACATCTTTGACCGCAAGCTTCTCTTTTTCCTTCTGAACCTTCTATACACTTCCTTCAAAAATTCGCCGCCCATCTACATTATCTATCTTCACACTTTTCATCTTTTGTGCACACACACTTCTTATCTATGCCATCCCTTAATAACAAAAAGTTAGTTCTGTGCTGAGACAATAACTAAAAACATCATGCCTGTCTTATGGATTTTGTATTTTTGACATTGTATTTTCTTAAAATCAGATTTTAACTAAAATACGCCAACAAATACAAAAGTACACAATAGTGTCACTAATAAGTAATAAGGGTTAGGTCAGGGCATGTTTACAGTTAAATATTTCCTTCCCCTTTGCGCATGCCTCGCATCAGCAACATGTTACACCACTCACTACAATTATAAACAAAGTTCTCCTCCTGAAAACATAACCAAAATTATTCATTTATGTTATGTCCCTTGCAAACACTTTTATGGAAAGAGTGTTCAACACATTTTCTTAAGTCGTGGTTTTAAATTAACTTAATTTTAGTATTTTATAATAATTTAAAGAATTTTTATTCGGCCCACGAGGAAATTTAATTCTCTTTTGATGGGCCAATCCAAATATTTTGTGTCAACCAAAATCCCAATAAATGGGCATGGTACGACACTGTCAAACGCAGTGCGCCTGTTAGTGAAGGTTTCCCCGAATTGAAGGTATATTTGTTAAGAATTTTGAACGAAACTGAATGCGAATTGAATGATGGTGAATAAAAGGAATAACAAGGACAAGGAACAATAATATTAAAAACAACAACAAAATTATTCGTTGCTGATTATTTTCACCACGAGGAGGGTTAGTTTGGATTAAGGTAGTGGTAGGTAATCTAGTGGGGATAAAGTGAATGGAAAAAGGAATGGGGATGGGACTATGCATTAAGATTATAATGTGGTTTTGGTGTTGCGAAATAAAGATGTTTGTGAGAAAAGATGGTTCATTGGTGCTAAGTCAGTCCTTCGTTTTCGGGATATGTTAGGTGGAATACTTTTTTTCGTGACCATAGATTAATATGGCCGGTTCTAAGAATAAACGGTCCCAATATACGACCACATAACTGATTGTATGTAAAATCATACGTGTTTTGCAGAAAATGAGTCAAGAAACTGCTGCGCAAGAATCAAAAGACGTTTTGAGATCTAAAAGAATCGATGTTGCTCTAAGGATATAAAGAAAAACATATTAAAAAATTAATAAATAAATTGGGTGGCGCAACAATCCTTGGAGAACTAGGGCTTAGTGACTTACAACTCTCAACCATTCCTGTGTTCGAATAATGTTGTCAAGGATGGAGGGGAGCTACAATTTTAGAAGAATCCTAACGGCTAACTTGAGAAATCACTTTTCATAACAATGATTACTCTTGGAGGATTTGTCAATTCCTAGTAAGAGGCAGTGCCCGTCAAGAAAACTTGTACATGCCACAGGCAGGGATTGAACCCAAGACCTCTGGCATGTAAGTCCAACGCACTGACCATCATGCCACGGCTACTACTATAAAACATATTAAGTCAAAGAAAAGTGGCTCGGAAGTATAACTTAGCAAGAACTACCTTGCAGGATAGGTAATATGGTAAAATTGATGACTCTTGTCAAACCAAAGGGCCTGATACTAATTTATACTTCAAAGAAAAAAAACAAAAAACAGACTGGTGCCTTAATTTCGCAAAGTATGGGTTCCCGTTAAAAAATGACCATTTAAACGCCGACCAAAAAAAAGTCAAGTCTAAAAAATTGGATAATCCGTTTAAAGATGATCGAGCAGGCAGAATGTGGCTTCGACTTTTTCTTAAACGTAACCTATCCTTAAGTCTTATAGAAATTTGAGGCTATATCAAAGGGCAGTGGTGAAAAAAACTGTATCGAGGAATTGTTTCGCGATCTCGAAAGCTTCCTCAAAGAAAATAGACACGAAGGCATCCTTTCTACTAGATCCCAATAGAATTTTGAACGGAGATGAAACAAGTTTTACGCTGTGCCCTAAAAAAGGTACAGTAGTTGCTCCTCAAGGGTTTCAAAAGTGTGTATCAGGTACAAACGGCGAAGGAAAATCACACATTTATAGTGCTCACCAAGATGACAGTTGCCGGAGTGCTACTGCCACCTTTGGTGATTTCCCCCTAGGAGCGACCGCGTAGGAAAAACTGGATTGGATGCAAAGCGAAACCTTCTAAGAATACAATGGCAACTGCTTTATCAGTTTTGCTATTTGGAGATCAAATAACAAATCACACTTATCGAAGCAACTTTGCGATGAAAATGAATAATTTTGAATGGCTTGCCTCCAAACACAATTCATATTCTTGAATCACCTGACGTAAGCGTATTTAAACCCCTCAAAGAGGATTAGAAGAAAACAGTTCCAGAATGGCATACACAGAAGGATTTCTGTTATCCTTACAAAAAAAAAATTGGCACAGACAATTTAAAACGGCTTTCGAAAGTGTGGACTTTTTCCATTTTTTGTGGACTATAGCAAATGTGTTCAAGACACGCTGAAAAACTTTTCAAACACATGAAGAAGACGCAACATGCTGAACAAGCTAGGTTCTCTTTTTCAGAATCTGTCATCCTTGAACTCAAAGACAAATTTGAAGCAAATGGTATTAGCGTCTCTAAAATATAAACTATTTTGGATACTTCGAATTTGGCCCTTGTAGAAGAATTTCAAGAGACCAAAAATATAGATGTTGGCTCACTTCCTATCATGTTGAACTGCCACTTCGACTTAAATGGCAATGTATATAAACATTATTGCAGAATATGGTATACATCCAATCTACAAATCCTTCAAGAAATAGAAAATCACCTAATTCAAGTCACATTGTGGTATGCAGTTTTCTAGAGGTACTTTGTCGGCCCATACTACTTTGAAGGAAACATACGCACTGTGACTAATTTTAACAGTATGGAGCAACCCCTTAATGCTCATCAGTTTACCCTTCAGCTTAATTTCGGGCGTACTGTCAAGTATAAAGATTCTTTCCTAAATCGAACATCAAGAATGTGGAATGCTTTGGCCAAATCAGTTTTTCCATCCCATTTTGATGTTCAGAGCTTTAAGACCAATGTGCACCGGTATCTCCTCTTAAATCCTTTCCTATTTTCCTAACGCTCGCATTGTGTTTAAATATAAACATATAAAGGGTACGTATAACCCTTTGAGAGCCTGTAAATTATAAATACAAAAGTTTGCATATCACCAGACGAGTTATGGCAGAATTGGAACCAAAATGTCCTATTAAACTTATTTCAAGAAACTCTCTATTTTGTAAACCGGAAATTTACAAAACCAAACCGAATAATTTTATTTATAATTTAATCAAATCTCTGCAGTCGGTCGTGGATAACTTTCCAATAATATACCGCTCATGTATAAAGGAGCTTGGAGGTTACTTTAACAATATCATTTCTACGTAAGATTGAATACTTTTGATAAAATTTAAAAATCTTTCAAATTATATGAATTAATATAAAAAAATGTTCTCTAAAAAAGTTATTCCAGTGTTTAATGTAGCAACATTAATTTTATAAAACTTTTAGAAAAAGTCTTTACAGTAAAGTCCTAACAAATATTTTTTTTGACTTAAATGCTATTTGAAAAAAGAAACAGTACAGACTTCAAAGTTGTTTTATCCCACATAAATATTGTTGTTAATTTTGTGTGTTGTACAAAAACCAACGTTATACCAAAAATTGTTCTTGTTACAAGAAATGCAATTGAACAATTTGTATCTGGCACCAATTTGAAGATATCAGTTTGGTTCGCTTCCCAGACTATTTGAATTTAGTAATGCATGTAGGTACAAAAGAAGACCTATTTATTCTACAAAAATTGTGCCAGATTATATTTAATTAAGATAACCACGTTTTTGGATTTTGTTAGTATCTGTATCACCAACATTATTTCATGTTATAATAATCTAAAGAAGTCAGAAAGTCAATGAGACAAATAGGCAGGCAATCCTAAAGATTTCGTCCACAAAAATCGCACCCTATAATGGTCAAGGTTTGCCCGCATTTCTGTTGCTAGACAGTCTGTAATTTTTGTCTCAGTCACAAATCCCTTGTTTTCAAAGGAAATAAATCGCAGAAATTTTCAAGGCATGTCATTAACAAAATATTTAATTAACTATTGTTACATTCAAAAATCAATGGGATTAAATATGTTTTTTGCAAAATTAAATCTTAAAATTATACAAAATAGTTTCTAATATTTATTTTTATTTTATTACCTTCAAAATATTTCCTGACATACTTCCCACTAAAATTAATTAAAAATTCATAATAATCCATCATGAATTTTGCTGCCATTTTTAAATGTCCTAAAACTTGTCATCACAACAATAAAATCAGCATAAATATTGAAAATAAAAATAATTAAATATCTTCATTACTAAAAGCTATTCCAACAAACAATAAGTTGTTTTTACTTTATAGTTAATTTTATATATGTTTTTTTTTTTTTTTAAGTAAAGGACCTGCAAGCAAACTATAAATCTTAAAAATCTAGAAATAAGAATTGTTTATGTGCCCAACCCATGCTATATGATTAACACCAATAAATGTCCAAAGACGTGCATTTCCCCCCAATTACCTTCGAGTTCGTCATAAATATTATGACTTTACCTTTTCCTTTCACAAAATATATTTCACCTAAAATGATAGGCCAGTTAGTGCGGTTTGTCTGCGGCTTCTCTTCAGGGCATTTTTACAATGCAAAATGTATATATTTAAACAGGCATTTAATAATGAACAACCTTACTCAATTTCCACCTTGCGGAGATTAAATTCATTAAACAAAAACCAAAACTATACATATGTACAATACCAAACCTCGTCACATTTCCAAATTTGTATTTTATGCTGCAAAAGCAAATGCATATGCTTTCTGTCTGCCTGTGGGTATAATTCTGGAATATACGTTATTAAATAATTATCCACTGTCCGCACACTTCGTTATTATTCAACATTCGACATCAAGAAACCAAACGGAAAATAAAAGCTGAGAAATAATAAACAGAAATTACCTAATTTCTACTGAAAGCAAGAGTGATGCTGATAATCAAGTTTGGAGCTCAGGTCTTTTGTTTAACGACATGTGGTTTACGTTTACAATGTTTCGTTAACATTTATGCTAATAAAAAAGAGGGGAATCGCCTATTAATTTGGGTATTATCATCATCAGTATACTGGCCATGGTCAACAATGTTTGTTTCTAAGGCATCAGACATACTGGCTACTGAGCTTGAGACTGATGATGACACAAAAGGTCTTTTGAATTGTGATGTGCAAGAAGAAAATATTTTTTTTCTTTTATGCATTTTAAACAAGTTCAAGTTTCCTAAATATAGATGATTTGTAAAATTTTATTTTTATTCTTTTCGAATCCATTTATGTACTTATACTTGATGATGTGTCGGACTTAAGAAGATTGGATTGGTGGTGTTTGTTGTTGTTGTTGTCGTTTTAGCGATATTTGTTGTTTTAAAGTTCATTGTCGGCACCAAATATAGATTCCAATTGCACATAATTTGTGTGTAGATGTACGTTTCTACCAAATGCAGTTGACTGTGTATGAATACTTTTATTCAGTTTGAGTTCTTGAATACCTTGAGAAGCCTTGAAAGTAAAGCAAGTTATATTCTGATGATAAAGCACATCAAGTTGTAGCAGGTACATTACGGTGTCAACACACTGAGTGGAGGTTAAAATTGAAGTTATATGGTGATTTCTGCGACTAGACTTGACTTATAATGCCGGTGGAGTTGAGATTTGAAATTTAAGATACATAAAATGCGTAACAAATTTGCGAAGAACAACAAAAAAAATGAAGGGGATTCCTTGGATCTATAATAGCTCAAGAACTAGGTTAGTTAGAGTTAGAGATGTTGTTGCTTTTTTCTGGTTTTAAATTTATTAACAAATTCAATTTCATTGGGTTTGTTGGCTGTTTTTATTTTTATTTTTTGTAAGAAGTAATGAGGTTGAAATTTGCAATCAAGCTTTATGCTTTGGAGTGCATGTATGATGCAGGCTTATGATGGTTTGAGTTTGAGGTCTTGGACGAGGTTCAATGTTGCAAATATTGGAAAATATTTGTTTATTTGTTTCAGACGTGAGGTTTTAAATTTTATTTAAATTATCAAGGTTCAAGTTTTCAGTAAATTACATTTGGTATTTTGTTCTAGATGAAGACTTATAAAAGTTGAGCTAAACTTGCAAAATAAGCAATGTAATATGTGAATGAATGTGAAAAAATAATTATTTTTAATTGCAAAACTCAAAACAAGTTCCATTTTGTTTTTGGATTGACCTTTAAATGGGTTTTACGATGTTTAAGTTAATTATAATTTTAAATATGTGAAATTCGAATTGTGTGTTTTTTTTTACTTGTTACAATCTTTTAAGGAAAGTCTCAGTTAAAAATTATAATACGAAAACTTGTAACTTGTTGCTTATTGTAGTATATTGCTATAACATTCCAGATAATAAAATATTAAAATAGACTAAGGTCTTCACTTTATTGCTTATAAAGTTTAAAAGTAAGCAACGTATAAATTAATTTTAGTTGAGCCAATTAAATAAAAGTGGCCGTATATTTTGGCCTATTTTTAAGAGGAAACCTTTTGAATTGCTGATGAATAAGAAGAATTATATAATTTTCTGATGTTACTACTTTGGTGTATGACAGGAAAAAAAATATCGTATTCTTTTTCATTATTGACTTGTTTCCTTGTATACATTTTTCTTAAAATTACAAAAAATAAATAAGGGGTGATTTTTTAAAATTCAAAAAATTGCATGCAATCTTTATTTTAATGGATATTACGGTTCATATGATTTAATGTTAAATCACACGATCTAGGCGGACAATTGAACGGTCCTGAAAGTGAAATAAAATGTTCACCGAACTCGCTTCTCAATATGTCCATTGTTTCACGTGCTGTGTGACATGTGGCACCGTCTTGTTGAAACCACATGTCATGCAAACCAAGCTCTTGCATTTTGGGCAAAAAAAAGTTGAATATTATCTCACGGTAGCGCTCACCATTAAAAATTATGTTTCGATTCACATCATCTTTGAAAAAGTACGGTCCGATGATACCACCAGCCCATAAACCTCTCTAAACTGTGACTTTTTCTGAATTCATTGGTAGCTCTTGCAATGTTTCTGGCTGATATTCACTCCAAGATCTGCAATTCTGCTTATTTACGTACCCATTGAGACAACAATGAGCTTCGTCGCTGAACACAATTTTTGGGTAAAAAAGTGGATCTTGGTCCAACTTTCCAAGAGCCCATTCACCAAAAATTTTACGTTCCAGTAGATATTCCGGCTTCAATTCTTGCACCAGCTATATTTTGAAAGGCATCACACCTAAATCCTTCCGCAAAATTGTCCACGTTGTTGAGTAACAGAGGTCCAATTGCTGGGAACGGCGACAAATCGATAATTGATGGTCATTATTAACACTAGCCGATACAGCTCCGATATTTTCTTCAGTTCAACTCTACGTAAGCGTGCTTAACGTCTAGCGATTTAAATTTAGTGCGAAATTTAGTCGAAATAGCCTGAATAGCAGCATCAGTGGGTCGATTAAACTGACCATAAAATGGAAGAAGCGTGCGATGAACTTTCTTAACAGTGTACGCCTTTTGATAGTAAAACTCAATAATATGCAAGCGATGTTCGTTTGTAAAATGATTCATGGTTAACCAAACTGAAGATGCTGTGTTTGCCAAAAAGAAAATAGCTAAAAAATCACCCTTTATCTCAATTGTTATACTCGGTAGAAAGCTCTTAACATTATTGAATGTTTTTCTACAAGAAGTAAGCACTTGAATATTCTTTAATTTTTCAATTGGTGCACAATTAATTGTTTTTATGGTCACTTCGAAGATTTTTTAGGACTTTTCCAACCTGGAGGACTGTTATGTATGTACTGTTGTTTTTCAATGGCTGAACATTTATAAATTTAACTTAACATTAACAGTTATATAACTAACAACCGTACTATACTTATACTTAAATTTAAACCCAATGTAACTATCCGAACATACATATGTATATCTTTTATTGTGTATTTGTTATCTTCATACTGCATTCAACACCCAAAAATCTACTCACAGCTGCATATCATGAAGGCAAAGAAGAAAATCCCATGACCTATCATCAACTGCACAATACTATAAGGTCATTTCATAAATTATCCCATCAAAACATAACATGACATAAAACAAAGTTTATAAAATATTCACAAGAGCTTCTTCTTGCATAATCTACTCAATATTATTATCTAATCGCTTTATCTTGTTTGATCTGTGATACAAAACTATTTATATTATAAGCAGCAGCGCCGCGGCCGCCCGCTGCCTTCCCACTGTCGATTGCCATCATCATGCATTTCTAACCACATCGTGTTTAGCCTAAGCTAAACTACTGTCACTTCTTGTTAAACATCTCTCAAGCCAACTGACATGTCATGTACAAACTGTTTAGATTATGTGGAAAAATATACGAATACAAAAACAAAAGAGCTGATCAACGAACTTGGTCGGATCAAAACTAAGAAAAAACCGCCAGCAGACGATAAATATCTAATTTATAATTTTTTTGTTGTCTTCTCCTTAACTTCCTCATAGCTATATCCGAGAAGAGGGATTGATTTCCGTTCGAAATGAAAGAAATAACTATTACTTCGTTAGGTGCAACTTCCCTTTTTTTTAGCATACCAACAAATGATCGATTTTCATGTTAATGAACTTAAAATTGAATATTGATATACCTACGTGTATAGTATTTCGTATCTCTTACTCGCACTCTCCGAGATGACTATCCAACCAGCTAATCTTTTTGTGCAAAATAAAACAACTTTGCAATGATAGAAATGAAAAGAAACATAAAAATAAAAACAAGAAAAATGTGCATTCCAACATTCAACATTCAGAGAGTATTCACGCTTCCGATATGGCAATTGAAGTGAAAGAAGTTGTTGCTGAATGTTGATGCTGTTTTGCTGTATGATTGTTGCTGCTGCAATACACAGAGAGAAGGAAGGCTATAATGTATGTGAAATCTACAGTTAAGAGCGGTATCATTATGACCACCACCACCGCCACTGCCACTACCATCACCACCAGCATCAAGGCATAAATGCAGTTCAATGCAATCGGAAATACCGATGGGGCGGAATTCGACTTGAGGTGGGCCTTGGATCATGTTTATTGGAAAAATGTACAAGTTACTAAAATAGATTAAAGGAGTGTGCTGAAATGTTACAAGAAAACAGACTAACTTACGTGATCATTTATTTGTTTGTATCTACATTTTTAACGTATTTTTTTCACAATAGTTTTTTTAAAGTCTTTGGAAAAGATATTTTCAACAAAAATATCCCACCTCTTTATACATTTTGGAGCTTAAAAACTTTTTTTGGAAATTCATGAAACTGTTCCAGTCACTTTAATCGAAAAGATGTTCCAACTCAAAACTTTGAAACTTCGAT
The DNA here is from genome assembly GCF_945859685.1 of Eupeodes corollae. NCBI lineage: Eukaryota > Metazoa > Arthropoda > Insecta > Diptera > Syrphidae > Eupeodes > Eupeodes corollae. Next base: position 210,434,117 of record NC_079147.1, on the reverse strand, counting down.
TTAGGGCTATCTTTTTTCTTGATATTAAGGTGCTATGTAAAATGTGCCCAAGATTTGTATTTTTGTTTAAATATTTCCGTTAGATATTTTGTTAAATATTTTGTCTTCAATTCAATACAGCCCTGTCAATTGGTCTGTACAAAACAAAACACCGCCAACAACAACAGCATCCGAAATGGCCATCTTCAAACCGGCCACCGGCAAAACGTGATCAATTTGATCTTATACGCGGCAAGTGGGTACACACTATGCTGTATATACAAGTAGATACTCTTACTTTCTCCTTCATCCTATATGAGTGGTAGTAAAGTATATATAGACCTACAGTTTGTAACGTGATGGTGGTCGGTAAGTCGTTGTCGATTATGGCGCGTTTTGATGCCAAATCAATGGTCTGTTGTTATCTGGTTGGATGGGTACTTTTTGTTTTTTTAAATCGCTGCTGATTTAAAATGCAGTTTTGCAGAAGACGAACTAAAAGACAAGGAAAAACCTCTTCAAGAAATCATGATTTTGAAGGAAACCATTCTAAGGCATCATTTGGTGCCAAGATCCTTTATTAAGATCAAAGATGATGAAAAAGAAAGTGAAATCTGTACTTGAAGTACTTACAGAGCAACACATAACAAAATTATTAATAATAAGCACCAATCTATCTACCTCTTGGGCTCTAAGCACAAAAAAGGCATATCTTAAATAAATTAGATTTGTATCGGTTAGAGGTCAAAATGACCTCAGGCTGAGTTAGTTGTTGTCTAGATGTTTTTATACGTGAATAGGGCCTTTCGCTCTCTATCAAATTCTGTTTGATTGTTTTGGTTTTAGTTTTTGACTTGATTGCTGATGCGAATCGGAGTGTGACGTTGTTTTGGATGGTAGACATTATATTGGCAGATGATTGGCAGTATTTACATATATAAATGGTATAGAAGTTAAGAAAAAATACATAAATATGACCATTTAGTGTTAAAAGTTATGATGGAATGAGAATTAAAACAAATGGTGTAGTTAAAATCTTTGTTTTTACTTTCTTTTGTTATAAGTTATGGTGATGGTCTTAACTGTATATTTGATGATGGTGTTTCATTAGGTTGTCTTTATTTAAAAAAATATGGTTCAAGTTCCCGCAATGTTACTTATACTGGCCGTGTATTTGTCTCTTAACTAAATGAAGGTATTTAAGAATCAAATTAGACATCTAAGAATGTTTCACCCTTAAAACAATTAAGAAGGACCGAAGCTATAAACAAACACAATGATCAATAATAACTTCTTGAACAAAATATGTCTTATGTTTAATGTAGTTCAGGAATTTTTACGTAGATACAAAAAAGGAAAATAATATAAACTTTGGAAAGTAAAGGCGGACCTTTACAACGATCACAGAAAAAACTTTAACAAGGCAAATTAAACCAATATTTCTTCTTCAACATTTCACTATCAGCTTGGTCTTAGAAACTATGCGAAGTTGAATTTGAACGAAAAACGAGTGATTGTGTTGATACTTTTTTACATTATAAAGCATGTTCTAAACATTCAAGGCAGTATAAGTTTTCATCAGTCTTAAAAGCAGTTATTTCTATATAGCGTCGAAATTAATTTTTTCCACTATTTTTGTATCAAATTTGACATCCGTGTTTTTACACGAGACTAAATTTTTACCCATTGTAATAGAAATTAAATCGAAATCTAAATAATTGAAAATCGAGTACAATTGTTTTCAGAACTATGTCTTTCAATCGATTTTATAACTTCAAATACTTTTTGAAATCACTTCTCAAAGTGAAAAGTGTTTTGATTCTGTTCTGTGCTTCCAATAAAATAAAAGTTATTTTCATTTGCATTGTGTTGATGCACATGACTAGCTAGCTGCAGATTTTGGGGTTCTTTGTAATATGCAGTTTTTAAATAAATTACATTTGGCGTACTGAAAAATCATTTGAAATGCCTTGTCCTTTCCCTCAAATACAAAGGAGAAGCTGCAACTTCTCAAGAATCATCTGTATTATATAGAAAAGTTAATGTTTAGTTTCTTTGAGTGAAACTGCTAGAATTTAAAAATTTCATCTTGTAGAATTCAAATTACACCAACTTAATCTTGTTGAACTCAAATAACTTGAAAATTTTAAAAATCGAAATATGGAACAGTGATAAATTGGAATCATAGAAACATAGTTTGTTCGGCACTAAATTTCTCAAGTTGTTATTTTAGTTAACATTAAAGTGGAATCGATGAAAATGAATCCCATCAATATTCCAACAATAAATCAAAATTGCAAATACTTACGGTAAATAGTTAGCTATGAAAGCTTTGGAGTTATACTGTGGACCATTATCTGAAACAATTGTGTTTGGTAAACCAAAATAGGAAAATATATTCCTCAGTTTCATTATAAGATTTTGGGCGTTTATTGTATTCATTATTTTGACATCTATCCATTTAGAAAAGCTATCTGCTAGTATCAGAAAATTGTTGTTTTAAAGTAAAAGAGATTCAGGTGAAATTTCAAAAAATTATGAAGACATTGGCAGGCCTTTTGTAGTGACGAACAAGATTTATTACTCATCAAGAGTTGGGAGTAATTTTATCTGCATTGCTTAACGTACTAGATACAAATAAAACTGGGTGCTCAACGCCATCAATCACTGCTAAACTTACTCTAACAGTGGCAGTTTTCTAAGTTCCTAGAGTTCGAAATATGTTGATAGTCAAGAACATTACAATATTTGAATATTTAAGGAATTCGAAAAATGTTCACGTCAGCACCGTATTAAAATCATCAATTTTTTTTTTAAATAGAGGAGAGGTCGCTTATAATCAGAACGAATAACGAAGGACCGAGGCGGCTACCTTGAGGTACACCAGAATTTTCAATAAACGTATTAGAATTGTCATTTTTAAAGAAAACACTTAAGTGTCTTATAATGTGGCAGTTTGATTTGCTCTTATTAACTTCAAAGTACTTTATAGCTAAGTTTGTCAAATGCATTGCTAAAATCTATAAATACGCAATCAACTTGTTTGTTGTTCTCGAAAGCATCAATACAAAGTGTTTTAAATTCAAGTAGATTTGTAACAGTAGTTTTGCTTCTTACAGTCCCATATTCATTATCCATAAAATAGGGAAACAATTAGGAGAAAGAACATCAAAAACGAGAAATTTAAGCAGTTATGGGGTAATAGACAATTTAGCTGGAGGACGATGGAAATACCAGATAAAATGTTTGTGACCCATTTTGGGGGTTGGTTTGAAAATACCATATTTTCATAAAACCGAAAAATGAGAACATTTTGAAAGCTATTTTGCACCTTTTTAAAAAACCAATAATGATAACAATCCATCAAGTTTTAGAATTATAGAAAGTCTAGGAATTACTAGAACTATGCGAGCTAAGTGGGAAAATTGATTAGTATTTCTAATAAGAGTTATCAAAGACACTCTACAAAAAATCAGCAAACATATTGGACATCAATAACGTCATGTTTGAACAATTATCGTCAAGTTTTTGTTAACAGTCAACATGCTTACAAAATTGACGACCCTATTCAGCTTCTCTTACACAACTAAAAAACTTTTTTACTCATATTTTACCAATCGTATGCAAGCCGTGTCTTGTAATGGTAGAATGTCCTCGTTCCTCCCTGTTAATAATGGGGTTCCTCAAGGATCGATCCTTGGACCTTTACTGTTTTCATTTTCCATTAATGATCTGCCCTCTGTTTTGTCTTACTGCCAGTTTCATATCTATGCAAATGGTGTCCAATTATATATTAGTTTTCCTGAGATGATGCTTAAGGATGCGATATCTAAAATGAACATGGATTTACAGGCTATATATGATTGGTCGACACGGAACGGACTTAAACTCAATCATGAAAAAACAAAAGCTCTTCTAATTTTGATAAACAAACCAAACCGAGATAATTTCCCTTCCGTTATGTTGAATAATTGTATTATTGAATATATTATCCATAAGTTAGAAATTTAGGTTTGGTCTTTAACAACAGGTTAACTTGGAATAACCATGTCGATACAGTTGTGTCAAAGATTTATGCTTCACTTAGAGGAATTTCTGTTACTAAATCTGTACTACCTACCCATTTTAAATTAAAGCTGGTTAAAGCACTTGTCTTACCTATAAGAAGATGATTCTCAATCAGCTCACAAACTAAAGGTGGCATTTAATGCAATAGCGCGGTTTTTAACCTACGTAGATTCGATTAGGTCTGTTTTCATCTGGTAGCTTTCTTCAAATATCGTTGTTGTATTTTACTCTTCAAATTGATTGTTAAAAAGACTCCAAGTTATCACAGTAACAGGCCTAATTTTTGTGTTTCTAGCCGTTCCATTTTATTGCGGTCCCCCACCTTTACGTGTTTGACATTGCGCAGGCAATTTTTCGTTCATGCTGTTAGACTGTGGAATAACCTTCTCAGTCAAATGAGGTCTAGAATCGAAAACAGAAAGTTTCAAGCAATTTGTTTTGAATATTTCTCAAACTTGAACTGAACATACTTTTAAATTAATCATTTTCAATTTTATTTTAATTGCGTCTTGATTCAAAATACTTTTAATTAACATGTCTGTTTTTCTTAATTCTTAATTTTAGCTAATTTTTAATGTATAATTAATTTTAACTAATTTTTTGTTAGTTTTGTTCTCACACGTTTGTAAATATATATTTTGTTAATTGTATCTTTAATCAATGTTATATATCCTGTACTATTTAAAAGTTTAACTTGATGTACAGCTGACATACAAATAAATAAATATCAAAATATCAAAATTTCACCGTTATCAATAAAAGTGAATTTCAGAACTCCAATTTTCATTTTGAATGGAATCTTTTAAGAATGTATCATTAAATTTGTCAAAAATGGTTTCACTAAAATGTTCTTTCTTTAAATTGCAAAGCTTTTATCAATATTCTTATTCTTCAAATTTAACTGAGAATTCAATTTTAAAACTTTCGATTTTATCGAAGTTTGTAAGAATCATTTTCTTCGGAGGGTAGAAGAATATCGATTTTCACTTGAAAGTTTAAAAAAGTGAAGGGGTAAGTATTACATAATGTCACTGAAAATTCCGGGAAAATTTGAATTTGTTAAATACCAAAGATTTTCAAACTCTGCTCTTTGTTTACAGCTTTTTTTGCTCTGTTCGTATCGTAAATATCAACGAATTTTAAATTGATCTACATTATCTTAAGATCTCTGGTATTTTAATCACATTTCTATTTGTCAACAAAAACCAATTCCATAATCCTCCTACCTACAATCTATATATGTAAATATGTAGTTTTCGACTTGACTTGTTTTTGGATGACAAATGTAGATAGCCCACATTTAGTATTCCAACACAAATGACAGAGTATTTCTCTTTTTCTAAGCGACATTTGAAGCCAACAAAAAATTAATTGCCGACTTCGTTTGGAGGCATTTCTCTTTAAAATTTCATTTTATTAGGCAGGTATTTTTATTTGGTTTTATTATTTGCTGTTACTAATTGTATTACAAGGGAAGCCCACTAATTAATACTTATTGCTGTCTGTTCATGCATGAATTTCGAATCGGTTACGCCGTCGCCGCTGCCGCTGCCGCCACTGCTGTGCTGCTTCGTCAGATTCGGTATCGGTACACTCCTTGAGGGAACTCTTTATATATACGGGCAATATGCCCCCAAGGGGGTCTATAATTTTGTTTATTTCAATTGTAGTCCGTGGAATATAATTTTTTAAATTTTCGTTTTGTTACAATGAATGGAATAGTAGAGTACCTATCTAGACTTTCTTAAACGTGCTTCAACTCCTCCTCTTCCTCCTTTTATTAGATTTAAATTTTTGTTTAGGTTGTTGTTGTTGTTGTTATTGCTGGTACCTGTAGTAAGTATGCTTTTTGTGTAACAAAAATATGGCATCTATCAGACATTTATCAAGTACAAGAGGTTTTAAAAACTTTTACTTTTACTTTAAACAAATAATAGAGCCGATATACGAGATGATGATGGTATAATAATGGGGCGGTGGTGGTGGGCAGCGGGCTTCGCGGTGCGGTGGACGGAAACGGCTACAGCTCAGCTATCCATCTATTTAAAGACAGTAGGTAAGGTACTATAGTTTGAAAGTAAACGAAAACAAAATGGAAATCAATCAACGGAAGATAAGATTGTTGATGATGATGCTATAATAGTTAGCTATATGATGGAATTACCCGACTGTGAATCGGTTTCTGTTTGATGATGATGGTTTGTTATTCTTTTCTTTCTATTTATATACAATATGTATATTTTTGTATGCCATCTGCAATATTGAAGTGAATGGTTTAAAACGAACGCCAACGCAATTATTTGATAGTTAATAGGGAAGAGAAGAATTTGTTTAAATAAACAAACAAAGAAGTATCATTATGACACGATCATTAGTATTTTGGAGAAAGAAGCCGACATTCTGTAAAAACAAAATGGTTAACTAATAATGGGAGGACTTTTGGGGAAATTTGTTAGTCAAATTAATTATGACGATTACAAAATTGTAAGAATTTTACTCCCAGTGAGTCAACTTCATCCATTAGCCTTTTGCATTCTTTGAAGAATGGACTATTGTCGATCTTGCTTAATGACGCTGTCAACTTAATCGATTCTATTATAGATGTGTGACAAACACGTGAATTACCATACTAATACTCAAAGACGTTTCGTTCGATTTGCCTTACGTTGCCTCTTCTGTGATGATACATCCAACTTGCCTCCTTCTGCCGATCGACTAAAACTGATATGTTTGCAGCCCTTATATTATATTAGACGCAAAAATGCTGATATATTATTTGCTCACCAATTGTTGATGTACAATAAAGATTCCCCGGCTATAATGAGTGATATTCATCTTAACACCACTATAATGAGTGATATTCATCTTAACACCAATACTCAAAATCTGCGATCTGTCTCCCTTTTATATATCCCTTATCACCGCATTAATTACGGGCACTTTAAACCAATGTCGAGAATTCTTCGTCACTGCAACGCTGCTATGCTAGTCTTCGACTTTAACATTTCCAAATCCCATTTGAAAGATACCGCTTTTCCCTTTTTGATTCCGAATTCCTCATCCCTTTTAATTTTAAGTCTAATAAAATCAAAACTATTAGATCTTGAACATTAGAGAGCTTTCATGTGGGCCTTAGGGCTGACAACATTACTCGCACACAGGAATGGTTGAGTGAGAGTCGTAAGTCACTAGGTCCTAGTTTTCAACGGACTGTTGCGCCACGTAATTTTTTTTTTTTGTGGTCAGTAAAATAAATGTCAAGGGATTGAAAATAAGGAATTCTACTATCCAATGAATAGAACAAAAATATGAATGAATAGCGCTGATTCCGAAAAGATGTAATTCACCGTTTTTTCGTTTTTTTTTTCTTGATTTTTTCACCATAAAGAAAAAACACTCAAACATTCTTTAGGGTATTTTAATTACGTTTTTTAACTTTTTTTGTTAATTTAACTCTGATTTCATTTTACTAAAAAGTCACTTCAGATTCGTCTTGAAATTGGCACAGTAACAGACGATTTCACATAATTTGGACAAAATATTGGTAATGCAGGGAACGCTACCGACTGTCGTTGAACTTTCTTTCGTAATTAAGCCTGTCACTTTAGTACATTCGACGAATTCTGAAATAGGAGTTATTATCAAGTAACGAAATCAATTACCAAGTTGACTTTAGTTGCTTTTTCTTAAGCTTCTTTCAAGAAATTGTTTAAAATCTTGTTTATTCTCAAAAGTAGAATATTTAAATGTGAAGTGATCAGTTTTTTTTATAAATATATTGTCAGATCTTCCTCAAGGTATTCACTTGGGGCCCCTAATTTGTAGCTTTTAAAAGGATGGAAAATAACAAAGAGCATTTATAAGACTTGCATTGAGGAACTGAAATTAGCCACAAGGCCAAGGTGCTTCTAAATTAATCTCAAATATTTGGAAAACTTTCGAGAAATTCTATATACTCTTATTGTAAGAAATGTTGCTATTTGGTAGAATAAATTCCATTCCTTTTTATGTTCCAAAGAGAAATCTTACTAACAGTTTCTTTGTCTTCCCTCTTAACAATCACAGGATAAACTATGAACTGAATGAACCTTTAACTTGTTCGTTAACTTTGGTTAATACAATTAATTTTAAATTCGATCTTGAACAATGTGTTTGAAAATTTCTGAATAGTAATAAATAATTGTAAACATAAGAAGTATTGTTAAAAGGAATCATACAGATAAATATAAGGCATTCGAAGCGAGAGTTTAACGGTTAAACTGTTTAAGAATAGGATTTGGCTATTTCTCTAGAGCATAAACCGTTAAAATAACGGTAAAAAAGGATGAGATAAGACACTTTACGACGATGTTCAAGTGGCGTAAATGATCCTATGATGGTATTATCACCAATCAATCTAAATTCTCTAATTTGAATACTGTACAAGAGGCTTAAGTAAGTTGAAGGAGAACCAGACCTGATATAGGAGTTATTCTCAAGCTTTGGACGTATTTGGACAGTCAAATCAGTGGGGGAGAAAAACTTCTTGCATCACCTTAGAAAACCTAAACATCTTATGGCATTTTTGGCGACATGGCGTATGTGATGTGATGTGAGGTATATCTAGCTTTAACAATAAAAGACAGCATTGAGTTTTCGAAGCATTAAATTACACGCGGTTTTGTATTCCCCATTGTACAATGCTGTTTAAGTCGGGATTCAATGAGCTTATCATATTTTATCGTTGCAGTTCCATATCTGTAGAAGAAGGATGAGAGTTTGAAAACGAATATGAAAAGCTAAATAGAGTACTATCGTCAGCGAAACAGTGTATTGGATTAGAAATTGGAGAAAGAGTGTTGGAGATAGAACAGAGCTCTGGGGCACACCAGCATTAATTTTGTGGTTTTCTGAATTGAACTCATCCAATACCACTTGTATTGAACGATCTGAAATGTTATTACTAATCCAATGAGAGAGGGAGCCATTAAAAATGAAAGGACGAATTTTTGATACGAAAGCCTGATGCTTAACCATATCAAATGCTTTGGAAATATCAAGTTCTTTCTGCAAAACGATGTAAAGATTTGCTCAACTATTCGGTGAAATGAACCATAAGATCACCAGTGAACCTATTGCTGCGAAAGCCATTCTGTCGGTCATAAGCAGCTTTCAATTTTCGAGATATTTGTTGAGCTGATAATAATTAATCAGTGTTTTCATGATCTTGGAAATTAGACGATTCGGCTTTTCTGGAAATGGGCTAAACAAAGTCTGCTATGAACTGCTGGAATGTTCCTATAAGAATTCCTGAAAATTGAGGCTATTATCCTCATTCTGAGAAATATGGCATGATAATTTTTTTACCATAAATAGTACATCTCAAGAAGTATTACTCTATGTCGATTTGTTACCCTTTATATTTTTAAAGACCCGCTTGCCACAATCTAAAAATTTGGTTGCTAACGTTATTACAGTCATTCTAAGGTCTTGTTCGGAACTATATGCATTTGTTATTAGTTTCAAATACTTATTATCAGCAACTACATTGAAGTAAATGGTTCCGAAGCACCACAAAAAATAAATTTTCTCCTTAGGAATTTAAAAAAAAAATGGATTAAGTGGTTTTATCTGAAATTCATAAAAATGAACAATGGTTAAGGATCCCCTTTAGGGGCGTGACACTAGTATTTGTCTCTTTTTTACATTTAAATTATTTGGATAAAACCATGAACGTTTTATTAAAAAACGTACACATTACAAAGACGTGAGTTCATTGCAAACATTTTAAACCTTTAAAAATATCGATTTTGAGAAACAAAAATTAAGTAATGAAAAGAAAAACAATAAAAAAAAAGTTATTATTGATCACATTGATTTCCAAATTCGTTGACCAAATTTATTATTTTGCATAATAGCATTTTACTTGACATTTAATTAGTTTTTTTTGTAATTCTATACTTAAATTCATTTTATCTCAACAACAATAATCATTGTTTGTTTATATTAATTTCTTATTGAAAAGATTTGCAATATTTTGTTTGTATTGCTTACAAACACCATTCATTAGCATTTGCAATAATTAAATATTGTATTTTGTTTTGTGTTTTTTTATTTTTATTATTATTTTAATTATTTTCTTTACTTAACTACAATATTAATTACGCAAAATATTGCTTTGTGATTAAGTGCTAATAAACAAATAACAAAACAAAGTAATTTAAAGGTTTAATGCGATGTAAATGAAAAAGGTCATATTCTGTTATTCTACAGTTTAACATTGATAAACATATGTGGGAGTCTCTTATTTCTGTCAAGCTATCGGTTCATAATTTGTTTTAGGAAAACAACAATCATTCACTTTTAACCGCTCTTACACCGAAATTATATGCATATCTCATTTTCAAAAAAAAAAATTAAGTAATTAATAGGGCATAATTAAATATCCACAAAAAAATAGCATCTATTAAAAAGTTATGTTTAGCCTTAAGGCAATATCAACAACAAAACAAGTGACGAAATTTTAAATAATGACTGATTGACAGATTGAAAATGAAAGTTGGAATCTTCAAACAAATTGAAGTGGGTCACTTGCAACAAGGTCACCATTATTATTATTTTTTAAAGTCGTCAGTAGTCAAAAAAAGATTTCTGCTACGCAATATCACTTCTAGCGACAACATTTTTAAGAGTTGGTTCAATTTTGTTGTTTTGTTTTTTGATGATTTAATTCTATAAATTTGTTGATGCGGTCGATGTGTGAAAGATTCACTCACAAATCAAAATGTCAATGAAGATGGCTAAACTGGTTGTAGAATATTTCTGAGCTTGAAGAAATTTAAATAATTTTTAAGCGTTTATTAAATTTTTGGCGTACAAAAATTTACATTTAATATTTTACAATTTAAAAAGAAGAAAAAAAAGTTGTTTCATCCAAAGAGGAGCGTGTTAAACTTGATTCAAGTAGATGCGGGTAGTTGTTTTTGTTTTTTTCCAAACTTCTATTGTTATTTATTGTTAAATCAAACATTTTATTTTAAAGCCTTTCCTGTTTGGTTATGATGATTTTTTTGTCATCACCATTTTAGGAGTCAAATGAAAAAATAATGGTTTATGTCACGGTGAACTGAGTTTTGATAAAAAAACATTTTTTTTGTATACCTACGCTACCGACTTAGCTTCAGTCATAAAATACCGACTTTAACTAGAATCGGACATAATACCCTAATTTTTGTAAGACATAATATAGCAGACATAATTTTCCCAAATAAGTAAGCTTAGTTAAGCTCTGAGATTCTCGGTACTTGTTCTTTTTTTAAAAAGAACCAAATTTTCAAAGGAAGTATAAGAATCCCATGGAAATTTTGATCATTCAAAAGATATGTTAACCTTAGAACAATTAAATATAAATAAGATGTACGTTTCACAATAAAATAAATTGAGAACAAAACGATGTGAAATTGAAAGTGAAAATCATAAAAAATTATAGTTATCGTTTTAATGGTAGAAATATTTAAATTCAAAAAAATTTCTTTACTTCAGACCTCATTCCATGACAAATTTTTGAACAATCAAAGTTCACACACTGAAAGTCATAATTATGAAAAAACAACAAAAAAAAACATGATAATCATTCATCTTTTTTTCTCTGTGATAAAAAAAAAAAAAAACAAATAAGAAAATCTTCACGCGCTTCAAATGCTCACACTTAAATGATAATTCATTCAATTTCGAAAAGAAAATAATAAAAAACGATAAATAAAAAATGAAAATTGAAAACAAAAATAAATTCACGAATAAATTCCTAATTAAATGTTACACCGCAATATAAATTAACAATTCGGTGTAAAATAACTTTCCACTCGAATTACTTTTTTCTACCTCTGGTAAAGGATAGGAATGACTTTTACAACAACAAAACGGGGAAATGAAAACGAATTCAACTATGACAGTCTTATGGTATTTTTTTTTTCAAATTTTTATCTTCCGCAAACTGTAAGTTATTACAGATGGGGAATGAAAACAAAAATAAAAACAATAAAGTATCTTAACAACAAAAACGAAGTTCAATGTCCGTAAATTTTATGAAGTCTTCAGTGAAGTCTTCGACTTATATCGTAAATTATAGGAGAAAAGATAACGTTTTTATCATAGCGAAATAAAAAAGGGTTCATAATTAGGGTTTGATTATTACTATTGTTTTGTTTTTGCTTTTGTTGCAAATAAATATCTCACCATTAATCAAACTCATTAGGTTTTTCTAAGGCTACAAAAAAAAAACACCCGCAACTTTGTTGAGGAACCTAAAGAAGATAAACTAAAAGAAAGAGAATAAATCTAAAAATCAAAAGACCGGCACGCAATATCATGCAGAAGTAGTTTTTTAATTCTTTATCTACTTTTTCTTTAAATGAATTACCACAAGGTTCGTTGCTTAGGCCCTGTATCTTTTCTTTGTATTTAATTGTTGTTGCATGCAGAAAAATTGACACGGATTGTAAAAACTGGGTGCTGTTTGTTGGAAATATAAAAGACTACTTGGGATAGGATGAGTTTTGAAGAGAAATACACTTCGTGTCACATGAATAGGGACAAGTTTTTTTCGTATTTTATTTGACGATATTTCTTAATCCTGTAAGTTTTGTTTGGATATGGAGCTATGTATGAAGTTTATATTGCAAACAAACATTTTGGATGGCGTAAATAAAAACAAGATTTTTGGCAGTTTTTTTCGAAGGTCATGAAAAGTACCTGTTTTTTGTGTCACATTGATAGTGAGAGGATTTAAATTTACCTTTTAGCGTGTTTTAAATCAGATGAGAGGATACTCTGTTTTTGAGCATTGTACGAGTTTTAATTTGTTGGAATCAAGAAGTTTGGGTAGAGTTAAGGGTCTAACCAAAAAACCATCCGAAAGAGTTCAAATGTTGTATAGTTACACCTCAAGGACACTGAGAGGTATGGAAAAAAACACAAAGGAAGAGTAAAGAAAGCCTGCATACTAATTCAGGAAAGGCGGGCGATAATGACGTCTGCTTAAATTCCATGCCTTTGCACCAATAAAATCAAGGCATAAGCTGTGGTAAATGCTAGTAGAATAACTGTTGTTGGGGTGATGCAGAAGGGAGAAAATATATGACACAAAAAATAAAGAAAAAACTACCATTGAATGCTGGACGCAAGAGCCAACGCCTTAATTTTGTAACAGATCACATCAGGTAGAATCGAGCTTGGCACACCGTCGTAGTCTTTTCCCATAAAAAAAAATAATTTGGTTGGACCTGATGCATATAGCTGCTATTTTCATGATTTAAGAAAGGTTTGTGGAGCAATATTCTACTTTGGGACATTGGAGCTGGATTTTCAAAGATCTAAAATGACGGAAATATCTTACAAATCTATTCTGGAATGAGCTTTTCCGTAGTTTACTGAAGTCTGATGGACTTTCCAACAAGATAATGAGCCATTACATACATCACGGACAACAAAAGCCTGATTTCAGGGGTAATATGTTGACCTTTTACCATGGCCCCCACTTTCTTCTGACCTGAACATCATGGAAAAAATGGGGGATGGCTTTTAAGAAAAGTCTACGAAGGAGGACGGCAATAACAAAAAACCGGAGATTTTATTGAAGCCATAAAATGGTCCTGGGCCTAAATATCGCTCAGTTATCAAAGTTTATTTGAAGTAATTTAGAAATCAGGAGGCAACACACATTACTAAAAAATATTTTAATCCATTCAATATCAAAACCAGTATTTACTAAAAATATAAGAATTTTAGTTATTTTCTTAACTGTAAACGGTCTTACAGGTAAATTTAGATCTTGTCCCTAGTTATATGGCACAAAAAACAAGTACTTTCTGTGACAATCTTCGGAAAAACCGCCAAACTTTTTTATTTGCAATTTAACTTAATACATATCATATTTATTCCACACTTGTGCTTATAGCCTAAAAACGAAAAGTCCCTATTAATGTGACACGAAGTGTATCATATTTTATCAAGAAAAATTGGAGAAGAAAGATGAAACCTTAAACTAGATATTTTTGTTTTTGAAGCTAAAAATAAAAAAATAAAAAAATGTTATGAACATTTTATGAAAATATCTTAATAAATATAAATTACGTATCACGATATTTGTCCTCGATGGAGTCCTAAGCTACTTAATCGATTTTAATCAAATTTGTACACTGTGTGCAGTTTCATCCAACTTAAAAGATATACTAGCTTACATCGCAAATTATGATAGCAATATTATTTTATTGCAAATTATTTGTCTATTATTTGACAGTCACAATTATCTGTTATCTGGATTGAGTAAGTATTTAATAGATGGCGCTATGTAGAACTTCCAAACGTTTTATATAAACTACAGCTTATTAACATAACCAACATCATGTTGCTGAGGCTAAAGTATAGGTTAAATTTATTTAGTAGTAAACGAAATACAGTGAATTTTATATTTTCAATTTTTGGTCTTAACATAACCGGCCACATGTTACTTAGACTGAGCTATAAATTAAATTTATATTATAGTAAATATAATACAACCAAATACGCATTGCGTTAAACTGCAAGACAATTTCCGCACTGTTCTTCAGGAAAAAATTAATTGATTCGGAGTATTTTTCGGGATATACAGAGTAATTACTTGAATCAGAACTGACTCAGTCATTGGGCTTTTTTGACAGCCAAAAATGTTGATTTTGACAAAATTGACCTTCGATAAAACAGTAGCCAACGGGCAATCTGATGTCTTTTAAATCAATCGATACTGTTGTTAATGAAAATAATAGCTGAAATTTTCTACCTGAATTTTTAAATTCACTTCATAAACCTGAAAGATTGGTTCACCTATTATGCTCCTGCGCTATATTAATCCATCTCAATTATACAGCGGTTCAAGTTTTTTCATCAAAAAAATTACAGGAAATATTCTTGAAAAGAACCATTTTAACCGTAAAGTTTAAAGCAAACGTGGTCCTGCTGCCACGTATTCCAATGATTCCGTCAGATTCTATCATACCCTTCAGTAGATATAGTTATAGTTTCCAATTTATTTTACTTTTGCTATGTCTATAAATCAGTCTCAAGGCCAATCATTGTCCGATTGTGGTTTAGATTTGGAAAATTCATGTTTTTCTTATGGGTAGCTATGTGGACGTTCCATGTACACGTGTAGGAAAGCCTCCAAACAAAATTGTATTAGTGAAAGACAGGTTAACCAAAAATATTGTCCACCGATTAGTGCTCAATTAAATTAGAATTAAAAGTATTTATAATTCAAAATAATAAATATTATTGTTTTAGCTAAAATGTCCCATGTTGTTTTCTAAAAACTTTGTAAAAACTTGAATAAAATAATAATACATTTTAAATTAAATTCTTTTCTTTTGATTTTTGGTTTACATCAAATGTGCAAAATTTGTGATCAATTGTTTTCAGTCCTTATCCTAAAGGAGTACCTACATTTTTGCACCAGCTATAACATTTTCGTCCTTGTTGGTATATAATAATTGCATTGTAATAAAGAGTAACAGTAGTCGCAAATCATACATAACGTTCGCCTTGTCTTTTCACAAATGACATCTATGTCTATGTTCTCCTATCGTTCCCCTTTAATATCTTACAACAAGTAATATGACAAAAAACTTTAGCCACAGCAATGCGGCCGGGTCAGCTAGTAGTCTATAAATCATATTACTGTTTGTTTTAACAAATGTAGTTGGTAGGTATGTACTTTTCACCCCTTTAAAATTTAAATCGAACTTCTACCTGATTTTCTGTAATTTTGGTGTTCTGTTTTTCAATATGGCCGAAGCGGGTGAAGATTTCTCTTTCAATTTCTATCAAGACCAACGAGATTTTTTTCAACGCTCACCTATAGAGAGGGGCTCTGGTGTTAGTACCCTCTGCTTAGTCATGTTTCATCTTGATCATTGCAGCAAAAGTGTGCGGTACTTCCTTAGTAAGATTTTTCATTGCAAAAAAAACACAACAACAAATAATAAAAATGAAGAAGAAATAATCACTTCTTCGACAAAATCTGTAAGGAAAAAAGAAACTGATTACACGCCAATGTGAAGATGATGGTAATGAAGATGATGATACTATTGATGCTGCATCTCTCTGGCAGATGTCTGCAGATGATTACTTATGTTGGTCTTGTAGTAAAAAAAAAAAGTAAAAACTTGTCGCGTTTGTCATTTTTCTCCGCTTAAATGTCGTGTTGAGCTTTTTTATTTGTTTTTAACTCATTTCTTTTTCTTTTTTTTTATTCAATTTAATATAATTTTATATGTGGCCTACTTGGTACCTCAAGATGCAAGTTGTGATTCCCAGGTCCGCACAGGCTGAAGAAGAAGAAGATATTATCGAATATTATTATTCTTTTTGGCGAGAAAGTGCCGGACACACACGTCGCGTCGGCTGCGGTGGAGTGGCCGCGGTGTTTACTTTTTTTCTTCCCTATTTGTATTTATTTAAGCAAAATTCATGTTTTTTTTTTAAATTGGAATGAATTTTTCGGTTTTCTTTATCATCGTTAAGGATGACTTTTATGACCGCAACAAGCGACCAACAACTTGATTTGGGAAGTTTTGCATCGATTCGAGGAAACGCATTTATTATGTGGCTATGCATCATCGTCATTTTGAAAGTGAAATTTTCTCGTAGGTCTTTGATCTTGAGAAAAAGTGAAAAGTTTATCAAATTTGCCCTTGGGTTAGGTTCACATAATTGGCTTATACTCAAAGACACCATTGTACATAACTTCGTCTGACCAAAGAAATAATTCATCTAGGATTTTTGTGTTTTATTGGCATCGATTATTTTCAATTATTAACATATTATTACCTTTTGGTGCTCATTACTGTAATCAGCATTCCTATATTAAAGCACCATATTATTCCATGGCTTGAGACAGAATAAAGTAGGTATGTATGTATTTCATTTGGTAAAACTTGTGTGCAAAGTCTCACCATATCAATATAGTGTTGTTAAGGTGCCTTAACAACTATCAACAATGCCCCCAACCAACCTTTAAATTGGTTTTAAGAACCACAAATGGAAAGATCAGATTTTCATACTTCTATAGTTATTGTTGGGGGTTCATCAACAATAAACTATAATAGAGGCGATTTTAGACAAAAAAGGCGTCTCCCTACAGCAATACCATGCTAGAAAATACAATTCAGCCAGAGTCGCGTGCATGCAAATTTACAACATTGTTGCAATTTTTGCCATTGGGTCTCGACTCGAATAATTCATCGATCATACTTTTATAATTTGTCTGTTTGTCTGGCTGGATACGACGAGTCTAAATAAGCCTCCCCTGCAAATCAGAATCCGCGCTCATCGAATTCGAATTCAAGCTAATTGAGGGTCTTAACTTACATCGATCGCATTATTGAAACATACATATAATATATGGTTTTTGTATTGTTTCTGAAAGATCAATTGTAAAAATAGATTTTTCTAGACAAAAACAAATAAATAACAAGAAATGTAAACAAAAGAGTTGAGGTGCGAACTTGATTTTATTTTTATGACTGTCTGTTTTGTTGACTTTTTTGATACACTCTTTCAACTTGTTTTCTTTGCTTACTGCGCAAAAAGAACTATAAAACAGAATGAAAAACATTTCTGAAGGGGCATTTCTTACAGTTTTACTTTCAGTTTGAAAAGCATTTAAATTTTGACGTTGGCGTTGCTTGTGATAGAACGCAAGGATTGTGGTGGTTATAGGTTCCGATTCAACTTGTAAGTGAAACAACTTTTGATTCTTGACCATAACCTTTTATGGCTTTTCGACTAATTTCCATATGCGTGTTTAGTATAAAGGTTACATAAGTTTTAAAGGGGTATTATAACATTTCTCTTGTTAATAAAAACTAAGTCAATAGTCTTTTTGTTGATGTATTTATTTTTAAATTTGTTTTGACTTGGGTATTTATTTAAGGTACCATTTATAATTGTTGTTCAAATAGGCTGTCTGATTTGTGTTTATTAAAAAATTACCTAAATAAACTTTTTTTAATTCTTAAAACAAACAAACAAAGGAGAAATCAAATCAAGCTAATTGTGTTTTGTTAATTGCATATTTGTTGAATTCCAATAATAGAATAATTCAGAATGTCAGAATAATTGTTTTTTATTTGTTCTTACTTAATGGGTGTTTGAAACAATTTAAACAAATTCAAATGCTGTAATAAATGTTTTTTTTTTTCATTTTGCTTTTAATTGTTTATTTGTCTGTTTTAACTGATCTCCCTTAAATTTCACAGATTCTAATTTGAGGCTAAATAAGATCTACACAATTTGTGTATTTACCTCTATCACTGAGATATCAGTAAATACTGAAATTCAAATATTATTATCTAGCTGCGCTCCGCAGGATTACTCCCATGACTTTTTTCTTTTTATAAGTATTAAAGGGAAACAACTATGTCATTAATTATTATTTTCGCAGCATACGAAATGGAAGCTCTCAAAAAGTCCCAAATATTAAAAAATTATTTATCGGTGGTTCGCACGTATAAGTGTATGTAAACTATAGCTTGTCTAATATATGGGCTATTTAACACTTAAAGAATTTTTTTAATTGAAAAAGTCGTTTCTGAGATTAGCATGTTCAAACAAACAAACGAACAAACTCTTAAGCTTTTTAATATAAGTATAGATAATTATCTAGAAAACCGAATCTGTTGTCCAGCAATTTCCTTCCATTCCTGACAATAGCACTCACACACAGGAATGGTTGAGAGCTGTAATCCACTAGGCCCTAGTTCATAATGGACCGATGAGCCACCGTTGGACCGTTGTTGCTTTGATAATGTTTCTTGAAATCAGTTTCTTTAATAATTTTGCATTTACCTTTGATTGAGCAAATCTTACGAAATTTGTAAGGAACCACTTATTACACTTTTTTATGATTTTATCCATTTAAATTTTAAAAACCAAGTTATTAACCAACAGTAATTTTTAGATCATGTTGTTAGAAAAGTGAGTAAGATAACTTGAATCTGCTTGAAGCTTTAACTGAAGGCTTTTTATGTTTGTATAAAATGAACAAGCAAAACATTGGCAGAACGTTAGAAAAACGATTTCGTTATTGAACTTAAAACAATATTCTGTACAAACTGTTTTTTAAGTCTTAAAACTCGATCTTGATTACCATCATATAACTTCTAATAAATAAAATCATGATTATTTTTTTTCCCATAGATGCTCGCAGATTGTGAATCAAATCATTTATTGCGCATCATTCGACGGTTTTTTAATTTTATGTGAAAAATTACATTACAACACGAGTAAAATGGTTTATGTATAGAAACGGAAGTCCTAGGTCTTAAAGCAAACCCGTATGAACGAACCATTGTCCATTATGTTTGGTCGTATAGTAACCTATAAAACTGGTGTTCAACTTAGTTCTTTCGATTCTAAGCTAATTTAGCACAAGTATTAGAAACTAAAGAAGCTCCCTCTGTTTGTGGTGATGAGTTTAATGAATTTTAAAACTGAGACGAAAGCAACGGACGACGACGATGAATGTTGCCATCTAACCACCAAAACATTAAGCTGATTTGGAGAGAGCACTTTTTAACGAACATATAATATAAGGCTGATGACTTGTTGTTGGGAGCAATGAATTATTTTTTTTTACTTCTTTTGTTTCGTTTTAAAATTATTTATTGTTTTGAGGTTACGACTGGAATGTTGTTGGTCGTTGGTGTTGTTGTTAACATTCCAACATGCACATAAGTACTTAATTTCAAATGGTCCTACTGGAGTTTTTTTGTCCAAAGCATCTTAGCCTGCCTGCCTGCCTTCCTGTCTGCCTGACTAGTGACTGTGAATAGGAGTATTTGTATCAGATTTTTGTCGAGTCGATGGCGATGATGGGAAAAAATTAATTACACTTTGTATACATACTTCTCTAAAGCAAAATGGAATATAAAAATACAAAATTAACTTTCGCCAGAATGGCCATGGTGATGGGTCTAATTTTAGTTTTTGCTTTCCTTGTTAGATGTGATTTTGAATTAAATGTGTTTTTTTTTTTCGTACAGAGGTAGAAGTTTATTGGACAGAATATAGCTTTCTGAGGGTTTCGTTATTTTTAATGGAAGGAATTAATTGTAGAAAATCAATTACAATTTTTATTCCAACCAATGTAATTCTGATGTTTCGATTGTGACTGATTTTAATTGAATTTTCAGGACCCTTAGTTATTAATTGGTTTTTTGTTGATTGGGTTTTGATCAAACCGCAGCATCCGCATTAGTTTTAAAAACAATTTTGACTACTTTTTGGAAAGATTAGAATTAAGTTGGTTTACTAAATCTTCAAAAATTTTTAGCACTCAAACTTAACATAAAATAATTCACTTTGCCGATGGCAGAAAAACTTAGAGATTGCATCTTTTGGCATAATAGATTCCATTAAAAGAACTTATAAAGCAATTTCTAATGTCATTAAATTTCACTCTAGACACAAACCAAATGTAATTTAATTTTCAATAAACCATTCACGCCATTTTCGCAATTAGATGAATTGGAAATTTCACACTTTTATTGATTTCACTTAAATTTAAATGCTTAAAGATGTAAATATTTAGCACAGTCATTATTTTCTAAATGACCATCAATATTGATGCATGTGAAACTTAATATTCTTTATTTATATATTTTCATGCGGAGGTTTTAATATATAAGTTTTTTTTAATGAATGATAAGCCTTGGATAGTCAATCAAACGACTTAAGAGGTTATAAAGCTTCTATTGTTTTGCCAATGAAAATTCATAATGTAAAATAAAAAGAAAAGAGCTCGAGGCAAAGTTGTTTTTTTGGTATTAAAATATTTTACGATCTTCGCGAATCATCTTTCTTAAAAAAATGATCGATTATTCAAGTTTTTAATGATAATTCCCGATAGTAGCGATTTATAGGTTGGTAAGATGCCAATTTATATTTTTAATTAAAAAAAATATTAACATCTTTTCGGCATCATTGGGGCGTTGAAGATGATCTAGGTAAATGATTCGATTATGATTAAAGCTCATAGCTTTACATGCCTTGTATTATTTCATTTTTTGTGGTTCTTCTTTGTTCTTGAAACTGAAAGTTATCAATCATTTAATGACGTTTATAAGGGTTTTTTGACATATTTGTATTTCTTACATTTTTCATTTAATTTTTTTTTTAACAGGGTCAAGAACGCTTTATGATTTCTATAAAAAGACTTACTTTTATTTTAGTGTTAGTACTTACATATAAATATGTGTCTATTACAATGTTACAAACGATAGTTTTAATATAAGAATATACGTACCTGAAATAAAAGAAATGAAAAAATTAGATCTTTAGAGTTATTTAATTTTAATAAAGTTAATGCTAAAATCTTTTCATATTATTTTCGATAAAATTATAGAGTTTTTCGTATTTATGTAGTTTTTTTATTATACAAAATTTACTCGTCTTATTTTAAGGTCACTTATCTATAACCCTACACAATTTTTCAAGTCAAATTAAATAGCTGTTTAAGTGTGCATGAATAATGTGGGCCAAGGGACTTGAATTATAGTAATAGACACGTAAAAGCCTTATTTAAATTGTATAAATATTTCAAGTTTTCATAAACTTAAAAAATAAAAAAGGCAAACTACATAAAATGAGATTAAGTCGTTGTCATGAAAAGTTCCTTCTCAAATAAGCCATTGAAATTCTGCAAACAAACTGTAGGTCCCCTATATCCCTAACATTACTCGCACTCAGTAATGTTTTAGAATTTTCAGAAAGTAGTAAGCTTATAACAAGCGTCAAACTACGATGAGAGGCCCATCATAAGTGCATGTGTTAGTTGTTAGTAAAAGATAATACAATTATAACCTAACACAAGCACAAAATATAACACATAATAAACATTTAACTATTACAGAACAAAAAATAAAATGAGAACGTTTACGATAGTAGAGCACTGGTTCTCAGCAATGATTTAAATCCCACCTTATTTAAATTTAAATCTATCGATGAACAGTTTAAGTTAAATAAAATGCTCATTCGACTTGAAGCTTCATTCTTCCCATAGTTAGTTCTATGGAAGACAATACGTATAAAATCAAATGTACGCAGGTGATGAGTTCCGTCTCGTTAATTCAAATGTACACAAGAGAGCAAATAAGGTGCATCAATTTCACAGGCAGATCATATTGATCATCCCATGGAAAAAATTGAATTTCGTAATAGCCAAGATGGCTTCCCTAGGGAACCCCAAATTGAGCAACAAAAGGTTCAAAATGACAATTTCTAAATTTTACCTCAAAGGATCTGTTTTCAAGGTATGATTTAATCAAAGCTATAAAATGGTGGAAAACCAAGACCTTTAAGTTTAAATAAAATAATTCAGTGGCTAAGTTGGTCAAAAGCTTTAGAAGAGCCAGTGTATACACAGTCAAATTCATAACCTTGTTCTAAAGCGTTTGAACATATGTTTGAGAATGTAAGGAGATTTGTAACGGTTGATCTTTTTCTCACAAAACCATGTTGCTGTTCGCAAATGAGATTTTTACTAAAAAATGCTAAACTTTTACAAACAGCTTATTCAAACTCTTTAGGAATGCAAGAAAAACTTTGCAATGGACCTGTAATTGTTTATATCCGACTTGTTACCTTTCTTGAAAATTGGTATTAGAAATTACTTCTTCGATATACTGGGAAATTTACCAGTTTTTAGAGAAAGTCTAAATAAGAACGTAAGGGGTTCAAATAAGGCATTACTACACTTTTTTAATACTATCGGGGGAATATCATTGGTACCGGCTGAATAGTCATCATTCAACGCAGATAAAAGATCACGGACCGTACTCCATAGCACAGGTATGTGACTATGAAGATTATGAATATATACTTCACCATTTTTTTGAGGGCCATAAACAAATGACTCACGAAAATTTGTTGAGAAAGCGTTACAGACATCAACAGTTTTATCTAATGAAAGGTTCTTGTAAGTGAAGTTAACTGGAAAGCCATTTGATTTTTTCTTCGAGTTTACAAAATTCCAAAATTTTTTAGGATTCTCTTTCAAAGAGGTGCCCATATCAGTAACATAACTAGCGTATACAAAATTAGAAAGAGACTAAAACTCACTAAAGAATTTAACATAAGCAGAGAAGTTGATTGGAGACAGAGTTTTGAGATACGTTTTTTATGCCTCATTTCTTCTGTTACGAAGTAAACGCAATTCTTTCGTGTACACAGGGTGGGTGAAGTTTGTATTTCTTGATTTCTTAAAAAGTATATTTTTTTCTAAGCAATTATTAAGGTTCTTATAAAAAATTGAAACTGCTTCGTCAATATTAGAAAATGCTTAAGTATCAGTAATTCCAGAAACAGACAAAACCTGGAAATTAGGTCTTCTGAAATCAAAATTATATAAGCAATCAAAGGAATTACAGTGTTCAGTAAGGATTACTGAAGTAAAAAAAATGTCCAAAGGGGGGGGGGGGGGGAGGTGATATTTATCAATGTAAGAAACTCTTGATTTAGATTCTAGAACAAGAGTACTTATAGCGTCAGAAGAAAAGACTAAATCGAGCTTTTGAGTTTTTAATACAGCTTGTTTGCTGTAAGTTAGTAAGAAGGACTTTATCGAGAAGAGATAGAAGGAGAGGCTCTAAGGAATCCAGTCAATGTTTGGAAAATTAAAATCACCTAGAAGTAAAATATTATTGTCAGAGCTGGATAAAATTTATAAGATAGTCTAATGCCAAGAAGAGATTGTTATAAACAGACTGCAAACTTTTTGGAGGAATGTAGACGTTTAAAATAAAAATAGTCTTAGTCTGTACCATTATCTTTACACATACCGGTTCAATTGATATTTCAAATGGAAAAGATACAGAAGAAGTGAAATATGTATTTTTTACCGCTATGAGACAAAGGGTTATGAGCAACTAGGCCCTGGTTCTCTGAGACTGTTTGGTAACCTAATTTATCTGTTTAGTTTAAAATATAATAACATTTATATTCAATCAATTATAAAAGAATGTTTCAAGACATTTGAAAAGTGTTCTTTAAGTTCTGATTTCATGTGTAAAGCTGAGTCACTAAATCTCTCATTCTTTCTTCCATTACTTTCAATGTTTATAATTGTATACGAAATAAATATTAAATCAATTGAGTGTAAACTTGTCTTTTAGAAGTTTTATGAAGGTGCGAAGATTTTGATGAAGGTCTTTTGACTTTAAATGTTGAATACAATACCAAAAATAAACAACAACATTTAGAACTATAGAAAGTGATATTTGTTTGAGTTTATTTTAGAAAATAAAATTTCAAATTTATTTCGTTTCCATGTCACGTTTAAGTCCAATTTTGTTTCCATTTGTTTTATTTTTAGTACCTGCATTTAACACTGTAAGAAAAATATAACAAAAACATGACAAAAATACGTGAGCTGTTTATTAGAATAATTCATGCAATTCAATGAAGATCATTGAAAACATGTTAACTGATATGTATTAATTTGTCAGAAACATTTCCCAGACATTTTAAATCAAATAAATTCTTCGCAGTTCAATGTTTAACTACTGTATGCGGTTTGAAATTTGTTCATGTCTTGATGAATATCGGATCAAAATATTGATGATTTATTCAGTTAATTGGGTTGAATACATTTAAGGAACCTTTTAAGAATTCGAACAAAACCAAAACAAGGATTTGGGATTTATTGAAAAACTGTGAATTTCAAATTAAATGTATTCAAATGTTAGGTTTTCAGGTCCCACGAGAACGAATGGAGCTCTCAATTTGTAAATTATGGTTTTCAAAATTATGTTAAGTTTTTCATTTACAGGAATAGCACTAAGTGTAAAAATTGAACTCGGTACTTGTAGTATATTATTAATTTAATAATTAAAAATTAAAGATTCTTCATGCGACATTCATTCAAACTGTGAAACTATAGCTTAGTTGGACATTTTGCATAGTGAAGTTGATCTTATAAGTGAATTTAATTTAAGACATGTTTATGAAGAAAAAGTACCTGCACGTTTGAAATTTTGCTCAACATTTTGAATCACTTCTATTTCTTTTTATCGATAGCCTCGAACCAAGTTTTTCCCTTGGAATTAATTCCTAAATTTAATTAAAATTAATATTCAAAGCATATTGGGCAAAAATATTTGCTTCCTAAAAACCACACATAACTTAAAATCGTAACATAATTTTAGTTTCCTAGTTTCATCATACATAAATGCGTTCGTTAAATTTTCATTTTCCTGATTAAAAAAAAAAACAAATCTCGTCTGAATTATAATTTAATCCAAATACCTAATGCTTACTCGAACTGAACCAATATATCCACCGCGCCTCCGTATTATTCCAAACCCCATCGACCTAGTGCTAAAGGTATTTCATTGATGGACGTGCAAAAATGCTGTCCAAGTAATCAAACTCATCACTAAAGTTGCATCAACGTTAAATTAGCTCACCAAGAGGTGAGTTTCAAAGTTTTCCTTTAGCGTATATTTTATTTTTCAATTTGTGTTTTTAATCAAAAAGAAATAACAAATAGTTTACACACAAAAGACAACAACAAAACGACAACAAAAATTGGTTTAACAAAATTCAAAAAAGACTCAAACTGTAATGTTTACGGTTCGACAAGCCTTGCTTGCCATGCAAACTTGTGTTGAATTTTTCATCCAACAAAAATATCACGCAGTTGCATCTCGCACACTTTTGTAGAAAAGTCTTTTATACATGGAGTCCGAGGCTTATGATGTGGCCTGGCTTGGCCAGCCAGCAGCCGTGTTATAATGCACTCCGGGGCAAGCTTCAACGCTTTCGGGTGCACTTCAGCTACGATACGTTTCCATTCTTTTCTCCACTGACAAAAACTTATCGACGACGATGGCGACGACGACGAACGACACGAGAAGAAGTTAAAAAATTATGTAACACGCTAATAATTGCATTAGACCAACCATCAGTCCACCAGCAAAGCCGGCTGTACTAACTCTCTTTAAAGACAATCCACTCCAGATACACCATCTAGATATGCGATGAGGTAACGTGCCGCATATAACTAGGCTACTCACAAATATTTGTTGTATGGTAGAGCCACAAGCTGGCAAAAGAATCAACAGCTGTAGGTAGTGTAAGCAGGCCTACTACCTTAAGCCATCCCCAGGCACTATCCCTGGCACTTGTAGGCAGTGTAATGATGACGGAACTAGAACAAAGTGCTTCAGAGTTAAAGAATTACAAAGAATACTCATAAGGGGGATTTACTTTTTAATTGCAGCTTATTGGAAGAGAAGAAATAAAAGTTTTAGAAAACGATATCCCACAATAGTTCCTCAAGATGTGAAGGTGCCGTTGTTTGAGCATGAAACCCAAAATATTATAAGATAATCTTACCTTTAAAAAACATATTTTTTGAAGATGCAGATGCAGTTTTGGCCTTAAGCCAAGGGCTTTACAAAAAAAATGTGTTTTACTTACATCCGCATTTCATCATAAATGTCATCACCGTATTTCCCGAAAATTTTTAAATTGACAATTCTTCACCTTTTGAAAACTTCGCACTTGTCAAACCTGCGAAATACATTGATACAACCCGAAAATTTTAGGCCAAATCGTTTGGCAAATCGAAATTTGGCATATTTGGATTGCGGGTGTCTTAAGTTGTGTCTACACAAAAGACATTTTTGTTAAACATTTCAAAAACATTTAAAAACCATTTTAGAAGCATAGAAATAGTTCTTAAATGTTTTCATAATGCGAAACGTTTCTGTAATGTTTTTTTTTTCTTTGTTTTCAGGACTTAAGAATGAGGCAGATAATGCGAGAGTGGTATAAATACAAATTTGAACATCTTGTGAGCAATGAAGTTGTTATAAAAATTTAATTAAATTTATGGAAAAAGGTTTTGGATACACTTGATAAACATTTTGAAAACCAAGTCAAAATATTATTTTTGAATAATATTTCCTGGAATATTTCTTTTATGTGGACACAGCCCTAGACACAAACTTAGGAATTTAAACTTTAAACTTTGGGTTTTATGTATTTTGGGTTTTGATAGATGTGAATTTAAGGGATTTTTGAATTACTTAATTAAAGGTGTTATTAGTTTCATGAATTTTTGGATAATAATTATATTTATGTCACTACCCAAAGTGATTGAAGAGGACCTTGAATTGACACTTCGAAATGTGTCTCTAAGTTTGAAATGGCAACCCTTTTTATAAAGACCACATTCTTTTCTAGTTCCTCCAGGCTTACATATTATATAGCTCATCTTTCTGCCTCCAAAACAAATACCTTGCATGCCTCAGAGTTCGTTCTTTAGGGTTTCTTATTATAATTATGTTGCATGTTACATGTGATGAGATATGCTTTGATCCCCATAGAATCCCACGAGCTCCATGCCAAGCAATTTTGTTAATTTTTAAAAAGAATTAGTGCAGCGATTGATGAATTTCAATTGATAGTTCACTCGCTATTCAAGTGCAACTAACTAAGCTGGGGTTTTCCTCTGGTCTTGAGGTACTACACGAATTCACCATTTAGAATGTGAGAAATGTTTTTCTAGAGTCTTGTGCTGTGCTGTGCTCTGTGCTATGGTTTGCTGATGGAAGTGTTAAATGGGCCTTATGGTTTATTGTATTTCATCTATATCTATAGTTATGGTATATGGATGGGCAAATAGCCAAATAGGTATTGAGTTTGTTTTACAGTTATAAAATTAATAGATACAATTTGTTTTACCTTTATTTTTGTCTTGTAGTTGTTGCTTGTTTTGTCAGTTTCTAATGGGTTATCGCGTTTTTCGTTTAACGTGCGAACTTTGAGGGCAATCGCGTTAGAAGATTGTATAGTTGTGGTTTATTTTGTTGGTGTTATTTATTCTAGCTCAGAAATTGGCATGCTGAGTTGATTTTGAATTAACAACAAATTCCAGACTTAAACGGTAGCTTATGTGTTACCATTAATCATTGTATACGTCTTGGAGAGAAAATTTACATAGAGACCACATGCAGTGCATCTTACCTACTCTAGTCGCAAATAACTTATGGTTTTATAGGTCATCATAGTTCATATGGACAGAGTATGAAATTAAGTTTTAATTGATTTAATGAATTTTTGAAAAACAAATTGTTTTCGCTTAAAGAATTTCATTAAAAACACATTCACAACTCTAAGAAAAATTGTAGAAGCTTTAAAACTATTTAAGTGTGAAAATGTTAATCGATTTTTGAAATTTTTTCTGATCTCCCTCAATACCCTTATGAACAAATAAATTGCTTAGTAAAAACGTTAAAAGTCTTCTCAAATTTGTATGTTGGGTGTTCTTGAATTTATTTCAAGAATTGAAAGTAAAACTCTCATAGTTCAGGATGAGTTCAAATGAATCGTTCAAATGTTCATTGTGAAAACATTCATATGCTGCTAAACCTTCATTTAAAACCACCTTTCAAAGGTACACAAATATTAATGTGATGCTTTTTTTCAGTGTCAATGTTTTAATAAATAAACTAGATCACGATCTCCTATCACTTTTATCCCTAGCAAATTTAACGCATTAATACATTATTTCCTAGTTTAGTTAATTTTATTAAAAATTCTATTATATTATTTATAGAAATGTCACATGTTAAAAAGCCTATAAAACACACCAAAACCAGTAATATGTTGCTTTAAAAAACTTTAACCTCAGTTTTATTAAATACATTTATATTAATTTTATGAAAAGAATAACAACAAATAAATTCACGCAAACAAGTTTTGCCTTAAATAAAAAAACAAGAAAACGAAATAAACCGCAACTAAAAATGTATGGAAATTTATTCTTAAAGCTTATAACTTATGGCAATTTAAAGAAGAAAAAGAAGAAACTAATATATTTATAAAAAGTCAAAGATATCTTATAATGGAAACGAAAAATTGCACCAAAAACGTTAAATATTTAAGTTAAAGCAAATTTTTTGAATAAAATTGTTTATTTCATATGTCTTGATTGTTGTGTGGAATTATATTAAAAACCGAAGATTTAAAAGCAAATGTTCTACTCCGGAGGTTATAAGGTATTAATTTAACTACAACGTAAAGATATTTTAAGTTTAAGAAGATTTCAAATTAAACTCTTCATAAATAATAAAATTTCGACTCAGTCTCTGATTTTTGACCAACCGAAATGTATTGTTTTTGCCCGATACTGAAAAACAGAGACCCTCTAAACTGCACCAACTATAGAAGAATCAGTCTTTTTAACATCGCATATACAATTTTCTCTGTAATATGTGCACTTCTAAAATCCATCGTCAACAACCTAAAAAGTCCTTATCAGTGTGGCTTTAGAACAAGAAACTTTACAGTCGATCAAATATTCACATTTCGACTGATCCGGAAAAAAACCCAAGAACAACGAATCGACATCCTCTGCTGCTGCACTGGTTAATAAAATAAACAAAGAATGCTTTAGACAAGGTGATTTGCTGCTATGTGATTTCTTGAAACATTGTCGTTGAAAGAATAGCGCAGTGCTCCCACGACAACTATCATTCAAAAGTATGTCAAAATACTCATCACATCCCATATGCTAGTGATATTAAAATAATCAAAAGAACTTAGGAGGATGTCATTAAGGCTTTTGTGAGTATTGAGACAGGGGCGGAAAATTGGGTTAAGCTGTGAATGAGGGCAAAACAAAGTAAAAGCTGTCATCAAGAAAGAACCTACAATACCGACGAGACTTCTCGGTCAAAACGTCACAATCGACAGACGTAACTTTGAGGTCGACCTGTGCTCCGTTATAAATGCAGAAAAGAACGCTGAGATCAAATGAAGAATTAATCTTGCTAACCCCTGTTTCTTAGGGCTAAGAAAGCAACTGAGCAGTTAAGTCCTCTTTCGGGCAGCCAAAGTGTAGCTACCTTTCCTGGTATACGGTGCAGAAGCATGTGCTATGAAAAAAGCGGATGAAAATACCTTGGGTTTTTTTCGAGGGAAAAGTTCTTCGCCATATCTATAGTCAAGTATTCACAGAAGGTGAGATGAAATGGAGCGACGAAGACTACGCCAGAAGGATAAAATACCAAAGACTGAGGTGGGTTTGTCACCTAGAGTGCATGGAAACCAATACACTGTCCCGGAAAGTCTTCGAGTTCACATCTAGATACAACGCTGAAAGGGACCGAGCTAGATGGAAAATTTGCTGGGTAAGGCCTTAGTTTACACAGGACTATAGCCTCACCTTTATTAAGTACCTAAGAAATGTAAACAGCTGTACTAATTCTCAAATGAATAGTCTTCTCTAAAGGAAAATACGTAATTCCTCCAAAAAATGTATAAAGTTTGCTGCCTAAGAAAATACAATGACAAAGTTTTGTAATCTTTGGCAATCAACATTTTTATAAATTGTTTTTTAAAAAAAGAGTTATTATAGAGTAGAAAAATTGTATGTACATTTTGGAACATGATAATTCAGCTAGTTTTTAATGCTCTAGATTTGAAACAATATTATATTATAATAATATTAATTCAAAAAAATTATTGGTTTGCCCGAAATAGACAATTCTTTGCAATGTTAGTCGAAAATAAATTTATAAAACTGTGGGACTTAAAAAGTTAAAGAACAAACATCATATTTGAGAACTAACCTTCAATACAGTTTATTAGCTGTTTAAAATCCACATTAAATTAGGATAAATATTAAACCAACTAATTAAAAACCTTAAGTTTTTCTTCCCTAGTAAATGAAATATAAACAAAAAGCAAACTAGGAATGCATTTAAATATTTTAAATTTCTAAAAAAACTCAACTCCTTTCACCAAATCCCTTTTATTGCTAAAACTAAATTAATCTTTATTTCCCATAATTCTCAACATCCATAATAGAAATAAAATCTGGTTTTATTAATTGCGTTAAGTCGTACCCCTGTTGCAAAAATTATAGTGAATTAAATTTTGTATGTTTGATATAACGCCCAACAAATTAATTGGACCAAAGGAAGGCAAATAATAAAATAAAAACAGCAAATATTACAAACGTTATACAACCATAAATGTTAGGTAAACGATAAATATGCACTAAGAGAAACATTTATGTTAACTTTATGTGAATTTAATAACAACAAGTCTATATTAGAATTCAATTTGATGATCTTAATAAGAAACCTTTTCGAAAAATAGTAATAGCACATATTTTTATCAATTTTAGTTTTAAAACAATAGTTTTTTAAAGGAATAGGACTTTAAGTTGGCAACACTATTTTAACTGGCAGACAATTTTTTAGCTTTGAAGTGATTTATTCTTAGTTTTGTTTGGCATTTCAAGATAAAGGCTGACGCTTGAACAATGCTTCCAAAGTTCGGCAAATGGGCCTAAAACAAGTTTGCCTTTGATCCCAATTTTCATAAGCAAATTTTGTTTAGCAATGAAGCTCACAATGATAGCTACCCTAAGATTGCGTACAGCTACAGTTCGAAGATCCAACGGAATAACACCAGCCCGTGAATTCAACATCGACAGACTAAAGGATCCCACGACCCAGCAACAATTCATGGACCATCTGTCTCACGAAATGAGAACAATCAGCAGCACAGTACATGACGACATCTAACACCATTGGAATGCTGTGAAAAATGTTCGGAAATGGTCGGAAAGAAAGAAGCAACAACACTTGGCTTTCAGAAGAACTTTGGGCAAGGATCAAACGAACGCAAACAGTTAAGGGCTCGAATAACTGCTGCACAAGGGGAAGAGAGAAATGAGCTGGAGTCCTCGTACCACATGAAAAAGAGAGAGGTTCACCGCAGTGTGCGCCGCGACAAGCGCAACTACATCAACGCATTAGCGAAAGAAGCAGAAGATACTGCAAACAGGTGCTACAGCAGGACCGTTTACAGAATAACCAGAGAGCTGACCGATGCACACAGCTCAAAGCAATGCCTAGTGAAAGAAATAGACGGTACTGTGATAAGTTCGGTGGATGAGCAAGTCAGGAGGAACACTTTTCCTCGGTTTTAAACCTATTGTTTTTAGAAACCTCGTGCAGTCGACACCTTCTGAAGCCCATGAACAAACTAATCCCTGAATCCGCACTGCAACTCCCAGTAAAGATGAGATCGTTGCCGCAATTAAAGCACTTTAAAACAACAAAGCCGTAGGACTAGTTGTAATTCCCCCAGAGCTTTTACAATCAGTGCCAACGTCATCAAGTGAGCTGCTTCATCCGCTCATAAAAGATGCCAGGACCACCAAAAGCTTCCCCCATGAGTGGAAGAAGGGAATTATCGTCAAGCTCCCAAAAAAAGGAGATCTAACAAAGTGCGAAAATTGGTGAGGAATTGGTAGAACCTGCCGTTGCCAAAATAGTTGCGAAGGTCATACAGGAACTCATCAGCGAACACCTTCAGGCCACACTTGACGCCGAACAAGCAGGATTCCGAGCTGGATTCCCCTATATTGATCATATCAACACCCTGCGGATCATTATTGAACAGTGCGTAGAATATCGATAACCAATACACTGGCTGTTCGTCGACTTCGAGAAGGCCTTTGATAGCGTTATTAGAAAGTATATCTGGTTAGATTTAGGTAGGGAGGCATCCCAGAAAACTAATTGCTATTATTAAAGCAACATATCATGTTTGCTTAATATTTGATCTCCATCAAATTACAACAAGTGTGGAGAGAGAAGCAGAAGTTGTGGGGCTGAAAATTAATTCCGGCAAAACAAAAAGGATCAGCCTCGGAACCAGACCATCCTATCAAATAAATATTTCCTCGCAACCGGTGGAAGAAGTGGAGAGCTTTCAATACCTTGGAAGTATAGTTTCCATCGAAAGCGAACCGAACAAGACGTCATCTGACGCATCGGCAAAGCAAAATCGGCGTTCGGTATGTTGTCGGAACTTTGGAGGAATAACACTATCAGCTTAAGAACAAAGCTAAGACTGTTTCGCACAAATGTCGAATCTGTACTTCTTTATGGGTGCAGCACTGGGAAAATTAGTTCAGCTATTACAAGAAAGCTGCAAGCCTTCGCGAATAGATGTCTTCGTAACATCCTAAGGAATTTCTGGCCAAACCGTATATCAAATGAGGTCATTCAAAGAAGGACATGCAATGGATTGGACAAACGCATCGAAATGGTAACGACTGCATTGCAGGCCAAGCAAGGCAGTGAAATCCACTCACACAAGAAGGAAGAAGAGCTGGACGATCGGGAAGTACATGGCGAAGGACAGTCTAGGCGATTTATTGAATATCGTTTGATAACCGTGTAGTTGCGCGTTACGGACCCAAGATGTAAGATTAAAATTTAAAATAAAAATTGTTTCTTTTCATTTCGAATTTATCCTCAATAAACGTCCTTTATATAACCCCAATATGGCGGGCGGCTTGGCAACTATCAGACTTTTTGGGTCTATAGGCCGAACTGTTTCTGCCCGTTTGTTTTTTCTGAGTGCAATATCATTTATCTATCTTAATGACTGCTTATTGTTTAAGACCTAGCTGCTGTCCCTCCTTGACTTGAGAAAAATCACTGTACGTTCGTTGGTAAACTGACTTGATGTTCACTATCCATGATTAATGATTTTTTTTCTGAAGCAAAAATGACGCTCGCTACACAGGTTCCGATCCGAATGCGAAAGGTGCGACGACACGGGTTGCAGAAATACATATCTTATGTTTTTTTGTTTTGCACTTACAACAACAACAAAAACAGCAAAAAAAGGTGTCAATAGCTTTGAGCTGAGGAGATACTCTATCGATAAACTTACACATAATTGTGTAACGGGGTATTATCTTTCTTCTACTATATTACGCATTTGTCAAAGGTACACGCGACCTTTTTCCTCCGTTCATTGATTCGTTTGCATTTGCATCCATAAGATACTTTTTCACTTTTACTTCTTTCCATAGCTGTGACTACGAGCAATAGCTAAGATAGGTTTGCATTTGCATACTTTAAGTTCGTCGAGTGTATTGATCTGTGATTACCATGGTTTCTGATGGCAGTTCCATTTCTTCTTTTTTTCGTTTTGTATCTTGAAGATCCCATGATGGATAAGATGTTGCTGATGATGATGATGAAGACGATGATGGTACAAGATAAAGATACAAATGTAAATAATTATGCAGCAAAGACAGACTGACAGACGGACATAATACTCCAGAGCAGAGGCAGGGAACAAAAAATTCATTAACCTCTTCTTCTGTACTCGAAGTCGAACATGACTGCAAGAAGAGAAAGTGCGTGTGAGTAATAATTATTGTTTATTTTTCTTTCTTCTGTACTTGTAAGTTTTTTCACTGTAATATTTTAGCGTAATTTATTCACTCTGCACAATGCAACACACACAAAGGATGACTGTGACTTTTGTGGTTGAATTAAATAATTTGTTTCATTTCCCACAATGCAACTTGATCGCACAGCATAAATAAAGTAGAAGGGTTTAATAGATCACCGCTAACATTGACAAGATATCGGAATAAAAGGCTTCACGGTAAACGGGTTCCCTTTGGAGGGTGTGTGACAAAAGACGAAATGTATGCGCATTTAGATTTAAAATTCGAGGGATATTTTGTCACACTACCGCACCGCACCGAACCACAATTCAAGTTCAATGTCCAGAACCAAAAATTACGGACAGCCGAGACATATGCATGCACAGGTATTCCATCCATACAACAGGTGGTGTGCTGCTAGTGGAGAAATTTAGGCAAATGAGAAATTACACTGCAACAAAAGTGTCGATGTTTTAAAAACGAATAAAATTATAGGTGTCCAACAGTTTGATAGCCCTTATACAAATTTGTCTACAAGTTTTTAAGTTATGCTTCCAAAAGACAACGTTCCAATTCTTTGGCTAAATTTCTTATGACATTCCTGAATTGTTTATATAACTTTTAATTGTGGAAACTTTTAAAAATATAACAAAAATTATCACAATAATTGATTATTAAGTTCTCATTTTTGTTCTATACTGTATTTAAGTCCAAATTTGTAAAACCCTTTTAATTTGTCATTTATTTCTTATTTCAGTTCAAACTTACAATCACACCCACATCTTGTCTTGAAAAATGTACTTGTTTGTATAAAAATGTTCATTTATTAAACCGGGTAAGTCAAAAACATCTATTGATTTTAAAATTCAGAATAAGTAGTCAATGTTATTCAAAATTATCATAGTCTTATGTTAAGAAAAATATTTGTTTTCTTGTTTCGATTACCATGTCAATATTTTAGTAACGTCTGAAGCTATTATAATTTTTTGTTTCAAGTAAAAATTTACTCCGACGGAATAAAAATCAAAATTAAGTTCTTTCAATACTAAATTTCATACAACTTTTAAGTATAATATATATCTTCTTTCGGCTTAAAGCCTCCTCAAAATGAATCAATAACAATATTGTCCACTACATTATTTTGAACTCATTCAGATCTTCACCTAGTAAGTTCGACGACCTAATCCATCATCTACAATTGAAAAAAAATGTTCAAATCACAATCCCTTCCAGGTCTACCCGCAAAAATAAGTGACTTTTAACAAGCGAAACAATTAACTTTTATATACAGATGGAAACAAACACCGATGACGGCGTTAGTTGAGTCATTATCTCTGACGGACTTAGTCTCTCGTTTCGTCTTCCCAATCAATGTAGTGTGTTCTAGGCACAACTTCTGGCCATCAAAGAAAAAACAATTGACTTTGTTCCAATAAATTTACTAATAGCCCGAAACTGTCGATCATCTCTTGTGGAGATAGAGGAACAGTTCAACATTTACCTTATCTGGGTGTCGGTTATAAAGAAATGCTAGAAAACTACAAAGCTGACGAATTTGCTAAAAATGGAACAACTTTACCATTATTGGGCAAAAAATTTAACATCGGTATACCCTAGCTTATAAACATATGCTAAAATACCATAAAGAAAGCGAACAAAATATATCACGACTTATCTGTCAACTTATAGTCAATAGTTGCCTGCTTCATGAGTAGGCATATACTTTTTCGCTTATAGCTCCTAAAAATAATTTTTTAAGAAATCTGCATTGATGAAAAAGAAGAAAAGACCACCAATTATTGGTCTAAGTGTGCTGGCTTTTCCGTCGGCAGCCACCTTAACCTAACCTAACATTTAAGTTAAATCTTTTTTAAAGTTCTCAGCTGCTAAAATTGGATGACCCAAAACTTCTGTGATTTCATTTTAAAAGGTGTTTTTTTTTTTTTGTATTTAGTCTAGAAGTGGTTGTAGTTTTCATAAAGGTTGTAAATATCTTTGGTTATTAATATTAAAAGTACTTAAATAACTTTGATAAGTGCAAATTCAATGAAATGGTTCGTAAAAAACTTTTTAAATTTGCGAAGCCCACATTTGAAAACCTTTTGTTCCCATAACTTTCTTGTTAGACGAAGTTGCTTGTTTTCTTCCTTCTTTCAGTGTATGTAGATTTAGACTACCGACATTTCTAGATACAACACCATATGCTAAAACAAAGCATGACACTCTTTAAATTTGTGGTTTAAATAAGTTGTTTGCTCTTTTTTTGATTGGGTTTTATTAAGAACAAAGAATTTTCTGGAATAATTTCGTTATGCTGCAAAGGAAGTGCATTGTTTTTTCACCTTGTCAACACAACTTGCTAGTATTTGTAATATGCCTTTAGTTAACATTTTTTGAAAAAAGGAAACGAGGGAGTAAAGTGAGTAAAGTGAGTCATCTCACGTCACCTTCATTATTCAAAGGTTCAATGTTATTTTTAGAACCATGCTGTGGGAATATTATAAGGTTGTTTTTTGTGCAGTCATTTGGAGAAGAAACTACTCGTATCTTTTTTTTTGGGGGTTAAAATTTCGTAAAAATAATTTCAGATCATTTTTTTCATTAAATAAAATTCAAGTAGGCAGGTAAACAGTTTTTCTATCTATTGTAAACCAGGTGGAGATGGCCTTTGGTGAATTGTTTTTATAAGTTGTGTACTTAATTTTTGCAGATGTTAGATTTTATCTCTGTTGTGGCACATGCCTTCGAAGTTCTTGCAAACTGGGGGATTTGAGTTGAAGTTGTATAAAAAAGGTGTTACAGAGCTACTTACTACAGCCATGATGACATGTGGCACAGAAGTGTGATAAAGATAATTAAGTCGTTTTAGTGTTAAATTTCAATTTAAAAGAAACTAATTTTTTTTCTTGTAAAAGAGCTGAACAAAAAAGAAGTGGTATTGCATTTTATGTCTTTTTTTTAAGAAATTTACTCATGCTTTCTAAAATTAGAATGAAGATACTTACATCTAGAAATTGTTATGTGTAAGATCATTCCAAACAAATTTATATTTTTTAAAATTAGTAAAAAAGAAATTATTAAGAGAAAAACAAGTTTTTGGTATTTTGTAAGTGAAATCAAGCATTTATATAAAATAGTAAATGGAAATTAAGAAGGTTGCGAATTTGTTGCAAAGTACTTCATACTTAGATACATGTTTTTGACAAAATTTGAATTTTTTTTTAAGCAAAAACAAAGGTCAAAATATTAACTAAAAGAAATTATCTATATTTTGACTAACCTGGTTTTTCTAATCAATGCTAAGATAATTTGTGAATTTTGTATCTTTCAAAACAATACACATTATTTTAGTGAATTAACTGGGAGCGGGTGGCAATGCTGTATTCTCAAAAAATGTATGGTCAAAATTCTGTAAAATACAGTATAGTTAATATTATTGAATATTGAAAATCATTATGCTGTGTTCTTTTTTCCAAATTTTGTATTTAAAATTATTGTAAAAAGGCTGAATAATAAAAATCGTGTTGATACTTTTTTACAGCACTAATACAATTTTAAAGAAATACATACATACATTTTGAGTTACAGTATTTTGATCATAGAGTATTTTGTACATATAAAATATTTTGAAATACAGTATTTTGAGATACAGCATTCTTAACACAGTATTATGAGCCACACATTATTTTTACCCCAACCCGAAATAACTTTGGTGAATTGACTCCAATAAAAAGGTATATATTTGAGATAGTAAAATTTTTTAGCAATGAGGAAGGAAGTTGAAAATTGGTTTGAGCAAATCCAGATTTCTTAAAACGAAAACTTTTTTATGAAGGCAATTATACATATTACCCGTGTTTGTTGGAATATCTATCAATAGTATAGCAGGATTTTACACGAATAACAAAAACCACATGTTAATGTAGTAGTCTACGAACAAACCCCCTCCTTGAAGCAATTTTTAAATGAACTTTTTTTATATAATCTCAATTTTCAGATGTTTTCTTACCATTTCTTCTTTTTTAAATCTTGATTTTTACAAAACTTTCTTCTATTTGTGTTTTTTTTTTATTATTCTGACAGGTCTTCTTTCAGTTGTACCAATTTTTAAATACAAAAAGCTGGCTACTGTCGATGGGTTTTCTTGGGAATTTTCTATTATACCATTTATAGAATGCCAACAAAAAACACGGGTATTAGCTTTTAGCTTCCCAGGCGAACAAATATGTTTGAGGTGGAATATTTTCCGGTTCAAACTTAAAGTAAGGGTAAATGACTGAAAGTTTCGAAGGAATGGAACTGCTGCAAAATATAATTTCAGAAGCCAAAGAACGCCTAAATGAAATTGCAGTAGAAAGACAAAAATTAACAGCTAAGAATGAGTCAGCAAAATAGGTTTGCTTTTTTTTTAACACAAACCAAATAATACTTAATTAAAATAATTTATTACTAAATTCAAATCTCAGCTCATGATTTTTCCATCACGTTAAATTTTTGAAATATAACGTTTAAGAATGTTTAGAATAAACTAAAAGTATTATTTAGGCTAGGCTATTCAATTACTTCAAGCTCGCTTCAACACAACATGTTAATGTAGTAGTCTACGAAAAAAACCCCTTGTTTTTTTTAATGTAAGATTGTTTGGTTAAAACTCTGAAATCGTATTGCACAGACGCATTTTCTTGATTTTAATAGACAACTATTAAAAATCAGCTTACCCGATTTCACCCCTGAATTCTGAATTTCGCATTTTTTTTTTGGAATTTCTTGATAAATTATTCTGGCAAATATTCAATTGTATCAACTTAAAACCGAAGTAATGTGGATAGTTTTTTGGCAATTTCTCACTGTACTATGTATGGAATACTAAAAAACACGGCAATTTTTGTTTCAAAAATATGAAAGAAAAAGAGGCTGGTATGCGATCTACAGTGATAATATTCCATTCGTGTCCATTTGTCTATACTCCTACCTAAAAGTCTTACAAAATATTGAAAACAACATTTTCTGTTTAATAAAAAAAGTTTGAAATCAATATTGCTTCTTAAGTTACTTGAGTCGAAAATCGGTATTTTTGAGTTCTTAGTTGTTTTTGTAGGTTTTAGTTTCTCGTAAACAAAAGATTTGAGTTTCCTTTTTTTTTGAAAAATTAACTTAAAAGTCAACAAAAATAAGTGTGATTCAACATCTGTTTTTGTTCCCAAAATATTTTTGTCGAAAATGTTTACCAATTTTTAATAGGTTTTTATTTCGGTTGTGTTTTTTCTATGGAATGAAATAATTTCGAAGTTAATAGCTTCACTGATTCTCGATATATTCGGTTCCAAATTCAGTTTTAACAATGTAGTGTAGTATTTCTTATATTTTTTAATAAATCAAAATGGTAATTTGATTTCTTTTTAAATTTTACCAGAAGTCAAAAAGGTTATTATTTGACACATACAAGAAAGTTGCATCATTCCTTGAGATATGGTTGACTAAATAAGGTACCCCCGCCGTACGAACGTTCTCTTGAAAAGCTTTGATTTATATTCAAGAAATGTCAAAATTTTCGGACCGATTGCAATAACATCCTATGCTAAGTTTAACAATAAAAAAAAAACTGCTGAAAAGTACGTTGTTTCGGGCTTACAAAAATGTTATGTATCTGCTTAAAGCACAGAATCGTTGGTATATTTCACATACATTTTGACCACACCAGATATCGAAATGATCTTAATTCCAAAATGTTGCTAACGCAAATTCTGAACAATGAAGTCAATAAAGCCTGTGTAAATTGTGTGCAACTAACTGTCAACTCACTTACTTATTTGCACTTTACTCAACCAAATCTTGTTTAGTAAATATGAGTCAGACGTCAGCAAGAAATTGACCGAAGTGAAAAAATCTTAGATAATAATTCTAACAAACAAGGTGGACTCCATAGTTAAATCCCCTTTCATATTTTAAATGATAATATTATAAAATGTTCATCAAGCAAACTTGGTCATAATTAGAATTTAATCAATTTAAGTTTTAAAAAACAAGTATAGGCAATAAAATACTATGCCAATATTAGGCATGCACCTTGTATGTATAACATCTGTCGTCTGTCCCCTTAGTGGTCTAAAATCTTAATAGCTTGAAGGTCGCATTCGCATTTGTAGTTTTTCCACCGCTCACTCGCTTACCATAATATTCATAAATGTATTTCACAGTTTTGTTTTGCTCTTTTAAAATTCGGATTTCTATGATCTTCCGCAATTTGTTTTACATTTTTTGAAACCTATTAGGAAACACAATTTTGATTGACACTTCGACAAAGTTAGCCAATTCATTTTGTCTTCTTTTATTTTTGTTGTTGGTGATTTGTCTTTGACGTTTGATGATGAATTTATTAAGACGGCTGATGAGCAATTAAGCGTTATTTTGCGTGGGATGCTAATTTTGTAAAGCATCCATACATATTCAAAGCTATCTATTTTATGTTAAAATGACAAATAAGAGTTTTGAAACTGCTACTGCAATCTTTTTTTGATACTTATTAATCACTTAGGTATTAAGCTTTATATTATCAAGCCTTAGGCGGATGGCCTAAGTTTTGGAAAGTTAATTGACAGTTTAAAAATGAGTAACGCAATATTTGGATTTTTGAATAGTATGTGGATGTTTTTATATTCAATTAATCAAACTTAAGAGAAAATTGTCGATAAATTGAAAGTTTTTTTTTTATTTATAGAAATTGCAAGTGAGATGTGCAAATTAGGTGAAATCATTTATTGTTATTGAAATAATACGTAATTTCAAGGTAGGTCGTATGTTTATAATTTTCTCTGAACATACCAATGTCACAATTACTTAATAGACATTGAAATCATTGGGCTTTTTTTGTCTTAAAGAAAAGAAAGTGGGTACCAATGTTAACGTCTTCGTTAAAACTGTCAACTCAAAATACTTATGTCAGTTGAAATGGTATAAGTATTCACTCCTTAATTCGTTACGACTCGCTGTTTCCTTTTGTAAACATCGATCTAGGTACTTTTTCGTTTGTGAAGAACTTAAGTCCCAGTCTTGCCTTTTTAAATATTAAACAAAGCTTGAGTTTAAGTAAAAAAAGATTGTTTTGTGCTTGATTGAAATTTACAACATGATCGACTAGAACTATAAAAAATTAAGACAGAGTATTCGTTGCTAGTGTAAGAAATTAACAATAATGGACCAAATACACTTCCTTGTGGAACATCAGCAAATACTTCAAAGAATATCTATCCTTTAATTTATTTGAGATTATTTGTATATATAAATTTATCTTCTTCATAAACAATGCGGTTTTAGATTGTTTACCTAACTTTTATTTCCACGTAACTTTTGGCTACCAATTTAGAAAAATGTGACGCTTCAATCTGGTTAGTTTAAATCAAATTATTGATTTCTTTACATTATTTCAAATTATTAAAATCAATAATATCAAAGAACAAAAAGGGATGTATTAAGTTAAATAATTTAAAAAATTACCCTAATAGAAATTTTACTCAAGATACAAAAGTCTAAAAAAACATAAAAATCTTAAGCTTGTGTCCAAAATTATTGTTTTCCAAAATATCTATATTTTGAAATAGCGAAAAAACAAGAACTTCTTGCCAAATCAATTACAAGAATTTCACATTAAATTCCGATTGCTTCACAAAATTTGTTGTAATTTAATAAATCTAAAAATGTCAGAGAGTTTAAATTTCTCAGTTTACCAACTCAAATTACCAACTTCGATCTAAAAATTCTATCCATCTGAAATATTGCCTACTTCTTGCAACAAACTCTTCTCAATTTAACTAGAACGTCATTACGCAATTGATAATATCACATTTCACCCTTTCTCAACACACAACAACAAATTTGAAAAACTCACAGTCCAGCGACATTCCATAAAATCACACGCATAACGCACACCGGATTTATGAAATCACCACCTCTTGATACGGACATCAACACCCTAACGTCTATCATAACAACCATCATTCCACCTGTCGCGAGTCAGGGGCGATTCCTCATAGTTAGCTGGTTTAGCGGCGCTAAACCAAGAATTTTAGAATATATATAATTTTCTAATATGTATATTATTTGGTAATTGATTTACTCAACAGCTAACTATAATGTTGAATAATTCAGTTGTAGTTACATTATATGCAACTTTTCTACAAATCTTCATTTCATGAAATAAAACTCGCATACAATAATTTATCTTAAAGCATTGGGCTTTGGGCACCGCAAAAATTTCCGCTACCAAATTTCATACATTACACACACACAGATTTATGCACACATTCGAAAAAAAACCCTATAAAAATAAACAGAAGGGTGAGCGCAAATAATAGCGATAAC
The DNA here is from genome assembly GCF_945859685.1 of Eupeodes corollae. NCBI lineage: Eukaryota > Metazoa > Arthropoda > Insecta > Diptera > Syrphidae > Eupeodes > Eupeodes corollae. The sequence continues at coordinate 210,391,423 of NC_079147.1, read as the reverse complement.
CCGGCGAAGTATACGACACATTAAAGGCACACAACTGACACAAAAGAAAAGTTGCACGAGTCGCAACCATGAGTTTGATGTCTCCATTCTTTATAAATCGTATGGACTATGTGAGGAAAAACAAGACCGACGACGAATCGAACATGATCGTCGAACACGGCGAAAATTCATATCATATCATTTTCAAAAGGAGAAAATTGTGTTATCTATTTTCATTTGTGTGAAAATGAGGTTTGCTAGCTAACTTGACCCAATACTACGACAGGAATATGTTCGTTGTTTAGCGCTCTTTTTAGAGATAATACTGATTTTTGTTGTCGATGCGTGGGGGGGGGGGGGGGGGGGAAGGAGAAAATGGAACACAGGTGGTGTTTAAGTTTAGTAGGCTGATTTTTCAAATGTTAAATAAGATATAGTTTTTGTATGAAAGCGTCTTGAAATAGTGTTTTATTAGTTGAATATTGGATGTGTTACGATCGTTATGATTTTTATGTTTATATTTCTTATTGCAATTATTATTAACATAATTCAATACCAATTCATACATGCTAGAGGGTAGGCTACTTGATTTGTTTAAAACAGCTCAAATCAAAACAAGCATTTAATTTTTAATGGAAGACATTTTTTTAAATAACAGTATAGTACCTACTTACAACTAAGAATTATAAGCGGGCTCAAGTGAAACTATTAAGTCAAAATTTGGAAACAAATGAATAAAAATCAGTTTAAAGTGTAATAAAGTATCAACAATACATACATTTTTACTTGCGACATATAAGAACTATGTACATATATGGCGAGTATTGGTTCCGTAAAAAAATTCGAACTCGAAATTTTAATCAAACAAGGCATTAGAATGGTAGTGGGTGGGTCCCCCACTTGCATCCATCTGTCTGTCTGCCCTCATCTCTACATTTCAAACTATTCTGTCGATTGAGTTCAAAAAGGAAAATTAAGGTTTTAAGCAGATTCGCTTTAGGCCTTTTTTTTATTTTTTTTTTTCTAAGAGTAAAAATAACAGTAGTTCCATACAAATGCCAAAAATCGAATAACCAATTTTTACTAAATTTAACCTTAATTTTTTTCTTAACTTAATTTCTTGCTATAGAAAAATAAGGAAATATTTGGCAATTTTTGCTCACTGTCTAATTAGAAGATGAAAAAAGAAAATCAAGAAATGATAACATGCTCTCGAGTAAAATAAAATATACAAAATTGTTTTTTGAAATAATAGATAACTTACTTATGTAAATATTAGAAAGATTTTCATCATTGGAAAATCTGAAGTATTTTGATTTACTTAATGGAAATAAATTAAGTAATTATTCCAACAAAACTAATTTTCCGGAACCATTAATACGCAATTTAATAGAAAACTATCCAGATATATTTGAGTTCATGGTATTAAAAAACGAATTAACTGTGTTTTATGAAAATATTCAATGTGTACAGCCAATGACCACCTAAGCTGGATCTTCAAAGATGATAACCCCACTAGATGTCTTGCTCTGGATAGAAGAAATGTAGCTCACAGTTTTGAGCAAGTTTACAAGCTTTCAAAACTGATCTCCACCATACCAGCTTCAACGGCTTCTGTGGAGCGTTCCTTTTCAGCTTTGAAAAGAATAAAAACGTATCTTCGAAATACGCAAGGGCAAGACCGTTTAGTAAATTTAGCACTTATCTCTATTAAGAAAGACATTTTAAGAGAACTCAAAGAAAACGTTAATTTTTATGATAAAGCCATAGACAATTTTATAAAAGTTGAGAGGAGAATTGATTTTATTTACCGCTGAGCAAATTTTTTTTTTGTTTTAATTTAAGACTTTATATTTCGTACGGAGTTTATTTTTGTGTTATTATCTTTTGTTTGTGTTGCACTTTATTATTTTTTTATTTATTTAAGTATTTATTGAACTATCGTTTTGAATAAAATGAATTATTATTCTTGAAAAAGTATTTTGATTTTCTAGAAGACCAGTAGCTAACCCTAAAATTATGACCAGGAATCGCCACTGTCGCGAGTTCATATTGAAAACCTTACTTTTCTAGTATACAGCGATACCTTAAGCCAGCTGCTAATTAATCATCAAGCCCTATGTTATGCTACTGTGTGGGATTTTGAAGAGTGCTAAAGTAGCCAAACCTGAAGACTGACCAATTTTCCACACCTGACGAATTCCATCACCGCTGACCGGTGGGCCGGGGTGAGCCGCATTATACCTAAACATACTATAGGTATGCCGTATACCTTCCACTTGATAACTAATATATTAGAAACTCAAAGAGTAACTTACCGTCTTGCCTGCCTTGGTATAGATTGTGTCCAACAGACCGGAGCTTTGTGTGACTGCTGATTGCGACTGGATTTGTATGTGAGGTCTCCGTATTCAGACTTCCAAACCTGTAGATTCCCTTCAGCCGGATAGAATGTGTATAGGCTGTTTGTGGATGCCATCAAGTGATTCGATCGAAGCTCGATGAGATTCGAAGTGGACGATGAGGTGGATGAGGAGGAGGAGGATGGTGCGAGGAGGGAGGAACTGGACAAGGGTTGTAGCAAGATTGTTTGGGATAATGGCATGTTTTGACTTTGGCTTCCTCCGAGGGCGGGGGTGAATTTTGTGAATTTATTGTAGCTCAAGAGCCGGTCAGTGGTGCCTTTGTAGAGCGCCACAACTGGCTCGTGCTTTAGCAACAAGCCTTCGCGTTGCCTAATTGCGTCCATGGAATGCGATCGAGAACTCGAACCGACCGGAATCATCATCATTGGTGGAACGCCACCACCCACAGCGCTGGCGCTTGCAGGAGTAACCGCGTTAATCGACGTAGGCAGACTTGTTGGGCCATTACCGCCTGAGGGGGCAATATTACCAACCGCCGACAATGACGATAGCGATGCCGATGACGACGCCGCACCCCCAGCTCCATTGGCAGTCGCAGCCGAAGCCGCAGATGCCGACGATAATGATGGAGTTGGCGCTGATGATGGAAATGAAGATGTCTTAATGATGGCCGGTGCTAGGGCGCGTGTCCGCGAACGTCGATAGCCGACGTTACTGGCGTTAAATCGATTATTCGTGCTGTGCGTTCCTTGGCGATTCTTCTGATATTGGTACTGGAGTCGATTGCCAGGAGTGGCATTGGCAGAGGAGATGGTGGGTGGCGATGACGACGACGATGATGATGATGCTGATCCTGATGCAGCCAAGGGAGAGGCTGCTGTCATTGGGCTGGGATTGAAATTGCTGCTGCTGTTGCTGTTACTGTTGCTGGTGGCGCGTTGTAATGCCGCCAATTTGCTGTCCAACGACGTCAATGAAGTTGGCCTGATGTTGTCTTTGAAGTATTTCTCCGATTCCATTATATCACCTTGGCGGTTGCGGCGTGAAATCTGAGCACGCAGTTGTGGGACATCATGATGATTATGATGAAGATGATGATGCAGAAGATTGTTTGCTGCTGAAGCTGAAGTTGAAGAATGTTGATGGTGATGTTGAAGTTTGTCAACTCGATTTGATGGTTCATATGATAAAGCGTTCGAGGCGGATGACAGTTGGGCCAAGGACATTGATCCGATGCGGTTGTCATTTTTGGGCGAAGACGAAGGGGATGATAAGTGATGCTGTTGTTGTTGATGTTGGTGTTGAAGTTGTTGCTTTTGCTGTTGATGCTGCTTCTGGTTATGATGGGGTGGTAGAATCTGTTCAGAGTCTGTGGATATGCGATCCGGATCGCTTTCGAAACCTTCGTCGAGGGATCGAGTTGGGCTGAGAATTGGCTTCGAATGGTGCTCTGTATGTTTTGAATCCATTTTTTTTTTTTTTTCTAAACAAATGTAGAAAAGTGTTTGTGTTTTTTTGTGGTTTCTAGATTCACGGGGCTTGAGAAAATTTCAGGGGAATTTTAATTTATTTCACTTGATTTATATATTTTTTTAACAAAAGGTTTTCATTTGAAATCCATGGAAAGCATTTTCAAAACGCACAACAAGATACCACCCTTCACACTTAGATACTGTATCTTTTTCACTTCAGATAATTTTGTATCTTATAAAAAATCACCGAATAGAAAACCGAAAATACACGAATTCCCGCAATCAAACGGAAGAAAAAATTGTGTTCAAACTTTTTTTTTGCTCTCGAGAAAAACCCAGTAAATTTTAGATAGGTTTGTATCTTTTAGTCTGTTCGGTGCGACTAACTGATTCATACTAACCGATCCGAGGAATGAATATCATCTGCTTTACCTCTATAAAGTTGCACCACAAACAACCGCCGCGCAGCGAAGATAGTGATGAAGAAATAAACAAAAATAAATAAAAAGAGTTAAAACTGTGAGTAAAAAATTGTTGAAAGTATCTTTTGCTCTGGCGGCAGAGTCGTAGAGTAGAGTCGGAGCGAGTCAAGTCAGGTGGTGGTTAGGTTTAGCTTATGATGATAATGGTGGTGGATTTTTACTCTCGCATTACCTTAGCTTATTGTGGCTTTTATTTAATTTTTTAATATTTTGAATAGGAAGCACCTGACTTGAGTACTTACACTCATTCATGGAATTTCCACTCAATTTTGGTGGTCGATTTCGGGACAATACTCAGAGACGAGGAGTTATTTTTCGTTTTTAACTGATAAGAAATGTGACTTGAGTTTTAAGGAAACTTTTTATATCTAAGATAATATGAGGCATGGAAATAATATTTGTCAATTATTTTTCCTGTCACAGAAAATTCAATGAGAGAATAAAAAAACATTGCCTCATGGGTGAAAATAGGCCACATCAATGAAAATGACGAAAAAATATTTAAATGATAAAACGGATGCATTTTAATGACCTAATCAGCGTAGATAAGATAAAGACGTGCTATTTATTGGTTGGCTTGAATCCTTGCGTTAATTGAAATTTAAAAGCCTTTAAGCCTTTATTCTAAAAATTAACGAGATATCTTAAATAGTGTGTCCTCTTTAAAACCATTGGCTACAACAGCCATATTATCAGTTATTTTTGATTGACAAACATTTTTTCGGAGCTCAATTTTGGATATTGATTTCACTCTTACCGCAAAGTGCCATAAGTGCCTTTTTTTTACGAACACGTAGACAATTTCAATGTGTTGTTTAATTTGAGGTTATGGCGTAGATTTAACTTGTCACATGTCAAAAGATGAAATTTATCCAAATAGCAAGTTATTCCGAATTAATCTTTTTGTTTTTCAAAATTAGGATTGTTTTAAGACTACACAAAGGATAAAATGTTTAAGACATGTACCGCAACATTGCATAAGCAAAGTGATCCAATAAAAGAAGTAACATCTTGCGTTCTAATATAGCTTAACCTTAAACCAATTACGAGCAAACGTTTTCAAAAACTACATAACTTAAAAGGCTCAGCAAAATAATAAAAGACAGAAGGCTTATGCTAAGCTATTAGTTGGGATTTAATAAACATTCCACGTAAACCAAGTACATCGAATTACGAATATTATGGAACAGGTGCTTGAAGGAAAACAAGTGTGCTCGTCTATATTCCTTAGATGTTGTTCAAGCCATTGTAAAGGTTTGGCACTTGAAACTTGAGTTCATACTACATACTCAAATGGTATGTTAGAAACTGATGTTTTAATACATCAAACATATAAAAATTAGTACAATTTTATAACGATAAAATAAACTAAGTATTTAAAAACAAAGTATCAAATCTCAACTTTCAACACCCCCACTAGATTTGTATACTTTTATACCAATGAGAGTACAACAGTTGTTATGTTTTGTAGCAGGGAGTCCTTTGGTTAGAACATCTGCAGGCATCTCTTCAGTTTTCAAATGTTCTACTTTTAATTTATTATCTTCTATAAGAATTCGAATGAAATGATGGCTTATATCGATGTTCTTAGAACGTCCGTGGTAAACGTTGTTTTTAAATATGTTTATTACACTCTTGTTATCGCATTGCAATATAAGTTCTTGATTCCAATTAATTAGTTCCAGTTGATTAGTTAGAGAGCGACAGTAGGTTGTTTCTTTGCATTCCACGAAAAAGGTCTTGGTATTTAAAGAGATAACCTGTAGTTGATTTTCTGTCATATGAGTCACTAACCCAGTCAGCATCCGAAAATCCTTCTAAACATTCTTCAATGTCTCGAGTGTATTCTAGCTTATAATTTATTGTTCCTTTTATATAACGGAAAAGTCGTTTAACCGCTTTCCAATGAGATTTTGAAGGATTATTATTAAATCTTGATAAAGCCCCCACTGAAAAGGATAAATCTGGGTGATTTACTCGTGCTGCATATAAAATGCTTCTAATAGCTTCTTAATATGGAACGGTTTTTTTTTTTGGGTTAATATTTAAGGATGTGGATAGCGGATTACAATCCTCCATGTTGAATCGCTTGAAAATATTCTTTAAATATGTCCGTTGGTCTATCCATAACTTTCCCATTCCTCGATTGCGAGTTATTTGCATACCAAGCACAAATTTCTTCGTTAAGTTCACTTTGCAGGAAAGCAATCAACAACTATTTGATCGATATCTAAATCGTACAGCCAAACTTAAAAGTACCCTTACGACGGGAGAAAATATTTCTTGATAATCGATCCCTTGACGTTGCGAATACCCCTTTACGACCAATCTAGCTTAATATTTTTCGACATTACTACTTGCATCTTTTTTCGTCTTAAATGTCCATTTAGAATTTTTGCCTTTCTTTCCTTTTGGTAAAGAAACTATTTCCCAAGTGCCATTTTTCAAAAGAGCTGTATATTCATCGATCATTGCGTCTTTCCAATCAGACATAGATATGTTCGCTCTACATTGCCACATCGACTGTCTTTGGATCTTCATCATTGTTGCAGGCCACGTACGATAGATAACCGTATCTTTTAGGTAGATTTCTTACTCTTATTCCTCTCTCAGATATGATTCCTTCTGAAGATTCTTCAACAATGAAATCATCTTGGGTATCCAAAAAACTGTTTTCACTTGCCGTTTCGTCACTTATTTCGATTGGTATTTTATTGCTTGAATTCACTGATGGAATTTCATCTTCATTCCCCACTGAATCATATCCTGTAAAAATATCACAATAAGATGTATCGTTTGTCTCACCATCTTTTGGAAAAATTTGCTCATGGAAAACTCCGTCTCGACTTATAATGACTTCTTTTTTCTTAACGTCATAGAAGCGATATGATTTTGAGTGTGTGCAGTATTATTACTTCTTTTCCTTTGGCATTGAGTTTCCTCCGCTTTTTTTTTGGAATGTGAATAACTGCTTGACAACCGAAAACTTTAAGATGCTACAGATCCACTATTCTTCCACTCCAGATTTCTTCAGGTGTTTTTTCTTTTGTACCTTTGCAAGGTGTTCTGTTAGTTAAATAAACTGCCGTATTTGCAGCTTCAGCCCAAAAACGTCTGTGTAAACCAAACTCGATGAGAAGACAACGCGCTTTTTCGATTATGGTTCTATTCATTCTTTCTGCCAAACCGTTTTGTTGTGGAGAATATGGAACCGTTGTTTTATGTTTAATGCCTGCATCTGCTAGAATCTTCTTCATCTTAAAATTGCAATATTCCTTTCCATTGTCGCTTCTAATGGCCTTTATTTTGTTACCAGTCTGATTTTTGAACTCAAGGAACTTTTCCTCTACCTAATTCTTGCTTTTAATAAAAAACGCAAAACTTTGAACACAAAAATCTGTGTGTACTAATTCTAATATTGATTCTGCTCTAGTACCAATTGAGTTAAACAACAGGCGCGCCATTTTACCTTTGATACATTTGTAGCAATCGATTTATGTACTATCGCTATCAATATTCTGCACCACTTTTGGAATCATAGCTTATGTGGTTTCAATACTTGGATGTCCAACAACCTTGTGCCAAAGTTCAAAGTGTGAAGCTACATTTTTTGTAACATATGCACTTTGGTTGGGTTGTCTGTTGACCAAGCTTGCAACAGAAACTGACTCTTTACGATAAAGAACAACCCAAATTAATCTTAAACAATAAGAAAATTGAAGATGGGGTACCACAAGGAAGTGTCCTAAGGGCCAACCTTGCATCTTTATTTATTGTTACTATTAATCAATTCTTTATTTCTTAATTAAAATTGTTAAACAGTATTTATGTACTAAAGAATAGAGATCTGGAAATCTTGCTGCCTGCCTGATTCGACATTCAATAATGAAACAAAACACATACATACACCAAGATAAATAAACTTAATAATTTATTTATAACTAACAACATTGAATAAGTTGTCAACAAAATGGAATATAACATAAGACATAAAACATAATACAATCTTGCAGATCGATGGTAAAACAGGAGGGTGAGGGATAAAATTAAGCTACAAGACTTCAAATTGCTAGCTTTGGGCGACAATTAATTTTTGAAATATTTCGTTTCTGATAGAATCTGGTGATTGTTGCCATTCATCCACATTATGTTTTTTATTCTAGTGCATACCAACGCTTTGATGGCCTCCTTTTATAATGATACTGCAATATTATGGCCAAGTTGACCTGTTGCAGAAACTACTCAAAAATTTCAATGTAAAGTCGATGAAGTAAGTGTTTTTAGAGGTAAAAACGGCCTATCCAAAAATAAAACAAAATTGACGCATTTGCATTTTACAAACAAAAACAAAAATTATGCTCCAATTTTTATTAACAGTGCAGAAGTACCTTACTTTAATAATGCCAAACACATTGCAATGATTTTAAACTCAAAGCTTAAATCGAATTGAGACGATCTTAACAAGTCAAGTACTGAAACATCTTTGAATACATGGCATGTAACTATGATGAGATCTTTATTCGGAAATGAAAAAGACTGATGGCTTAAAGCCATAGGAAAGTGTTAAAACTATTAACTTTCCCTCAGTAAGTGAATTATAAATAGAAAATATAAACTACTTTTGATAGAGTAGTTGATGTCCTTAGAAGCCCAATGGCAATTCAAACCATATCAAAGTTAGCAGTTGTTTATTTTAAAATTCTAAATTTCCATTTTTCCATCAACTAAAACATAACTTCTATGCTACTTGTTCACTTTTTAAAGCCTCAACTGTTTCACCTTCTTTTTACTCAAATCCATCGATCTTACCAAACGAGAGTATTTCATAAAATATGCAATTCACTCAAAATCTCTCTTTTTCTTCTTCTCATTTCTTTTCTCCCCGGTCCATAAAGTGCTGTCTAAGGTGAGTATCTTTCTCCAGAGATCTCTCAATGAATTTGTCGTACTCTCTTTTGAGCGCCACATGATCACGATTTTCATCAATGAACAGGTGAGTTAAGGTGAGTGGATTGACTTTGTCCGTGTCTCACTCAACGACAACGACGCACCTGTTAAGTGGTGCGGTTTGGTGTGGCGGTATCTTTGAGAAGTCTTTCGGTCGTCTTCTTCTTCCTTCGAAGTCAAACGCTTAGATTTCGTTTTGGAAATTCTATTTCAAGTCATCTTCTAACGGAGATTGAGAGAGAGACAGAAGGATAGAAATAAAAATGCTTTTACAATATGAGTTGCGTGTTTTTGCCTTCAGCTTCTTTATAGATCCACATCCATCAGAAGCTTCAATGAAGAAATGAAAAAAGCAGAAAAATTGACGTTTAAACTTACCGCTAGAACATTTAATTAAATCAGTAGCTCAAAGGACGAGTACACCTGTGCTGTGCTGTTCTTTGCGGTGCTGTGGCTAAGAATCAAACTTTAATATCGTCGTCGTCAATAAACGACAACTTCAGCAACTTGAAGCTGCTGATGGCTTAAAAGAACGAAAAGAAACAAAAATGTAAATAAAGATGGAAGTTTGTGTTGCTTTGACGGCCATTAAGAGCTGCTAACACCTACTAGAACCACCGTTATAAGCTGATTAGAACACATTATTGGCGGAACAAGTCAGAACGGTCCATCCCGTAGTCACATCGCGCTTCAAGTTGGTCGGTCTTCATCGACGACGCTACGTCTCAGTCGCATCGTGCGGTCGTCCGGTTTGGCCTATAGCCCGGTCGGCATATGTGTTTGCAAAGTATCTCTTACATAACATCCATTTAGGAATTTTTTTTGAGCTTGAGTTGGTGAAGTATAGTAAACAGGAGAGAGAAAGAGAATCTTGAGATTTATGATCTTCTTTTAAGCCCGAACTCTGTGTACGAGTATGATGTTGGACGATTGGGGCTTTATGGATCGGAATGGCTACTAGGTTGTTTTCTTCTTATTATATTTCTGGGGGAATTCGAGCTCATTTGCGCTTCTCGTGTGAATCCAACTGGAAAAATGCACTGTAGTTTTATTATTTAAAGAAAATAAAAACGAAGATACCGCGCTTTCAGTTTGTTATGTTATGGCACTAAAGTGGTGAACTGCTGATTTATTAATCTTGTTTTCTTTAAACTGTTTTTTTTTTTCGTTCTGCAGGTATTTTTTGTTTTTATTTTTGCAGAACGAGGAAGGTAAAAACTAAATACTTACTTACATGAAGTATTTTAATAGCGGGGAAAATTGAAAGGAGGATTCTTACAGGAAATACCTACCTAGAGTATAGGAAAAGGTTTACCTACCTACCTCGAACTCGAAACAATTTAATTGGCGTTACGAAATATTTCAAGCATAGTGTAGATTGGTTTGGTATGTAGGTACTGTGAAGAACTCTTAATACGGGTTATATGAGCTATGGATTGGATAGGTAGGCGATGTGCGGTGTAAGTGATGAGTATTCATTTTATGCAAATTTTAAGATAAATAATAAAGAATTCAAGGTTTTCTTCTGTTTATGAATAAAATGACGATAATTTCAAGAGGTGGTTTTTTTATTGATCTTGTTGATGTTTGAATTAGATTTGACCTTCGTAAAGATTGGTATGCAAAATCAATCTTGAGGGCTATTCAATATTCAATTTTATTTTAATCGATAAGTTGATGTGATGATATTCAAATTTTGACATAAGGCACACAAATTTAATCATTCAAGGTTAATTATCACGAAAGGGCTAATAATAAGAAAAGTATGCATCCATATATTATTATGGAAATAACTTGACATGAAGTTAGAGATGTAAGTTTCAGTTGTTATATAGTTATGAGAAAAATAAGGTTAAAGAATTTGAAACGGTCTTTAAACATTTCTGGTGTTTTGTAAAAAACGTGCGTAACACAACGTCATCCTCGGTTCCAACGGTCGTTCACAATGTAAGCTCGATTGATAAAGTCAATTTGCTTGCAGCACAGTTTGCTGTTAATTTAACGCTACATTAGTCTTGATGCCTTTTGTACTTTAGAGCGTACGATTTTATCAAACAAATCCACTTTCGCACAAGTGTTGTTGCAGAAATACTTAAACACTTTGACATACACAAATCCACTGGCCCGGATAATATGTCTCCCATTGTTCTGAAGAGATGTTTTTCAACGCCGCGCCGCTAACCGATAGGATGGAAAGCAGCATTTGTCCAGCCTCTCCTTTCAGCACTTCCCTTATTTTCTAGGTCATTGAATCGCTGCTTAAGAAAGCTTTTGTAGCGAATAGCTCCAACGGTGATTTGGAAATTTACCTTACCAAACAATGAAAGAAATCTTTACATCGTTTTGGAGAGTCTAAGACAATTGTGCTCGATTTGGAACCCTAGATATTTCAGAAGCATTTAATTTAAGTTTGGCACCAAGCTGTCTTATCGAAAATGCATGCTTTTGGTATCGATGAATATTTTCTTCTTAGATTCGAAACTATCTTTCGATATAAGTTCTTATTATTATCTTTATTTTTAAAAGATTTACGAGCATGGCTTTAAAGCGGTCTGCCGATTATATCTTAAGCCATTTCAGTTCGGATCTTAAGTATTAAACTCATCTCGTTAACGTGAATTCTTTTCGAAAATAATTAGCTTCCGCCAAACAATGATTATGTTTGCTGTATATCGTTCTTGACATGGGCTCTTTGACACGGTTCATAGAATTTTGAAATATTTTTTCGTCAATTGCTGAGATGCAGTCTTAGTAGTCATCCTTCCATGAACCAAAGTTATTCAATACTAAATTCAATGTTGTATTTAGCACCCAATTCTTGCAAATCTTTGAACGGCCGGCGTGTAGCAACGCTGAATTGCAATCATGAGTACTTTTCTTTGAAGATTATTATCACATCTCTTTAAGACTTTGACAATATAGTTCGCTATCCGACCGTTTAGATCCCCAATTATTAAAATGTTTTCATTATCCTGTGTTACCAAACAAATTTTTAAACTTCAAACTCGAGGTTCCATTTACCAAAATTCAAATAAATTTTGATTATTAGAAAATTTTCGTGTTGATGAAACAATCTATTATAACTTTGTTTTCACTAACTTTATACTTAATTTGATTTTTTGTCGTAATATTTTATACCCTGATTATTATTTCTTATTGCTAGAATCCATTTAAAATTAAAACCCTCAAAATATTTTACATATTGAATCTCTTTTGCCGCTCCTACAAACGTTTCTAACAAAATAAATAAATCATAATTTAAACTGAACTTAAAAAAAACTGGCATTAATAATCTGTTTAAGACCTGTTACATTATAGCAACAAATATGTAAATTAAACAAATTTGTAGAAATCGAATTATTGTGGCAGACGGCATCTGACTGCTAGGTTGATTTATGACGTTGAGCTAATCCTGTACCCGAACCATGTCGATCTATGCTTTTGTGACTTATAGATGGCTCCCTAAGCGTATTGGAATTGTTTTTGACGTTTGCATCAAAAAAGTACATTGCATCCTCACCGAAGGTTATTTTGATAAATGACAGTTAATGGTTTGTTGTTATTAGTAGACCCAGTAAAGAATCGTAGAAAAATACGAAATCGGATATTTTTAATTTCGATTCCCTTATTTGTATTCGGATATTCGGATTCCTCGCAAGAAGCCTCGATTACAACAATACAAGTTTTATTGGATGGTTTCAATTCTGAATTTCATTAAATAAATACTGGTGTCACCCAGGGCTCCGTTTTGTCTCCAACACTCTTTTATTCAAAAGCGATTTCTTGCCTGCCATTTTAGCTTTTTACATTTGTTTCTAAATTCACATACTTGTCCTTTGGTTATGGAACTTCAACAACAGGATATGATAAGCTCATTAAATTTCGATTCCGACATCACTGTCTAATGGGGAATTATTAACGGTGTAGAACATAGAAAAATAAATGGTATCGCCTGTCGTTAAAGTGTAACTCACCCCATGAGTGGCATTAATATCCAGGAAACTAGTCAACTTTCAATACTATGTACGAGTATGACAGATCACCTGTTATTGAAGGATTACATACAAGACATTGCCCAAAAAGCTGATAGGTGCTTAGGATTTCTTCGACAGTTCAAGAAATTTATCAACCTTCCTGATCTAGCAGTGATTTTTAAAGCTTTCATTCATCGAAAACTTTAATTCTTCTGGAAGGCTCCACTAAAACAATGTTAAGTCTTTTTTTGATTTTTTTTTTGTTTTAATTTTACGGACTGTCCATTCAAGTTCATAAACGCACTTTTATTCGGACATTTATCTAATTTCTCGGCATCAATTTGGAAAACCTTTGACATTCATCTCCAAGTCTGTACATCAATGTAATAAAAGGTTCCTCGTTCTTTTGTATCATTTTTTTCATTCTGATTAAGCCCCGGAATTCAAGTTATCTAAATTTTCTCTTCTATGTGATACCGCCATTCACGATTATGCAATTCCGCAGCAGCCATTAATTGCATAACATTAATTGCATAACATCACCAATATTCGTATAGAATAGAAAGAACAACAGGTATTTCTGCAAATTTTTCAGAACAGGGTGCTATAGTTTATCTCTTTACCGAGAAGTTGATCAAGTATTCAGGTGGGACACTCGTGCTCTGCGGGGCTGATCCGCAAAAGGTGCGATAGTAGGATGTTAATTCTTTTGTGAATTTAAATTCAACCCTAGTCCAGTTAAATCCTGTCCCATCTCTAAACTTACTAAATTTGGATTAAATTCAGCCGCCCTAATAAATATCAGCAAACCCACCATTCCAAGTTTGTTATTAACCATGGTCGGTGGGATGTTTGTGACTCTGCCATCAGGCGAGGTTTGTACTACTCTTTTGAATAAAATCAAAAAAAAGCGCTTAAAAAATGATAGGTGAAAGAACTATAACTGAAAAATACTAAAAAAGTTCATAAAAATTGGTGGCAGACATGCATTTGATAGGGTTTGACATCAGGCTCTCTTATCGAAAGTGCGTGCTTTCGGTTTTCATGAATTCCTGCTTCATTGGATTAGTAATTATCTTTTGAATCATTTGATACAAGTAATATTGGTTGGATTCAAGGTTGAAGTCCATAAAATAAATGCTGGTGTGCCCCAGGGCTCTGTTTTATTTCCAACACTCTTTCTCATTTTTATTGATGATCTCCTGTCTGCAACTTTTAATCCAATACATAGTTTCGCTGACGATAGTACTCTTAGTTTTTTGTATTCGTTTTTAGAATCCCCCTTCTTCGGATGTGGAACTGCAACGACAAAATATGATAAGCTCATTAAATTCCGACTTAAACAGAATTGTACAATGGGGGTTAAAAAACGAGTGGAATTTAATGCTTCAAAAACCCAATGGTGTCTTGTATGCTTAGAGCAATGCAAGAAATGTTTCACACCTTCTGATCTGGCTACTATCTACAAGACTTATTACGCCCAAAGCCTGAGTAGAACTTTCATCTCTGGGCTGGTGCTCCTGCAACTTACTAGAAAACCTCTTGAATATTATTGAACGTAGAGTATTTAAATTGATAGGTGATAATATCATCATAAGTTCATTAACTTCGCTTGAGCATCGTCGTAAGGTTTCTTGTCTCACCATCTTTTACCGTTATTTTACAGGTTTATGCTCTATTGAAATTGCCAGCTGCATTCCTTCCCTTAAACAGTTTAACCCTAATACCCGTGCTTCTAAGAATGCTCATCAGTATACCTTCGAGTCCAACTTCGGCCGTACTGTCAAATACAGAGATTCGTTCCTTAGCCGTACTACGCGAATGTGGAATGCCTTATCACACTCTGTCTTTCCTAATCATTGCAATGTTCAATATTCAGTAATGCAAAACTATTTTGCACCGACATCTTCTTTTAAACCCTCATCGTTGTTTCATTTAGTTTGACACTTCGTTTCTGCATTGAAACTTTATCGACATCATTTAGAAATTTGTGAGAAACATTAGCAACGGATCTATCTGGCATTAATATTCCAGTATTATCAGAGAATGTGGACATTATTGCGTTGATCTGTAAATAAGCTCCTAACGGATCGTCTAATTTTTGTCGTATCAGAAATATAAAGAAACTTTCTAGGGTCTCAGCTGCATAACCTCTCCAAAAAGAAGCCCTAAAATGTCCAAATTAAAATCCAGGTAAAACCACCCACTACTTCCATCACTCCTTCTGACCTATAAAACTCGCAATTACTCTCAAGTTATCACTTTAGTACCGTTTTAACCTAACCATCATGTGTACCAGAATACAGCTTGTAATGACAATCCCCTGGGTTAACCTCGCATTGACCATCTTTGGTCTGATTCCATCACTCTTCGTCTCTGGATGCCAACATCTTTCCACTTCTGTGTATGTGCAGCAAACAAAGACAAACTATGTACTTTCTCTAAATAGATAGAAAAATTACCAAACTCGCTGATAGCCCATCATTATTTGCTCACTTTAAAAATGTTCTCGGGGTATGTTGTGTCCCACCTCCGACCGACCCTCAGGCAAGCTTAGGCATATCATTGATGCCAAACAAAATACCGCGGCCGCCGACACCGAAAAATCAAGCCCCCAACTCTTTAATCCGTAGGTTTACCATAGCTAAATCGAAGGAGAAGTGAAGCAAGAAGTGCAGTGCCATTTCGCTGATGCATGATGATGCCACATTGCAGAGGAACGTTAATATCGTGCTGCTAAATGATGTAAGCGTAGCAGTACATCCATCTCATCGCACAGAACCGCCAGATTGCCTGTTCCCTGTTTGCAACACTGCTGAAGCCACAGCAACTTCCTTCTTTAAAATAAAAAGGCGGAAACCTGATGTATTTCCCCCCTTTCCCTCTGAAAATGGTTGATGCGGCTTCGTTTTCTATTAGATACGTCTATATGGATGAAAGTAACATATAATTGTTAGATAAATATAAGTTATGTGCCACAAACGAAAAGGAAAAGAACAACCATCTCTCTTAACCATCACACACGACAGATGCATGTGGGCATAGAATATAGAATAGAAAAGTTAGTTGCCCCCAACGAAAACCCAACAACAACAATAACTTGGAACTAGGAACTGCCGAACTGATATCTTAAGAGTTCTTCCTTCTAAAGCAAACCAAAGCGAAACAATTGGCATTGCAGCTTCTTAGAACGACGTTAATTGTGCACCTAAAATGCAATACAGCAATATTTCTATAAAGGCTTCTACTGCAACACTTTTTTGATGTGATGCAATGGGATGAGCTTTGTTGATGATTCTTTGTCTTGTTTTTGGAATTTCTTTCTTTTTGGTGAATGGAAACATAAAAGTGAAGAACTCCTTTTGATTGAGTTGATAAAGTGTTTTAAACCTACATAGATCGCATCGTACCGCATCAGTTGGTAAATGTTGTGGAAGTTTCAAAAGGTATAAGAAAATTATGTTGTTTTGTGAATCTTTGTCAGATACATTTTTAATTATATTTCAAATGCATTGTGTTTTTATTTGTTGAGTTTATGTCGATAAAATCTGTCGTAAAGTTTATGTAGCTCCAAAGAATTCGCATTCAACTATTAAAAAGAGTGATAAAGTGGTTCTAATTAACCATTATATTTAGAAGCCTTTCGTTCTATAGAAATTAAATTAAAAACCATCTAACAGATTGCAGAGATTGCAGATAATTGATGGAACGGACAAACTTTAAAAAGTTATAATAATTATTGAAAGGTCAGTGCCTTGAGATTGGTTTTGTCATTTTTCTGAAGTCAATAGACTTTAGAAATGGATCAAAATGTTCGATATATTTGTTTTCTGGTTTGTGGCATAAAAAGATGCTTAATAAAGAGTGGTCCATCTAATAACTTCTTTTGAATCAAAGGTTAGATTGACATTGACAGCAGTATCTCGCTCAAAATCTTAACCAAAAGTCAGAAAGAGACCTCTGAGGAATGAAATGAGTCGCTTAAATAACATTGGGAAATATAATTCCAAAGTAAGTGCTATACGTAGTCAAAACAATTCCATCATTTGACATTTTACCTCTAAATTGAGCTTGATTTACAGAACCATTTTCAAATCGTGTTATCACCTGACTTTAGAAAGTGATTTGACCTGATCACTTTTTTTGTGAAGAATCATTAAGGATCGATGGTATGGCAAAAAAAGGAAATATCAAGAACGTCTAGAAAAATTGAAGTGACAGAATGCAAAGCAAACTAATGCAGTTACTTGAATGGCGTTGTTTTTGCTCATCCTTTATAATCCTCAAAATCAAAACCTTAAACGGCAATAATGCAGTAAATATTTTCATCCAAGTGTTATAACGTTTCGGGCTTATCAGAGTAGATTAGCAGCGTTAAATTACTGTACTTAAAAATCTTGCTGTACTTACTGTAAAACTTTGCGGTTTTCAAACTTTTCCTTCAGTAATTCAATAGCACAAGCTGTGTGACTTGTAGCGCCGTCTTGTTAACATCACAGCTCTCGCACCTCATGGCTGTAATTGATGAACGAAAAAGTCAGTAATTATGGCTCTCCATTCACTGTAACGTTCTGGCATCGTTTTAATAGAATTACGGACCAATAATTCCACCAACCTATAAAGCACACCAAAGAGTCAATTTTTGTGGATAAAATGGTGTTTCAATATCAGGGGTTTTTGAATTTGTAGGGCCCATGTTAAATGTGAACCACGCCCAAACGTAATTTTTTTCTGAATTTCATATGACATTTCTCAATTTCAGGCTAACTCAAAAAGTTATTCAGGAATATTATGAATATTGGCGTTCAAATCAAAATGCAAATCGGGCACTTCGTGATTTGTGCGGTCAATTTAATCGTCCAAATGTGCGAACAATTAGTTTGAGCAAACTATTTCTGTATTTTCTTTACTTACTTACTTACTTAAGATGGCGCTACAGTCCGGGCGAACATGGGCCTCAACCAACATACCAGCCAGCTCGGTCCCTAGCTAGCTGTCTTCAGTTTCGCACGCCAAGTTGGTTGAGGTCTTCACCCACCTGAGTGCGCCACCTGAGTCGCGGTCTTCCTCTACTGCGCCGACCTTACGGGCTGGAGCGTTGATGTCCATTCGCTCACCATGACCCAGTCATCTAAGCCGTTGTACTTTAATTCTGCTAACTAGGTCAGTGTCGCTGTACAGCCCGTACAGTTCGTCGTTATTTCTTCTCCTCTATTCTCCATCTATGCGTACGGGACCAAATATCACCCTAAGAACTTTTCTCTCGAAGCATCCTAAGACGCTCTCATCTTTCTTTGACAGTGCCATTAATGAGAACCGGGATGATGAGTGTCTTAAAGATGTTGATTTTAGATGCCCGAGAGAGGATTTTACTTCTCAATTTGCGATTTGCAACAGTTATTCTTCGTTTGATTTTAGCGCTGGTGTCGTTGTCTGTGTTTATAGCGGTGCCTAGGTAGACAAAGTCCTTAACTACCTCGTAATTATAGCTGTCCATGGTGACGTTTTGTCCAAGACGTCATTTTTCAATGTCCTTTTTTGATGACAGCATATACTGGGTTTGCCCTCATTTACCACTAAACCCATATTATTCGCTTATCCGATTAATTGGATGGACTTTTGGAAGATTGTGCCTCTAGTTTTGACGGTTAATTTTTGCACAGTTCTTTCAAGAAGGATGTTGAAGAAGCCTTGTCTAAAACCTTCTTTTGACATCAAATGCATCGGTGAGATCTTTTCCGAACTTGATAGAGCAGCATTCATTCTCCATCGTCATTCTGCACAAACGGATGATTTTGACAGGGATGCCAAAACTAGACATTGCTCTGTAGAGCTCTTCCTTATGGATGCTGTCATACGCGGCTTTAAAATCGATAAAGAGATGGTGGGTATCGGTTTGAAGCTCCTAAGTTTTTTCTAAGATCTACCATACTGTTAATATTTGGTCGATTAACTCAAAAAGTTATTCAGGATTATTATAAGATGGGCGTTCAATTGATATGTCCCGTCAATTTAATTGTCCAAATATGCAAACAACTGGTTTGAGCAAACCAGAAGTGAAAACATCAGTGCATGCTCGTAAAGCCCTAACTGCAAAAAATATTCTGCTATTCGCTATAGTGTGACTGAAATCCGTCCACCTCAACTCGTCTTTGTGCCAACAAATTGCACCTCTCACGTTCGACATTGATGAATATTATGCATAAAGACTTGCATTTACACGCTTACAAAGTGCAACTGACTTAAAAACTATAGCGTCTTTACCATTTCAAGCGTCGCGTCGTCAATGGTCTTGGTGGTGTAAAAAAATGGTAAAAGTCGCTATGTTATGTTATGGAGGTATTATCGGATCGTATTTTTTACAGAATAAGGCCGGTCAGCCAGTTATTGTAAATGGTGTTCCTTAACGTGAAATGATAACGAACTTTTGATACCCCGAATTGGAAGATATAAATATGGACGATACCTGCTTTAACGGGACGGTGCCACATGCAACACAGTTCACGAAACAATGGCACTTTTACACAACGAATTTAATGGCAGAGTTTTCTAACGTGACAATAATACGCCAAGATCATGTCATTTTACACCGTTCTACTTCTTTCTTTGGGTTTAAAAAAAAAATATAGGTATACGTCGATTAGCCAACAACAATTCAAGAGCTAAAAGATGGGATAATTCGGCATATTCATTTCAAAGAACCTCAAATATGCCTTAGCCTCATCGACAATTTGAACCATGAGGTGTGCCGCCGAGGTAGCAGAGGCCATTTTACCAACATTTTGTCCCATACTTAATTGAACTATACTAATATTATAACATAAAAATAAATGTTAATAATTTACATAATAATTTTGTGCTTTATTCAAAATCAACATCGCTCCTTAAAATTTAACCTCCCTTTACATACCCTTGAGATTTTTTTACACTCCAATAGAGGTAGTTTTGTTAACTGACTTATCCATGCTACCAAAAATGAGCGCAACACAAAATTCGCTTATAAATTGAAAAAATTGGGATCAACGTCAATCTTATTTTTTGGGTACAATTTCGAAGCGTTGTTTGGGTCATTTATTGCAAATTCATGAAGACGTGTCAAACCAAAATAAAAGTACATAGTTTGACAGATGACAAAATTACCGCCAACTAAAATAGTGTTGTCAATTTTAAGTTATATACCTCTAAGAAAACCACCGTTAAAGAGTTATAAAAAAACTGCAGACAAAGAATCGATGTCAAAAATGCTCCTGACAAATTGATAATTTGTCCATAAAAATAATCCTATTTTTTTTGATAATCTGAAAACAACTTTTAAAAATTTTAAATTTAAATTTACTTCAGGTTCGACAAGCTTTTGCTCATGCATATACTCAAGTAATGCTGGTCAAACGTCCAAAATATGTGTGTACAGACTTTTTTTTTTTTTATAATATGCAGGCACTCAAGGGGTTATTAGTACCCTTTATATGTTTATATTTAAACACAGTGCGAGCATTAGGAAAATAGGGAAGGATTACAAAGGAGATACCGGTGCACATTGGTCTTAAAGTTCTGAACATCAAAATGGGAGGGAAAAACAGAGTTGGCTAAAGCATTCCATATTCTCGATGTGCGATTTAAGAAAGAATCTCTATACTTGACAGTACGCCCGAAATTGAGCTCAAGGGTAAACTGATGAGCATTCCTGGAAGTGCGAGTATTACGGCTGAATTGTTTAAGGGGTGGAATGCAACTGGATAGTTCAACAGAACATTGTTTGTAAAAATATCGATAAAACAACGAAATTCATGAAACATTGCGGCGGTGTTCTAGCGATGTAAATGTTTCAATTATAGTTCTATCGCCTATCATTTTTAAAGCCCTTTTTTCTATTCTATCCAAGAGATTTAAACTTGTTTTGGGGGCACCTGCCCAGATATGCGAATTATATTCAAGCTTTGGACGGATGAAGGCTTTGTAAATTACAGCCAGATCAGAAGGGGTGAAAAATTTCTTGCACCGTCGGAGAAATCCTAAGCACCTGGCAGCATTTTTGGCAATATCAAATATATGATCGTTCCATAAAAGGTGATCTGTGATACACATACCAAGTACTGACAGTTGATTAGTTTCTTGGATGCAAGTGCCACTCATAGATAGTGGCATCGGGGGTATGTTACGCTTTAACGACAGGAGACAGCATTGAGTTTTCGAAGCATTAAATTCTACACGGTTTTTGATTCCCCATTGTAAAATGCTGTCAAGATCAGAATTTAATGAGCTTATCATACGCTGCCGTTGAAGTTCCACATCCGAAATCTCCGTATTCTCAGAAATATAAACTGTCGTACCCACATACCTCGTTTTTGTTGTCAAAACTCTGAGAATTTAATTATTATGATTTTTATTACTTCACAATTATTATACATATATCGTACAAAAATACAAAATGGAAGGAAAGCAATGCAATGCCTTTTTGATTGCTAGGTGAAAAAAATGGTGAGATCTATTTATATTTAATTCCCTTGCTGAGACAATTCTCAGAAATCTTAAAAATATGAGCTGACCAGAATAAAACGCATTTATCAAACATGTTGGAGAATGTTAGCCCCCTTATTGTTCCACCAGTTTCTCAAATTCAACCAACGCAACGTCTCAAATAAATCAATAGGTTTTTTTTTTACGTCAGAACTCTGAAGTTTAAGTCCTCAGAGCATGCTTTACCGCTTCTGAAAAAACCGTTCTGAACATTCAGATTTCGTTCTGAAATGCATTGGTATTTGATTCCTTAACAATTTACTTATCAAAACATTTGCTTCTTCCAATAGTTTTACGAATTTTATTAATTTTCCCTCATTTCACACGCTTGGCATTTGTTGGTTTTAGCACTTTACTCACAACACTGGTCTTTTTCTTTGATCACGCTCTAAACACTTAGAAACCGTCCTCTAAACAAAAAAATGTCACAATTTTGATGATCTAATTATCTGAATAGTAAAATTAAACGAAATTTTGAGTTTGGCAGATCAGGATCTGTTTAAATAAACGACGATGTTGGTGGATACAAAAGCTCAGAATAGAACGCGCCCATTGCCAAACAAACAAAATACGAATACATACACAATAGTGGACCCCATGCCCATTCATTGATTTATCTCTTTATCTGGTTGATATTTGGTTTTGACTCGAAGTTTGTGTGAAATGTTTCATTTTCTGTAGTGACCTTAATTTCGTAAATAATTCTTAATTTGTTTTAAGTTATTTAATTATATTATGTGGAATATTATTTGTTTCTAAACTTGTTTTTTTTTCGCTTTATCATCATCGGATAAGGGCGCAATGTAATGTGTAAGTATGATTGAATTTAAGTTATTTTTGTAATATCATTTTTTTGTATTAAACTTTTATATTCAACAAAACGTTGTTAAACAAATTTAAGTAAGATTTATTAATAATTACAACAATGTATGCAACTATATAGAGCCTCGATTAATTCTTTGTTTTACTGAGTCGTATCCAGGAGTTGGTTTGTTCAAGAAAATAGTTTGTATGGGCATCTGACGAACGATTTGTCAATATCCAATTTGGAACACGAGCAGTCTCTCTGCAGGACTAATCGTGTTTCGAATATTTAAGAAATTAGATGTAATAATACCCTTTATTTAAAAATTTAAAAATCGTAACTTATAATCCATAACTAATGTACGTAAATGTTAATATTTTGATTATTCCACAAGACACAAATGATGAGCTGAAAATTCGGATTTGAAATTTTTGCTTGAGAATGCTAGAAAGTTTTTGAATTAACTCTTTACGAATTTCAGCCTTTTGAATTTAGAATTAGAGCAATTAGTTGTGGGGTGTTGTTGCTAGGGTGACTGCCTCTCTTTTAGCATCCAAAAGCTTAACTTGAAAGTCTTGATTCGATAGACTTTAAACAACTATTCCTGTGAGTAAGAAAAGGGCAAACTTACGTTAACCTTTTCGAGTCAAAATTATATTTTTTAAGGGCACATGTATTTTCTCCTCAAAGGAACAAAAAAGAGTAAGGTGTGCCGCTTTAACCTATCAGAACTCCAACTTAATATAACACTAATTTGTTTGTTTGAAGTCAATTCCCATAACCTTTAGCCTGCTATTGCTATTGAAATTTATTTCATCAATGAGGAAGGCTAAGTTGAATTTATTACTCAAACAATTTAGAGCGCTGCACCCCCTGTTGTGTGTGTGTTGCAATTTTGCAACATAGGTACGCATAATTTTGAATTGAAAACATTTTTGTTTTTCAACAATTTTAATCAAAATGTATAGACCCTCTTAACACAGAACACAAACTAAGACGACGACGAGGAAGAGAACGATGTATGGACAACACCGTCGACCCTTTTCCGGAACTATTTCACAGGTATTTTGTATCGACGGCCAAGTACTGTGGACTAATTGTATTTAATAGATGACAACAAAATATTCAAATAGTTGACAATAAAGTCGGTAAAACTGTTAAAAGTCTTTAGAAATTATTTCAAACTTGGCTCAAATTTTAGAAAAAATTCGAATGACTTATTTTAAGCCAATTTTACAACTTAAACATCAGGAGTAAATGAGTCAGAATTAATGCCAAACAAATCCACTGTATGGCGGTGAAGATCTTAACTCTTCCTTTAAACCTTGATTGTGGCTCTTTGGCATTTTTTATTACCACAATTATTATCATGCGCCGGTACAATGCAGTTCCCAGTTTATGATCATTTGTGCGGTGGTCTGGTCCTGGTGTGGCACATCAATCAGAAGTAGAATCATCTCTTCTTCTTGACGCGCAAGCGATAATCTTCATCTCTATATAAGTTGCGCGATTAGATAGAAGATTCCCAGGCTGATGGTTAACTGACTAAGCGCGCAACTATCATCGTCACTTCTCAATCTAGAAGTTGCTTGTCCATGTCGTGTGTCCAGTTGTAGACCAGAACGCAAATTTGTGATCGATTTGAAAGTTGATCTGATTGAATATGCGATTGCTGGGACTTAAGCAGTAATAAAGAAAGCTTATCTCTGGATCAGTGAGATCAGCGGGTGAGTGAGAGATTCTCTAGAGAGATCTGCTCCTGTAGTAACCCTCATTTAAATTCTAAATTTTATTTGGTATGTCTGGAGACAAATGCCAACTTTGTTGCCCCATTTGCCCCAACATAATACAACTTGATTTGTGTCCAGCTCCAGATCCAGCTTGAGCTCCAAACCCAGAGCAATGATCATGATATCTGAGTCTCTTTGTTGTTGTTCTGCAGGATAGTAGATACTCGTAGAGTTGGAAGTTATAGTTTGTTCAATATTTAAGATTCAGGAAGGAATGGCACACGGACATATTGCCAGTCGTCCAGGCCATCAGGCTAGGCCATGCCAGTTTTTGAAGGCGCGAGTCAGGTTTTGTGTTGTATTTTGTTTTGTTTGTGATGCGAATCGCGGAAGGAACTTCATACTGCAGAGACAGAAGGTAGATATGGCGGCGCGGCGGCAACTTCTGTGATTGTTATGATTGTGATGCAATGTGCAATGAATGTGTCAATGGCTTTGACGTGATCAATTGTACAGATCGTGAGTGGTGAGTTGTAACGTAAGTGAATGGTGATGTTGTAATATGTGGTCGCTTATGATGCGATTTAGATCGAGGAAGCTCATTCCATCATCAGGATTCCATATAAAGATGGCATATTTTTATTTTGTTTTTATGTATCTTATAGGAAATGTGGAATTGCATTCAGTGCCTATTCACAATAGACATCTAGCTGATCTGGTTTATTTTTTGTCGTTTGATGATGGCTTGATGGCAGATCTGTGATCTTGATATGATTTTTTCTTTGTCGTTTGAATAAACGGTACATTTAATTTAAAATGAATTGATATTGGACAAAAAAAAATATTAAGTTGAGATGGCAAGATGGATGCATCGTGAAACATCAATTTGATTTTTCGAACTGACACAAGGCTCTGGTTTTACTTGATCATTAGATTCAAAGTTATTGAGCTATTGAATGTTTCTGTTTTGATATCTCAAAGTGATTTGGTTTTAAGTGTGGGATAGTGAATTCCTCACCCCACAGATCTAAAGTCCCAATTCACAAACCAAATATCTTTACTATACCTATTTTGGATTTTGTAAGATTTTGATATTTTGATAAGGGCAAAAAGTCCAAAAAATTACAAAATTAAGAAGTTTAAAAAAGCAATTTTGATTTTTGCAACGCTTGTTGTGACAACTCGCTTAAGCTTTGTGTTTTATGTCACTGTCTTCAGTTTAGTCTATAACTTAAGCATGAATAGTCTTACAAACGCAAACCTTTGAAAAACATTAAGTTTTAGAATTATAATACTTGCTTTGTTGAGAAAGTTAAAGGACAATATCGCAGCTGTGTTAGTAATGAGTGTGAGTTATCGATTCGAGAAGATGGCGGACATTGTGTTCAGCGAACAAGCTCAATTCTAGTTAAATGGATACGTGAAGCAAAACTGCCGTATTAGAAGTGAAGAACCGTCAGAAACATTGCAAAAGCTATCAATGTAGACGGAAAAACTCACTGTTTGGTGCGGTATATGAGTTGACGGAATCATTGGGAAGTATTTCTTCAAAGATAATAATATCAACATTACTGTGAATGGTGAGCGCTACCGTGCGACCATAACAAACTTTTTTTTATCAAAATAGAAGAACTGGCCTTGTAAGATATTTTAACATTAAAGAATTTATTCGAGAGATACTGCCGAAATGTCAGAAAGAGTTTGCCCAGATTATTTTATGTTAGATCTTTAAAAAAAATCGCTCGTTCCAACAACAACTTTCAGCTTCTTTGCTATGTGACCAATTTTCTTAATTAAAATCCCAGAAATTCTGCTCCTTGTGGTTGGTTCTGTTTATTAACTTTGAATTTGTGTGTTTTCTACTTGTGAATTGGAACTTTTAAAATTTTGATCGCTTAATTTTAATTAAGTGATTTTTTAATTCGGAATGGGACTTTAAATTTTTAAATATGTATCTGTTTCTTAAATTGATGGTATTAGTTACTAACTTAAGCTGGCGCTACAGTCCAGGGCGGACCTGGGCCTCAAACAACATGCGTCTCCAGCCAGCTCGGTACCTAGCTAGCTGTCTCTAGTTTCGCACGCCAAGTTGGTTGAGGTCTTTATCTATCTGAGTGTGCCACCTTAGTCGCGGTCTTCCTCTACTGCGCCGTCTCTCGGGATTGGATTCGAAGACCTTACGGGCTGGAGCGTTGATGTCCATTCGCTCACCATGACCCAGCCATCTAAGCCGTTGGACTTTAATTTTGTACAGTCCGTACAGTTCTCCTCCATTCTCCATCTATGCGAACGGGACCAAAAATCACCCGAAGAACTTTTCTCTCGAAGCATCTTAAGACGCTCTCATCTTTCTTTGACAGGTTCCAGGCCTCAGTGCCATAAATGAAAACCGGGATGATGAGTGTCTTAAAGATGGTGATTTTAGATGCCCGAGAGAGAACTTTTCTACTCAACTGCCTTCTTAGTCGAAAGAAGCAGCGATTTACAACAGTTATTCTTCGTTTAGTTTCAGCGCTGGTATCGTTGTCTGTGTTTATAGCGGTGCTTAGGTAGACAAAGTCCTTAAATTCCTCGAAGTTATAGCTGTCCATGATTTGGTTTTTTTCCAAGACTTGGTCTTGCCCTCATTGACTACTAAACCCATCTTCTTCGCTGCCGTCGTAATGCTCAAAAAAGCTCCACTGACATCTGCGTATCCGATTAACTGGATGGACGTTTGGAAGATTGACGGTTAATTTTTGACCAGTTCTTTCCAGAACGATGTTCGGTGCATCGGTGAGATCTTTTCCGAACTTGATAGAGCAGCGTGCATTCTCGATCGTCATTCTGCACAAACAGATAAGTTTGACAGGGGTGCCAAAACTAGAAATTGCTGTGTAGAGCTCTTCCCTATGGATGCTGTCCTATGCGGCTTTAAAATCGATAAAGAGATGGTGGGTATCGATTTGAAGTTCCTGGGTTTTTTCTAAGATCTGCTGTAGTGTGAATATTTGGTCGATAGTGGACTTTCCTGGTCTAAAGCCACACTGATAAGGACCTATAAGGTTGTTGAAGAACGGCTTCAACCACTCACATAATACGCAGAAGGGATCTTATATGAAGCCTAAGTTGAGTGGTTCTATCACCCTTAATTTGGAGAAGTGGACTTTCCATATTCTCAACATAGACTGCGGTTCTACTACGATGTTCCCCTGATCGTCTTTACAGGCTTCGGTTCGTGGCTGGTACCTAGTAGAAGTGTCGTGCGTCGATCGCAATATAGTCAATCTGGTTGCAAGTTGATTGATCAGAAGATTTCCATGTCCCCTTGTGGATATTAAGCTGTGTGAACTGGGAACTAGCTACGAGAACGTCTCGCCCCGTAGCGAAATCGATCAGCCTGAATCCGTTGTCGGAGGTGGTGTCGTGCAGGCTGTGTCCCCCGATTATGCCACCAAAGATGTCTTCTCTTCCTATCTTGGCATTAAAATCTCCTAAGACAATTTTAATGTCATAGCCAGGGCACTGCTCATATGTCTTGTCCAAGAGCTCGAAGAATATATCTTTGGTGTCTTCATCTTTCTCCTCTGTTGGGGCATGCGCGCATATTAGGCTTATGTTGCCGAATTTATCCTTGATGCAGATTGTCGTGATGCGCTAGCTCACACTGAACAAATCCATACCCAAATAGACGCTGTCTTTGTTCTCGGTAGCAGTCGCCGTTGCATACATCGAATTCTTTTTGTTTGCGTTTGCCCAGTCCATCCCGTCGCACTTCTTGGATGGCGGTAATATCTGCCTTGCTTCACGTGGTCTATTAAGAGACCTAACATTCCACGTACAGATCCGAGGTTCGTTGTCCTTATTTCGTTTGCTTGTGTTGTCAACAGTATCCGAGGCTTGTTGTAGCTTTGGAACTAATGTATTTTTTACGTGATCAGGAAGTCACCCCGACGCCACGTCACAACCCCTTACCTGGAGGGCCAGATACTTAGTATAACTCCAAGGACGGGGAGCCGGATGGTCATAGAAGCCCTATAAGGTGTCCCTAAGTAGTTCAATCTTACTGGAACTGTAGACGCCACAGTTGATTCCATCTCGAGAATTCATCCGTTGCCGTCTAGATAAGGATAGGTGCCTTAGTGGTAACACCTCTTCCCCCCCCCCCTCTCTCGTTTGCTGCCCCCAATACCCTTCCACTGGGGTTAGAACCCGATCTCTCCAGTTGAAGTGCTAAGCACCCGATGTTCACCGCGGGGAGGTGAGAGTAGGAGTTGATAAACAGAGGTGGGTTTTGATAAAAACCTGTGGACACTTGTGTCCTCTTCAATGCACATGTCTACCATTTGAACATTGATAATATTATAAAATAAAATAACTAAGAATCTTACAAACATTTGAACAAAACATTATTTTCCTGACAAAGTCATAAACATTTGATTTCTCATAAAATTGAATGATGGTAAAGTAATAACTCTTTGGTATTCCTTTTAATCTAATAAAAGCTCCATAAATGTTTATAACATATTTATACATAGAAGTATCATTCACAAAATCAATCGGAATTCTCATTAAAAATCGATGCGTTTGACAAACATCTTTCCTCAGCTCCGCGCAAGACCATTCAGCTTAGGATTCAAGGCAATATCCTGCTGTGGGAATAGAATCATCACTGCAGGCTATAATTTTAGTAGGAACATCACACAGAACTCCTTTAAAAAACCTAATAGCTTCTACTTCTGCCTTTCTCTAACGTATCTTGCCACACAGCTCTTAAGCGTGACTAATTAGAGTGCAGAATCACACACATAGTATCCCAAGTCAACTCTGGTGGTTAAACTTGGAAGTTGGGCATCATAAGGCAAGAAGTGTGGTGCTCAACAGCTTTAGCTAACATCCAATAATTGCCTCCATGGAAGCACTTGAGTATCTCGACTCTAAGTCTCTGGTCGCATTCTGCGTCATCTCCAGCTGGGCGAATTAAAAAGATGCAAGTAATAATCGCGAGCTGCACCTAGATGCACCTATGTGTCATCCGACATCTATTGCCGCATTCACTGTGCTGATGGTTTGGTGCTATTTCCCGCTGATGCTCTCGAGAGGATTAAACACTATTAAAGTCTTTTTCTTTGAATAAACCTATTTCAATAATTGAAACATGAGCTGAAGCTGATGCAGGATTAGAACATCATGCTTAGGCTTTTGTTTTCTATCCTCCAGCCATACACACTTTTATTACCTTCCACTGTTCCTTGTAACTTAGAGAATAGAACAGTTTTTGTGCAATTAGCGGGTCTTGATATATTTATGTGTCTTTGGATTGAGATCACATAGAGAAACAAAAGCACTGCGCTGCACTGTCCGTAGTAAAGCACTGTGGAAAGGCACATTTAATGCAACTTGATGGAACTTAATTGAATGCAGGTGTTTTCTTTGAAGATAGTTCGAAAGGACATTTCGATTTTAAAATTAAAATTTACAATGTAAACATTTGATTTCTTTTGGCGTTAAAAGAGTTCAATGTGTATGTGAATTGTGAAGTGAGTAACCAATTGTGTCTAAATGTGTCTAAAATGTAAGATTTATTATTGTCCCTTAATAACCATTTTTGCTTTGATGATTTATTTACTTGTTTTTGTTGTTTTGAAGAATATGAAGCATGAGTAATCCCCTCTTTTCACCCCAAATTAAATGCATGATTTCTATAAAGCAAAACAAGTACATATACATATATATAAAAAGCGTCTGTGGATGAAATAATACAACGCAATCTTTGTAAAACCTCTAAAGTTTCTGACATTACTAAAGAACTTGCTGAATGTTTCTCAACACAAGCAACGAAGATTGTACACTTTTGTAATGTTAAAACATCAAGACAGCCTTGTCAATAACTTCCTCAATCAATATATGAAGAAGAAGCTGATGAAATCGACATTTATAATATACTTCGAAATCTGAATCCTAATAAAAGCCCAGGTGCTGACGGAATTATGGGATGCGACATTAAACTCAATACTAACACCATTGATTCAGCAAATTTCCGAAAATTTGGAATACTTCAGTTATCCGTCCCATTTATAAGGAAGGACAAAAAGGTGAAATTCACAACTAAAGGCCAATTTCAATCTTGCCCGCTGTTAAAAAATGTCTTTAAAAAGTTGTTGTAAGACGACTAAACAAGTTTATTTAAAAAACTGCCTGCTGCAATCCAATCAATATGGTTTTCAAAAAGGTAAAAGTACGGAAAGACTTCTTGGCGAATTCTATAATACTGTTAACGTGAGACTCAATAAAAACCATCACATATTGGCATTTGACACGTTGAGTCACAATAAACTTTTGGATGTCCTTTACACAATTGGCATTAGTGGAACTCTATGAAAATGGATGAAGAGCTATCTCATAGGAAGAACATTTAGTGATATGTAAGAACAGGATAAAGAAGAAGAAGGCAAAGAACAAGAACAACAAAATATACAAGAAAGAAAAAGATGTCTCAAAAGAGAATAAAAAAGAAAATATGCAAGAAGAGGGCAAAGAACAAGAACAAGAAGAAAAGAAAGAAGAGGAGCAAGCAAAAGAACCCCCTACACCGACCAAAAAAAACACAAACTAAAAAGAATCCAAGTCCCAAAAAAAAAATCACAACTAACATAATTGTTTGATAAACTTCAAGATAAAAAAAGATAAGACTCTCTTCTGCAAGGAGGAGGATTCTGTGGGCTTTTCTAGTTCCAATGCATTGCTCAATTTGATATTTGCAGATATCTTAGAGGGTCGAGAATTATCGGAGGACATGGTGAACGAAGTTTTCGAGCGATACAAGCTGTTACTGGAGACTTGTGGCGATCCAGATGTTTGATTAAATTCACCTTCAGGATCCCAGGGAGCAACCATCACAATACAAATAAAGCTCTGTTATTGTGTTATTAAACTTCGTTAAACATTTAGAGTTAAGGTTGGAAGTTCGCATGGAGTAAAGAAAGAAAATGCAAACATGGTGTACCACAAGGGTCAAAACTCCTACGGATTTTTAAGAAAAGCACAGCTTTTGCGTATGCAGACGATATAGCTATTGTTGTCAGACACATGTATCTTGAAACCGCGATTTCTACGATGCAACAGGAGTTTGTTGAAGTCACTCGTTGGTGCCACGGCTCAACGCAACCAAAACGAAAACTATACACATTCGTGCACAAAACAAACAAAAAGAAACAGTCAACATTTTTCTTTCAAAATTTTAAAAGTACGACCTTGAAAAAGTGATGCCATTGAATCAGTTCAATAAATCAAATACCTTGGAGTTACTTAGCTTTATTTCATCTGCAAAGAAATTCAACAAAAGATGTTCAAAAACGATTAAGTATTCACTTGTTGAATCTTGATTAAGGTATGGAGTATTAGCTCGGGGAAATGCCAGGTAGACGCATACAGATAAACTTGTTAATTTACAGGGAAGAATTGCAAACTGGGTTAATAAAAACCACTTTAAAGTTCTTGAATGTGGAAAATATATTTAGGATGTCAGCAGTTCTTGAAAATTACGACGATTTTAGATTCCAGCGACCTATTTCACATAGTGTAATCGCTAGAATACGAACACAAGGTCTACTTGAAATACCAATTATATACAACAACTACGAAAAACGACAACTTAACTATACGATACCATCAATTAGGAACCAACTTCCTACAAATCTTAAAAAAATTCTCAGCTTTAAAAAACTTAAAACAAAATTCAATGTTTCTAATTAAATTAAGTTTTAAACACCATGCACTGATAAAAGTAAATTACAAATTTGTAATGTATCCTTTTCTTAAATTTTATATATATTTTTTTTAATTAATATAAAACTGTTTAATATTAAAATCCAATCAATTAAAATACTTTGTAACTTCAACCACCTTACAGATAAGCAAATGCTTCGTGGGTAACACAACTATTATTGTTAAACTTTTGAAATATGATCAAATAAAAATCTATATCTAAATCTAAAACTAAATCTAAATCTAAATCTAAATCTAAATTTAAATTTTAAAAGCCTAAATCTTTGAAACGTAGACTGCTTCAGAAAATCTCTGAAGAAAGGATCTTAAGAATCATAGCGCCATCTTTATTTGAGTTAGTTAAACGAATAAGCGCAATAATGACTACAGATGAGGCTCATTTTTACCCTAAGTTTCAATTCGACAACATTCTGCTATCATCTTAAAGATTGTTTTAAGAAAAGTCTTCGAAAACTGTATGTTACGTCTGTGTATAGAAAATCAAGGTCTTCATCTGAATGACGTTCTTTAAAATTTCACCAGATTTCAAAATATTTGTAAAGGGTTTTTCAATAGTGACGGCTTGATTTCTTTCTCTCAAATATCTTTTTTAATAAGTCAATAAAAACAAATCAACATGACCAATTAAGGCGTCGATTACAAGCAAGTTAATTTTTAGTAAGGATTTTGAGCTGGAGGCGTCATCGGTTCGTACTTCTTCGAAAATGAAGCTGGCCAGGCCATTACCGTCAAAGGCGATAGCTATAATTCGATGATCGCCAACTTAAATTGGATGATAATGACACCGAAGACATATGGTTTCAATGTAACGCCACTACGAGCCACACAGCTTAAGACTCAGTCGATATTGTGTGCGAGTGGTTTCAAGGCTTCCATTTAAACGATATTATATTTTAAACCGAATGTCATTGATAGGGGTCTCAAATAATTCAATTTTAAAATCAACCCACGTTTAATGGAAAACCCTTTAATTAAGAGTGTTCTTTAAAAAAATAGACAACATTTCTATTCGTTTTATTGTCTAAAAAATAAAATGTTTTATTTATTATAAGAGCGTCTGATCTTTATGAAATGAAAAGACCTTCTGGCACTCATTTCAAAACATGCAAATAGATGCCTCTAAGACCATTAAGTCAATATTTTATGGATTAAATGTATTTTTTTTAAATGCAACTTGCTTGCTCAAAAATAATCATGTTTACTCTCTGCATTTGTTAAAAAGAAAAACAAATAAAAGGACACTCCTGATGTGTAGACTACCTTGCATAATACTTCACTTAAACACCAAACCACAACCGTCTCAAATAGAAGTTGTTGCAACGTGCATTAAGGGTGTTGCAAGAGAAATCTTTCGAAATCTATTTTGTTTTATTTGCTGATGAAGATCAATAGAAAACGTTTAGTGTCTGGAAAGTGTGCGCTCTAAGTCTGTCATCGATCGTTCTGTCAATATTGACAGAAGTGATCTTGAACAAATGAGATATATGCGTGAACTAAACGTGTGCTTGTGCTTATGCCTGTGCCAAGCGTGGCTTAAGTGTATATTACATCAATTGACATACACATACGGTACGCGCTACTGGATACGGAATCGGGTCAGTTTAAATGTCAATAGATGAGCGTGCGCCGCCGCGCCGCCGCCGCGAAGCACTGACATTTTGTCACAAGAAATTAATGTAATGTTTATACAAAAATGTTTAGGGTTGGGCAGAGTTATTTTGATGAAAAAGGCTCCCAACTTCAGTTTGATGGGAGTGTATTTCCAAATTGATCTTATTTCAGTTAAACATTGCCTTAACCTGTTATCAGTTTGGGTCTTAGCCTGACATAGTTTGAGTCATATTTTACCTAAAGATTCAGTTTTTATTCAGAGCAACCATCTTACTGACTGCTTAAACTTAGCCAGTACAATTTCAAAGGGCAGGTTCAGACAAAAAAAGAAACTTCATTTGCAATGAACTTTCGGATGTCAACAATTTTTAATTTGGAACCCTACTTCGATAACCTTCATTTCATCGTTCAAAAAGTACCAATAACTTTAACGTTCACAACAAAAAAAACGCCTAAGGCAAGTACATCATCAAAATCAAATCAAATGGGGTGGCGCAACAGTCCGTTGTGAACCAGGGCCTAGTGACTTACAACTCTCAACCATTCCAAGTACATCATAAGTTGTGTTAAATTTAGTTTAAGAGTTGACCCCAAAAAACGTATTTATTAACAAGTTATATAAAAAAAAAGATCTGGAGGTGCAGAAAAAAGATTCTCTGGTCGACAAAGTTATCTTACTGGCATTGAAATTGCACTATTCTAATGGGTTTTGGCGGTCTCAATTCAAATACGGCTTAAATTAATAAATCACGTCAGGTTTTTAAGATACCACTTTTTAAAATTCGGCATTTTGAGGATATCTAAATTTATGAAGAAGCTTTTTTCAATAAAAACCTTAATGGTTTTTCAAATCTGCAATTTTTTGTCTTCAATATTCAGTTGAAATATTTATATTATTTCATATAATATTCGAAAAAACTTCAAAAGTTGTTAGATTTCACCTGCCTTACAAAAATCTAAAATTAACTCTGAACCATTTATGCTAAAATGGTTAAAAACTGAAAAAGGCGAAACGTTTCGAAAATTGTTATTGTAAGTTCAAGTAACCTGTGAATGAACCTGAAATGTATTATAAAATATAATAATAATTTTGAAAATTGATACTTTTACAACCTGACCAAATAGTTAAAATTAGAGTTTGGACTCGAAACAAGCACTAAAAATTAAGTCCAAAACGTATTTTCGATGAGCCAACTCGAATCCCTGACGTTGCAGGTTAATCCGCCAACACTCTAGACTTGTTTCTTAACTCTAAACCTAATAAATACACAATTAGTGTATTACCGCCTCTAGGCATATCAGACCATTGTATCGTATCTGAAAAATACTCATGTCGAAAAAACCCAGTTAAAGAAAAAACTCCTATGAGAACCGTTTGGCAATATGAGAAAGCCAACTGGGTCGGTCTCAATGAATTCTACAGGAACTTTAACTGGTCACTATGCTTCCTCGATAGTGACGTTAATTCCAGCACAGAAATGGTAACAAATTTAATTCCTTGTGGAATGAGAAATTTTATCCCGAATAGAGTGAAATCTATCAAACCCAAAGAGAACACATGGTTTGATTCGAGCTGTAAAGAGGTTATTAGGTTCAGAGATGTAAGTTTCCGTTGTTATAAGGCCAACCTGACTGAGGAAAACCGGAATAAGTTTAAACAAGCTAGAAAGACGTGTAATGGTCATATTCGACGAACCAAATTTTTGTATGATCAGAAATTAAGGCAAAAAATACTATAAGAAGGTAGTAAAAATTTCTGGTCATTTGTAAAAAACGTACGAAACACCACGTCATCCTCGGTTCCAACGCTCGTTCACAATGACACTCCCTATGTAAGCTCGATTGATAAAGCCTGTCCTATTGTACAGGTCTCTTCCCGAGTGGATAGAAAACTGCATTTGTCCAGCCTGTCCCTAAAAAAAGCGAATCCTCCTCTCCCTCAAACTATCGTCCAATTGCACTTGCGTCCCTTCTTTTTAAGATCATGGAAACTCTGATTAATTTTCAGTTTAAGAAATATCTTGAAGAACGGAAGCTTTTTAATGACCGACAGTATGGCTTTCGTAGCAATAGGTCCACTGGTGATCTCATGGTTCATCTCACCGAACAGTTGAACAAATCTTTTCATCGTTTTGGAGAAACTAAGATTATTGCACTTGATATTTCAAAAGCATTTGATAGAGTTAAGCACAAAGCTCTCTTATCGAAAATGCGTGCTTTTGGTATTGATGAATCTCTTCTTCGTTGGATTAGAAATTACCTTTCTAACCGTTCAATACAAAATGTATTTGATGATTTCAAGTCTTTAATTCATAAAATAAACGCTGGTGTCCCCCAGGGCTCCGTTTTGTCTCCGACTCTCTTCCATATATTCATAAACGATCTTTTGTCTGTCACTTCTAATCCATTAAACTGTTTCGCCGACGACAGTACCCTCAGTTTTTTATGTTCGTTTCTAGATTTACATCCTTGTCCTCGGATGTGGAATTTCAACGGCAGCGTATGATAAGCTCATTAAATTCTGATATTGACACCATTGTCCAATGGGGAATCAAAAACCGTGTAGAACTTAATGTTTCGAAAACTCAATGCTGTCTCCTGTCGTTAAAGCGTAACCCACCCCCGATGCCGCTATCCATGAGCGGTACTTGCATTCAGAAAACAAATCAACTTTCAGTACTCGGTATGAATATCACTGATCACATATTCGATACCGCCAAAAATGCTGCCAGCTGCTTATGATTTCTCCGACGATGCAAGAAACTTTTCACCCCTTCTGATCTGGCTTTAATCTACAAAGCTTTTATCCGTCCAAAGCTTGAATATAATTCACTTATCTGGTCAGGTGCCACCAAAACAAGTTTAAATCTCTTGGATAGAATTCAGAAAAGGGCTTTAAAAATGATAGACAGAACTATTATCGAAATATTTACATCGCTAGAACACCGTCGCAATGTTTCATGCCTTTCGTTGTCTTATAGATATTTTTACAAACAATGTTCTGTTGGATTAGCCAGTTGCATTCCACCGCACTTAAACAATTCAGCCGTAATGCTCATCAATTTACCGTTGAGCTCAATTTTGGGCTAACAATCAAGTATAGAGATTCTTTCTTAAATCGCACATCGAGAATGTGGAATGCTTTGGCCAAATCTGTTTTTCCCTCCCTTTTTGATGTTCAGAACTTTAAGACCAATGTGCACCGGTATCTCCTGTTAAATCCTTCCCTATTTTTCTAACGCTCGCACTGTGTTTAAATATAAACATATAAAGGGTATTAATAACCCCTTGAGTGCTTGTGAATTAAATAAAAAAAAAACTATGAAAGTATCAAATTCAAGTTTTTCTAGAAACTTCATATAGATTCAAATAAAGACTTATAACTAATGAGAATTTCCAGAAACTAAGCAAGGTATGCTTTTAATCGTATCTAAAATATAAAGATTAATTCTTTTCAAAATCATCATACAATTTATTGTTAAAAGATATTTAGAGTTTTAACTTAAACTTAAAAACTCTGTTTATGGTTGTTTTTAGCATTTTTAAATGTATATATTTAAAATGCCTGATTTGAGAGAAAAATTAAAAGGTGAGATACGAATTTGGGACATCTTAATCCTTTAAAAATTATCCAGTGAAGACGAAGATGGTAAAAACGTAATACCCGTGTTTTATGTGAAAATGTATCAATAGTAGGATTTTACACGACTAACAAAAACAATATCCTTAGTATGAATACTACCGATAAAAGTTAAAGTAGAATCTTACTACTGTAATCTTATGTGATTTCGTTCTCAAATATTGGTACGTTTGATATTGCATTTGGATCTCGATGCTGTGTTCGTTGAGTAGTTGTGCATTGGGAATCATGTGTTATATATTGGCGAAGAAAAATCAATCTGTTACTGTTGATAATATTTAGTTTTGTTAATGCAAATAGACTAATTGGGCTTATTTTGCAAGAATAGAAAAGATAAGTAAGTTTTGCTATGATTCCACTAAGGTTTATCTCAATTTAGATAAAATAAATATTTTTGGTGTTTCCACAGCACAAGAAGATTTAAAAATGATTAAGTCTGACAGCAATTTCTAAAATGCAAATGGTGTTTCGATGTTTCTTATGAAGTGCAAGTGGGATAGTTTGATTCGTGTTAAACAAGGAAGGACTGAATAGTTCAGCACTATATAAGAATATGCTACCTACTCCATGTTCAATTTTTTTTTTTAATTTGATTAAAACAGAACTATATTTTTTGTACAAAAACATGCAAATAAACAGACCATTATGCATTATCTGTAATTTCAACTCCTCCACACAGGTTTTTCTTCGAATCCAATCCCCGACGGGAATCGAGTCAAATCAAGCTCATTTCAATTAGATTCAGTTCTATAATAAATTGAGACGGTCTCGCTTCAATACCACAAGTTAATGTAGTATTCTACAAAAAAGCCCCTTCTTGAAGTTTTTATTTTATGTAAAAGCTGCAATTGTTAAATGAACTATTTTTATAGAATCTCAATTTCCAGGTGTTTTCTTACCATTTCTTCTTGAAAATTGTAAAATTTTAGTTAGTTTTTTTTTTGCTGAAGTTAATTTTAACTTTTGATTTTCACAAAATTTTCTTCTGATTGTGTGTTTTTTTTTGTTTTAATTATTATTCTGACAGATCTTCTTTCAGTTGTACTTATTTTTAAATACAAAAATCTGGCTACTGCCGATGCGTTTTCTTGGGAATTTTCTACTAAACTATTTATAGAATGCCAAAACCATACTACGGGTGAAAAATGCGTCCCCAGTACAGTAATTTTTAAACATTTCATACTTCATTTCATGTATCTACGTGACATCTTGATTTACTTTGAGCAGAAGTCGAAAGGACCGAAGTTTTGGACTATATCAAAGTGGCGACAAAAGCGTCCAATGATGTTAAGAAAATGAACCAAGTCTAGTCAGTTGCAAAACATTAAGGCTGCCAACATTCGTTTTGAGACACTTTTACGTGTCTTAATCCAAAAACACAGAACTTTATTTTATTGGACAGAAACCCTTAAACTTTTTATGGTTTGACTTAAAAAGAAATATTTAACTGAAGGAAATACTTTTGTTTCTTATATAAGTTATAGACTTTTACAGCTTAGAGTGCATCTAAAAGTTTTTTTCACGGGGTTTTGAACTAAAGTCTTAAAGCGGTTGAAAATAAATAACACTTTGTCTCAAAGTTGCCTTAATTGGAAGGCAATTTTTTTCACTTGGTCAGGTACTAGAAACTTACCTCACCATGCCTTCAAGTCCCTTACATCGTCTGAACCTACCGAAAAAATATAATAAATATTTCTGTCATATTCCAAACTTATTTTGACTCAACACACGATAAGAGGTTTGATAACTTTCCATTTTGTTGTGCCTAATCAATTTACATCTCGCAATCAAAATGAATAAAAATCACATTCATCAATTATCAAGATGATTAATTAGCTAATTATATTGTTCCAAAAGCCTTCTCAAGCCTCAACATCTGAAGCAGTTATTCCATCAACAATATGTTATGTTTTATGTTTACCTACAGGTTTCGCATCGCATATCTATAGATCTTTTTTATATACCTCAAGGGTTCACATCGTCGTCGTCTTTGATGATGATAATGCACTTTCAATTTCAATTTCACTTTCTTCTTTTTCTGTTTTCATCTTTTGAAGTTGTTTATCTCACGAAGTTGTGCACCACCAATCCATAAAGAACTGGAGATATAATTTGAGTAATTTCATTTACAAATTACTTCCCAATAAATTTGAGAAGAAAACTTAAAACTAAGAAAATCTAATGAAAAAATATCCATACATAAATCTCTGCCACATGTTTCTATACATCAAACCCAAACCAAGCCTAACCGAACGAAAACAAGCCTCCTCCGGTGAGAATGAGGAAGTCTATGATATCAGTGATGCACTTTGCTCGTGCTGGTATGGTATGGCATGGTAGAAGTAAAAGCCGCAGCAGCAGTCAGCATACAAAACAATCGTGGCATTGTGGTTGCACATTGCATTGCATCGCATCCCATCGCATAGCAACGGATCGGATCGGAACTCTCTCAGGTGACAAAATTCCG
The DNA here is from genome assembly GCF_945859685.1 of Eupeodes corollae. Taxonomy (NCBI): domain Eukaryota; kingdom Metazoa; phylum Arthropoda; class Insecta; order Diptera; family Syrphidae; genus Eupeodes; species Eupeodes corollae. The sequence goes on along the minus strand of NC_079147.1, from coordinate 210,351,666 downwards.
CGATAAGATACTGCGAGATGCCAATATAGGAAGTTGCATCTGGCATTGTCAGGTATACGCACTGCAACTGCACTGGCACGGCATGGTGCGGCGTACTATGACACTGGCAGTTTCTTTGGCGGCAGCAGCGGTATAAATCAGTTCTTTAGAGTGCAGAGATAGTTTTTTTACACTTAGGCGGGGATCTCATCCTCATGGGTTACACAATGGGGCAACCTCTCAACTTTAAACGTAGGTATTGATTTTCTCATTGTCATTTGTGTCGACTTTCAGGTGTCAATATTCGCACACACGTAATTTGCATAGGAAGAGTTTTTAAGGTGTCGCAGTGACAGTAAGTAGGCATTTTAAATGACGTGCTGAAGCTAGGTATAAAGACAGCCTCCTCGTTTCAGAGCGGGAATTACCTTTCAAATATCACAATCATGACGGAAATGAACTTATTCATTGATTTTGAAATTTAGTCTACACTTGGTTTGAGGATCTACTATTTTAATCAGTTATTGTATAAAACTTGGTTCAGAAGTTGAAGCGTAAATCAAGATTGTATTGAGAACTTTTTGCTTAAATGGAAATGTAAGCTGGAACTTTTGTTAAGAAAGAAACTTCATTATGTCAGCAAAGCTAATGCTTCTAAAGATACATGGGCCAAGTCAAATAATCACCGCAAAAAATTAACCCTTAGCCACAAGGTATGACGACACTTTTTGACAAATTCGTACTTAAAGTGATTTGATTATGTACGTATCAGAAAAACTTGTTGAAGCTAAACTGCTTAGGCAAAATAGAGGAATGTCACATATAAAGGGTAATGTTTTAGCTATTATCTTTTTGGCAACACTGGTTTAAACAGCTGACATACCTTTCGTGTTTTGTTTCACTGTCAAACATCTTCAGTTTGGTCTGTAATATAAGCATGAATCGTCTTACAAACGAAAAAGGCTTGCAAATTATTGAATTTTATTATCAAAATGCGTGCTCTATTAAGAAAGTTCATCGCGCACTTCTTCCATTTAATTGTGTTCAGTGACGAACCTCATTTTTGACTCAATGGGTACGTAAATAAACAGAATTGTCGATTTTGCAGTGAATATCATCCAGAAGCATTGCAAGAGCTACCAATGGATCAAAAAATAAAGTGTCAGTTTGGTGAAGTTTATAGGCTGGTTGCATCATTGGACCGTACTTATTCAAAGATCATGCTAATCGTAACGTAACTGTAAATGGTGAGCGCTACCGTGAGATGATATCCAACTTTTATTTGGAAGAGTTTGACTTTCATGACATGTGGTTTCAACAAGACGGTGTCACATGCCACACAGTACGTGCAACAATGGACTTATTGAGAGGCGAGTTCGGTAAACATTTCACGTTCGGGACCGGTCGGTCATGTCTGTACAGACAAACCCGCTTCAATTGATGCTTTGAAAGCCAACATTGAAGCATTTATTCGTGAGATACCGGCAGATATGTTGGAAAGATTTTGCCTAAATTGGACTAAGCGGATGGACCATTTGAGACGCAGTTAAGGTCAACATTTGCACGAACATTAAATTATATGGACCGTACTATACATTTAAAAGGATCAACTAAATATTTAACATTGTTTACTTTATGTTTCGTTTGTAAGAAAAATTCAAAAATATTGTATGGAAAACATTTTGAACGGAAGTTCAACAAGGGCAAATAGATCTTATAAAGCTGGATTATGGATTCGCTTTCAAAAATTCATATAGATAACAAACATAATGGCTTATTTTGGTTACCTGGAATTTAGTACAAAAGAGTTAACAACAATAATAATGAAGTAAATATTAAAGCCCAAGATGTTCTTTATAAAAAGGATCTCCAAGGAAGCAGTAGCGGACTTGGCTGCTAGAATATCTATATACAACTTACTTAAGGTGGCGCTACAATCCTGTGTGAACTAGGGCCTCACCCAACAAACATCTCCATCTAGCTCGGTCCCTAGCTAGATGTCTCCAGTTTCGCGCTCCAAGTTGGGTGAGGTCACCTTCCACTTGTGCGCGCCACCTGATCCGCATTCTTCCTCTACTGCGCTGTCCTGTGGGTGCGGATTCGAAGACTTTCCGGGCCGGAGCATTGGTTTCCATGCGCTCTACGTGACCCAGCCATCTTAGTCGTTGGACTTTTACTCTTCTCGCTAAGCCTACGTCGCTGTACAGCCCGTACAGTTCGTCGTTCCATCTTCTCCTCCACTTCCCTTCGATGCATATGGGACCGTAGATCACACGAAGAACTTTTCTCTCGAAGCGACCCAAAGTGCTTTCATCCGCTTTTGTCATGGTCCATGCTTCTGCACCGTATAGCAGGACGGAGATGATAAGGCTCTTATATAGCAACACTTTGGTCCCTCGAGAGAGGACTTTACCACTCAATTGCTTTCTTAGTCCAAAGAAACAGCGGTTAGCAAGAGTTATTCTGCGTTTGATCTCAGCGCTGGTGTTGTTTTCTGCGTTTACAGCGGAGCCTAGGTAGACAAAGTCCTTGACTACCTCAAAGTTACGTCTGTCGATTGTGACGTTTTGACCAAAACGTCGGTGTTGTATGTCCTTTCTAGACGACAGCATGTACTTTGTTTTGCCCTCATTAACCGTTAAACCCATTTATGCCGCTTCTGCCTCAATACTCACAAAAGCCCCATTGACATCACGCTGAGTTCTTCCGATTATGTCAATGTTATCAGCATATGCCAGTAATTGGACAGACTTTTGAAAGATAGTGCCTCTAGTGTTGACGTGTGAGCTCTGCACTATTCTTTCAAGCACGATGTTAAAAAAATCGCTTGACAGCCCATCACCTTGTCTAAAGCCTTTTTTGACATCAAAAGGTTCTGTTAAGTTGTTTCCAACCTTTATGGAGCAGCGTGAATTCTCCATGGTCATCCTGCACAAATGGATGAGTTTGGCAGGGATGCCAAAACTAGACATGGCTCTATAGAGCTCGTCCCTGTAGATGCTGTCATATGCGGCCTTGAAATCGATGAAAAGATGGTGGGTGTCGATTTGGTGTTCTTGAGTTTTTTTCCAGGCCCATCCCTCCGCTAATTCTTCGGCCGCACGTGGTCTGTTAAGGGACCTAACATTCCACGTGCATAACCGAAGTTCGTTGTCCTTTATTCGTTTGCGTTGGTTGTCAACAGTAAATCCGTCCGTATCCGAGGCTTGTTGGTGCTTCGCAACTATGAAAGCTTTTACGTGGCCAGGAAGTCACCCCGACGCACAACCTCCAACCTGGAGGGCCAGATCCTAAGTATAACTCCAAGGATGGGGAGCCGGATAAAACCGCTCCTTACAGGCCTGGGCTTCGAGTAAGTCGAAGAAGCCCTATAAGGTGTTCCCTAAGTAGTTCAACCTTACTGGAACTGTAGACGCCACCGTTGATTCAATCTCGGGAATTCCTCCGCTGCCGTCTGGATAAGGAGAGGTGCCTTAGTGGAAACACCTCTCCCCACCTCTCTCGTTTGCTGCCCCCAACAACTTTCCACTGGGGTTGGAACCTAATCTCCAGTTAAGGTACTAGGCACCCGATGTTCACCACATGGAGGTGAGAGTAGGAGTTGATAGACAGAGGTTGGTTTTAAGAAAAACCTGTGGACGCTTGTGTCCTCTTGAATGCACATGTCTACCATTTGAACATCATATCTATATACAAACTTAGGCTTTAAGTTAAAGGTTATTCTACCAGGTACATTGTTGTTGTTTATCGTTACCGAAATACATTGGCCATCAAAATATTGGAAACTGGAAAATTGATGAGTGATTTTCGAATTATGTATTTTCAACACAGTAAAGAATGCATAATACGCATGCGGGGCAAACTGACCCGTTAATCATAATTTTCTTTTAGAAAAAAATTAAATAGCACATTTATTTTTCGCTAAAAATGTGTTTTTATATTTTCCGGATGAAAATTCATTTTCCTGAACAGCTGATACTTTTATGTTCAAAAGTGAAACAAATCATTCCACTGATTTGTGTTCCAATTTCAGACACTTCCAATGACAGATTTCTGTAGTTAAAAATCGGTGTCGGTGGATTTCAATCAGGAATTTTTTTCAATGACAGAAATTTTTAGTGATATAAACGACCTATCAAAAAAATTCCAATGCTTGTTTTCAATGAGGAAAACCAATGATAGCTATAACTGACGCCTAAGTCATCTAATGAGAGGCCAAAATAGATTTAATACGCTAAGTGTAAATAATAATTTGTGTAGATTTATTGATGTTGATGTCTCTTAGGTTAGAGAATAGTGAATACCTCCTTAAAGACTAATCCAATTTTTTTAAGGTTTACTGAGAACCCTGAAGGCTTTCAAGGACGTCACGAAGAAGGGCATACAATACTAGCATAGCAAAGTCAAAAACTCAATTGACGTACCCCCCTCTTTCTTTCGCTAAGTTCAAGCTATAAGTATAAATTAAAAACTATCTTAAATCTTAGCTTATTATAACCATGAGTGGGGTTGGGTCAAAAGGAGTTTGAGGTTGGTGCTGAAGTGGAAAACAAATGAATTTCAATTCGAATTGACCAACCGAAGCATACGGGTCAGGGGTTCGTTAGAGCCATAGAAAAGTATTTCAGCAATTTCTCTATGTTCCTGTTATGAAATTAAATTTAACAAATGGATAAGGTACGATAAGCGATCTAAGAATTTTTCCAAGGAAGGTATTGACAAGAGTTGAAAGATTATATCTATTTTTAAGAAACCGTGCTGTACTGGCGTAGCTAGGGATCTGCAAAGGAAACTGGAAAGTTCATATAAATTGCTTTCAAAAATTTTTGGAATATGAGAAAGTTTAGCAATTGGTGAATAGTTTATATTCTTTCGGTTCCTTCTTGTTGATTTGAATTATAAAATATGTTTACCAAATTTTAGGAAATGTTCCTTAAAATAAGAACAAATTAAAAATCTTAAATGGAAGAGTGGGCAAGAAATTCCTATAGAATTATATTACATTATATAATATCGTACGCGTTGGAACATTTGTTAAACCATAAAAATATTATAATTTTTGAACTAATCCTCAAATGTTTTTCCTTAGATTTGTTCAACTAGTCATAGGGACCAGTTTTTTATTTTATCAACCTCGAATTAAAAAACCTGCAGTTTTTTAATTTTCTTTTAAGTTAAAAAAATAGACGACAAATTGTTTCAATTTCTTTCGAATTATAATTTTGTTTTAAAAAAGTCTGTTCTTCTAATAGAGAAGAACAACTTGATTTCAGTCTTAAATCATAAAGAGAGCAATAAATGATTATAACGCGTGCCATCGAAGAGACGTTGTTTTTGTTGTGTTGCTCACTTAATTCTGTTAAAAAAAAATCGCAATAATTTAATGTTTTTTCGTTTTTGTTCTCATTCTAAAAATAACAACATTTTGTATAATGAATAATTCGCAATAACGTTAACGATCGTCTACTCAACTTGTTATCAATTTAAGAAAAAATGAAAACAAATATGTAAAATATTTCGAGGTCAAGCAATATGTGACCTACATCGCTAAAGTCAGAGATAACTGAGTATAGACAAACTGATACAGAATATATATATATACATATGTTTCAGATGAAGCAAACCTTCTACTTGATTAAAGGACTTTTTAAAAGTTAAGACTTCTATTCGAAGATAATATAAATAAATCCAATAATTGTTTATATAGTTATCGGTCAAATGTCTGCATATAGAACTTACGAGACACGTTTTTAACTAATTTACCATTGCAAGCGAAAATGAATGACAAGATAATGGTTGTGGAATTATTGACAGCTTATAGATTTGTCAAATTGCATTTAAACTTATACCATTTCCTTGTTAACGTTCAATTCAATGTTTGACTTTGTAAGAAGTTCGAAGTTTGTGTAATTATTTTACTCTTTCATTCACGGATTTACTAAAATTACTTTATTAAAGTAATACACTATGCAGGAAGATCCGTTACTATTAAGGGAACGTCTGGAATTTGAATTTCTTTTCGCCTTTGCTAGGATCCATCGTACACAGTTCTGAGGAAGTCTATTGTATTTAGTAAATCTAATTCTGGATGATGTTCGTTTTAGAAATCTTTGTAAAGCAAAAAGGCATTTACGACAGCGCAGTGCAAAAAGTGGAAACAAAAATCGATGCCACCATTTGTGGACTTCCTGTGGATGGCATATGTGCTTTTTAGTTGGTCATATTCATCCACATAGTTCACACAATTATTATATTGCGTCACGGTGTCTGGAAAGTCACTTCAGTCATGTCCCCATTGCGTTCTCTACGACATACAACGCCTGTTTTTGTTGGGTTTAAATAGTTGGTTAGAATTAAAACAGATCTTTTATCTCTCCATTTTATACCTGCGACATTCGTATCGCTTACCTTATAATCAAACTGGCCTCTTGTCAAATTGTTGTCTTCTTTCAGTTTTGGGCAGATATTTCCGATTAGAATTTACAGTTTCACACGCTTATATTTATATTATGTTTCAGTAAGTCTACCTGTAGGGCTTAGCTATTAAAATAATCATCAAAGAATACTCTATGACTCTTCGACTTTGAATTTTCGCAAAATTTTCGAACCACCTTGCCGCCGAAATCAGTCTGAACTATGGTTTTTATTTTTCCGGTGTATATTTCAAAATCTAAACAATATCCAGACTCCACAGACTTCATCCAAACCTTATATCCTCGCTTGATTGGCTTTTTTGGTATATACTGCTTTAGAAAGTTGCACTCTTTGAATATCATCTACAGGAATGTTTTTTGAGAAGTAAAAGTTTTGATCGAAATTTCGAACGTCTAACATTGGTCTTTTTTTATACGCATTATACTGTTGTCATTCAAATGCAAGTTGTTTAGAAACCAGCCAAAGCGATTGAGTGGCATAAACGATGAAAGGGGTCATGAAAATCAGGAGTAGAAGACCTTACTGGTCCTTATAACTAGGCATTTTTTTTTATACCCATTCCTAAATTTAAACCAAAAACTATTTCTACTTTTTCAGGTGTGGCAGGTATAAAACGCATTCAGTTCTGCGTATCCTATAAAATTGTTTGAAAACAATTTAGTTCAACAAGATTATCTGACTAAAACAAACGAAAAAGCTGTGTTGTTGTAACACTCTCAATACATGTCATATTATCTGGAAAATTCACTTGGTGCCACCATTTTGAACCACTTCGGTTCCACCATAATATTTTTTGAGCCTTAAAACTTGAAGTTTTATGACGACCTAGACTGCTAACTAATTTAGACAGTGGTTCATCATCTTCCGAGGAAAAATTATCAACAAACTCTCGTTGAGGGTTGATAGTTATAGTTGTCTTACCTTTTTTACAGATTTTCAAAACTTAACATTGACAAAAATGATACTGAAAGTTTTTGTGAAAAATCTTATAACTCATCAGCCGCGTTTCATTTGCAGAGCTTCCGCAACGTACAACGAAAAATACCAAAGTACACATATGAATTAGATTTTACCGTTAGGTGAGGTGGAAATATATTTTAAATACTAGCGAATATCACAACATCATCCTTACCACCAAAAAATAATGCTGAAGAAAAAGACCAACATCATAGGCTACTACTTTTCTTATATTTGGTTTTGTTTATATGAACTACAATTTGAGAATATTCCTTCATGGGGCGTGGTGCCGCCCACTTGTATATGTTATTATTTCCAAGAAACACTTCTGATGCTTATATATTGCTGAAATTTAACAGAGTGGTTAGGATCGATGTGTATAGCAAGATAAAACTTAAAATTTGGAGGATATACAAGCATATCAGGATATATAGGTTTCGTTGGAGACCAGTTTTCTGTGTGCCTGGCTTTTCCAATAAGAATACATCAAAGGCAAGGCATTAGTCTTGAAAATGATGTTATTGACATTAGGTTATCCGTATTTTATTGCTGGCAAGAACACATTTGTAACTTTGTCCAGAGTAAAAACTCTTGAAGCATCTATTTTACTTTGGATGAATTTACTTGACAAGTTTTCAGTTACTTTATTACTATCCAAATTTCAGTATTCTAAAACGTGGTTAAGTAAATCCATCCAGTTTTAGCCAGTAATTACTCAAAAGCAATCATGTCAGTGTTAAAAAGTTGCTTTGACATATGTAAATATTAAATATAACGATATAACGATAAGTTAATTATAGTAAATTTAAAAGTTGGCGTATTTTAGATCTCATTACTTTTAGCGGCTGACTTATTCCTCAGGTTTTTTGTATACAGCACAACTTGGCTTCTTTTCCAAAATGTATGATTTTGCTGTGGTAATCTCTTCATACATTTTTAGAAGACATGTCTTTAAGCTTCATGCTGCTTATGTTGCAATCATAGCCAGGAAGAGCACAAGAATATTAAGTCATCAATGCTGACATTTTTAGGAATCAGCTGTCTCGAAAGCTGAGTTTTTTCTTTAATGATATGTGATAAAGTCTTCGGAAACCTCAACATATTTTTTGTTTTTTACTCCATTAGTAATGGAAGGTTAGGTTTTTATGTCGAATCTGAACTGGAAAAGACTTCTTGGAAGATTTTAAAATTATTAAAATGGTGGAACTAAGATTACAAAGGTTTAAATATTTATTTATTTTACTTGTATTTTAAGGTGGAAAAGTACAAAATATGAAGTGGGAAAAGTATCGAAAGTTTTTCATTAAATAGAACGTTTAAAGTTCTATCACGCTTTCATCAGGGATTTACATAGATTAATAGCCGAAGACTGATTAAAAATTTAAATATGGGCAAATCCAAAACAAAAATATGAAAAATAATAATTTGCTACGTAATTCCGTGAAAGATTATACAATCAATTATATTTATATTCATTGCGCGTGATAAGAATCGCATTTCATAGTGTGACTGCGACTGCAGATGATATATTCAGGCTATCAGAGGTACCTTATACGTAGATACCTACACTCTTACAAATCTTGCGGTTTCATGAAAATTGTTATTGAATGTAGAATCCCTATAAAATTCTTGGCATTAATTTAAATTATAATCAATAGTGGTACTCAGTTTGAATTTATATTTCATTGTGAAAAGTTCTTTTTAAAAATATATCACTTCAAAAAAAAATGCGCTTCGTGTTGATATTGTTGATTGCTGTAGGCTTTGTTGCTGTTGCAACTTCTCTACCCGTCAACTACACTCCTAAAGACGACTCTAAATCAGAAGAAGTCGAGGTAATTGATGACGCAGAAACTCCTGAAGAAATCGCAGAAGAGAAACGTCACAAACGCGAAACGGATCCATCATCGTCCACATCGGAAGAATCAAATGAAGTGAAGAAGCCCGCTGTTGCAGCTGCTGCTGCTCCAGTTGCTCTTCGTCGTAAACGGTGTGTGCATGATATAAACTCTTCCGAAGAATCTAATGAAGACAATAAAACCAAAGAAAGTATAGCGAATCGAAAAGAAGATTCTTCATCGAGTTCAGAAGAGAACGACAAAAAAGCTGACGGTGAAGATAATAATGAAATTGTGGCCCAAGGAGATGAAAACGAAGAATAAAGTGTGATGTTTTTTTTTTAAATAATTTTTGCTTTTAGTAAAATAAATAAATATATTCAAAATATTAGCTGTGATGTTTCATAGCGAAATTATAAGTTGATAAGAGGCTTTTATTTTCCTCCAAAACATTTATCGCTGTTTTTGTTTTTTGTTTGAAACAATAAAATATTAGTTTAATTATTCTATTGCGTTTTTATTAATTTTTTGTTGTGAAAAAAAAACAAACAATAAAAGTTTTCGCAAAAAGTTAAAATTAAATTATACAATGAAAAGTTTTTGGAATTAAAACCCATCAGACTTAGACATTAATCTTTTGATAGGAGATATCTGTCATTTTAGAGAATTGCTTTGAAATCAAACCGATAAAATTAAATTGATATGAAATCTTTGTAAATTTAGAACTTTGCCTAACCTTATATTCTTAGATCTCATTACTTCTCACAGCACTTATTTCTTAGGTTTTTGCCGTAATTTTACTGCTTCTTCAAAGGAAACCTTATTTTTGTTGTTTATAATTAAAGACTACTGCTCTCTGTAATTTGTATAATGATGTGAGTTAAAATTTCAACAAAAGTTGGTGGATACTATTTTTTAGTTTACACAATTTAAGCTTCAATAAAAAAAGTTGTATATGAGGAATAAAGAAAGTTTTATCTTTATTTGATTTATTTATATGACGTTAGGTTTTAAATGGCCTTCGCTGGAAAGGTCCTGTTTTCGATGTCTGGCCCATAAATGAGACCGAATTTGACCGTTGGCAACGATTATTTTGTCTTTTTGATTTGTGGCTTATTCGCATAGATCTACGACAAAAACCAGAAGAAAAAGTCTTAACTAGTTCGGATTCGACTTAAAGCTGTAGGTCAACTCCATTCCTTACGACATTACTCGCACACAGAAAGGGGTGAGAGTTATAAGTCCTAGATCGTAGTTATCAATGGGCTTTTGGGGCTCATAATTTATGTAACTTAGGAACTTCTTATGATACATGTTTATACTTAGTAAATAGAGGTCCTAGCTTAGTTTACAAAATCATGTAAATTTGTTTTTAATGTTATTGGTTTTGAAGTTAAAGGATTTGTTCTTGCATATTTGGAAGTATAGCCAGAATTTCGCTTTGAACCGTGTTTTAGAATGAGTTCTTCATGCTTTACTTACCTTTCCCTTTACCTTTGAAAAATGCCAAGGTTGCTGTGTCGTTGGCTAAGGTAAGGCTATCTAGTTTCTCTTCATATGGATTGAAAATCTGTCTTCAAGTTCCATTTGTTGTTTTGACTTTTCATCTGTTGGAAAGGCTTATTACCATAAAAAAAGCAAATATAACATTTAAATATGTGATTGTTTGTTTATTCAAGGCGATCGTATGATAAGCTCATTAAATTTTGATCTTGACAGCATTGTTCAATGGGGATTCAAAAGCGGTGTAGAATTTAATGTTTCGAAAACACAATGCTGTGTACTGTCACAAAATCGTAATCCTCTCCCAATGCCACTATCCATTGGTGGTATTTGCATCGAGGAGATTGAACAACTAACAGTACTAGGTATGTTCATCACAAACCACATGTTGTAGAGTGATTACATATTTGACATCGCCAAAAATGCTGCTTAATGTTAAGGTTTTTTGCCGCCGATGCAAGAAGTTTTTTACCCCTTCTGATCTGGCTATAATTTACAAAGCTTTTATTCGTCCAAAACTTGAGTATAATTCTTAAATTTTGGTGATCCAATAACGTACTTCAGTCTTCTGGACAGAATTGAAAAAAGAGCTCTAAAAATGATTGGAGATCGTTCTCTTACCGAGACATTTGCTTCTCTAGAACAATGCCGCAAGGTTTCATGCCTGTCATTGTTTTATCGTTACTTTTACAGACATTGCTCTATTGAAATAGCCAGCTGCATTTCTCTCCTTAAACAATTCAACCGTAATACCTGTACTGCTAGGAATGCCCATCAGTTCACCCTTGAGCCCAATTTCGAACGTTCTGTTAAGTACAGAGATTCCTTCTTTAGTCGTACTACACGAATGTGGAATGCTTAACCAGGCTCAATATTTCCCACTCATTACAATGTGCAGACATTCAAAACCAATGTGCTTCGGTTTCCTTTCTATTCCTACCCTCTTTTACTAATTGCTCCCGCTCTGTGTTTAATCATTAACGGTATTCATAGCACCTTTAGTGCGCGCATAAAATAAAAAAAAATCGGTAGACTCGAATGACTTGGAATAAGCCAGCATTCTGTTTTTGGTTCGTCTTTTCTTCAAAGAAAATTATCGACTTTCCAATTTTCTTGACTGCTTTTATTATTAAATTTAAATTGAGAAGAAAGACGGGGTAAGGTTATTTTATGTTATTGGGATAGTTGACGTTATCGCCACACTTAGATCAATGTATTTCTATTGTGATATCCCGGAGTATTTGGCTTTAAAGAGATAGCAATAACTCATTTTTTCCTAGGGTATTTTCATTATTTGCTATAATTTTACATTCCTTGTTGTTGTTGTTGTTTTTAGTTTATTTATTTGTTTCTAAAAATGTATGTTTCTTCAATACCGTCTTTCTAAATTCTTGTTTTCTATAATTTCAGCTTCTGGCACTTCCACATGATCATCATCTGTATGGAGTTCTCCACTTGGAAGACGAACCAAGAAGAAGTCTGAATTATTTGCATTTTCATGGAGACTAAAATAAAGAGGACTTCCAAAACCATTCCAGAAGAAAAACTCGATCAAGTTAAAAATCACCTTTTTGAATGTGGGCAGAAATTGTTTTTCCTCCTCTGATGCTCCTGGTGTTGCGTATGTTCTGCAATCGTAAAAGCTTGGAACACAACTTGGAACTAGGTTCGTACGTCTTCTGAAAAAATACACAAAGGATAACCAAAACTACCAAATAACAAAAATGATTAGATTTGTTGATTCTTAAAAACAAATGACAATTCAAAAATATTTCTTTATAGACTTCAATTTATAAAAGGATACGAGAAAAACGTACTCAGAATCGATATCTTCTATTTGCTGTTAAGACAAATACAAACATCTGCGTCCGGAATGCTGAGCTCAATGTCAGGGTGTGCGATGTCTTAGGAAGTCATGGAGTCAAACCACATGAACATCAAGGGCTACCAGGCCAGAAGCATTGGTAATCTGAATATTCACTCGATCAGTCCATGGGGTAACTACATACATACTTCAAATTGTCAATCACTTTCTTAAATTTTCTTAACATATCAGTTATAGGAATCCATTTAAGTGTGACATGGTGAAAGTTCGTGCTATTTGACCCAAACGATCGTGTCTGTTCCACGACGGCATCAATTTCTTGTATTGGATGAAGAACTTCAACGACCGTTGCATCTGCAATCTTCTAAATAAATCCTGTAAACCATTTATAAGCATTTCAACACTCTGGCGGTGTGATCGTGCAGGAGCCACCGAAATATCAAATGAAATTAAAGGATCTATGCGATAAGACTGTTGAATGCAAAACGCCTCAAAATAAAAACACGATGAAGTTGGTACAAAATATCAAGAAACTTCAACAATGTATTTTATTTATTATGATTTTCTTTTTTTTCAATTAAATAATTATTGTATTTTTATCATGTGATGTTTAAAACAAAAAAAAACATGAAAGAGATATGAAATAAAGCTAAGAAAATGATCAATCGATCAATAAAAAAAACTGTCGTTTTTTCTAATTTCCGGTTCTTACAGGTCAAATTGACTTAAGGGCACCATTTTTGAACATCAACAAAGATTTGCCGAAGTTTTGATAACCTTTTTTAATTTTTTTTTTTTAATTTTGGGACAAAAATTTTAACGACCAAATGGCTGCAATTTTGTAATTTTTTTAATTCAATCAACTTTAAAACGGTTTTCTGAAGCTTATATACCACGTACAAAGGTGCTTTATACACCAAAATGTCCGCTAATTGGTCCTAAGTATGATTATATAAAGATTTTGAAAATCGGTTAGAAAACATTTTTGAAAATCGTCATTTTCTAAAAATTTTGTCTTTTTTATTTCCTAAGCCTCTAAAACGGTAAATAAAGGCACATACACATTTAAGCATGGTTTTTAAAAAACAACAACAAATTTTAGAATCTATAGACACCAAAATTTTGAAAATCGGTATAGTAGTTTCCGAGTTATGACGGCTTTTGTGCAGACGAAACTGAAAATTTTCAACTTTCCTTGCATTAACTTGTAAATTTGAAGTCCAACTTTTGTGGTTCATGTCTTCGATAAATGAACTGGCATTAAGATTATGAGTTATAAATTTAGTTCAGCTAGTGTAGGATAGATGGCGCTGTTGTCAATTTAAAAATTATAAATTGAGGTTCTTGTGTAATCGAATAGATGGCGCTGTAAGTTACCTTTCGTTGCATGTTTGTCACAGGAATCAAACTAAAAATTGAAAATGTTTCTTTTCATTTTCAAAAAAGTCGTTATAATTCGGAAAATACTGTGTCGATTTTCAAAGTTAGGGTGTCTACAGAAAGGAAAATTGGTGGAGATTTAGTTGAAGGTAAAAATTTTAAGGTAGTCCTATAATTTTACCGCTTTACAAGCTTAAGGAAGAAAATAGCAAAACATTTTAGAAAATGGTGATTTGCGACAGTGTTTTCAAACCGATTTTCAAAATTATTGTTTTATTATATTCTTGACCAGTTAACGGTCATGTGAGTGCAAAAAACTTTTTCGAATCTTTACCACAAGCTTAAAAAAAATGTTTTAAAATTGGTTGAACTGAAAATCACACTTATTTTCATGCTGTTGGTCGTTGAAATTTTTGTCTTTGTTTTATGTTTTAAAAAACTGGTTTTAGGTTTAAGTAAAGACTTAAAACACACAAAATATGTTGAAAATTAAGATAAATTGAATTTTGCACTTTTGCACGTATTCTTTAAAAATTAAATATCTACAACAAATTCGCTTTTTCTGTTTCACCTGCAAACAAATCTTTATTACTTTAAAAATTCTAGACCGATCTTTCAAAGTAAGGTGTTTATAGAAAGGAATATTGTTGCTGTTTTTTTTTTTTCAAATGTTTAATTTGTATGTTTTCAGAGGCTTCAGAAAGCTAAGTGTAATTTTATTTTAAAAGAAAACTGCGATTTTCTAATACGTATTCAATAGATCTCTAAAATATATGTATACAGAACCTTGTACAATATCTAAAAAAATAAGAAGGAGCGTCATTTTGTCCTGCAAGGTCCAGAAATTAGAAATAAGAAGAACTCATAATGATTGAAAGATCATTTTCTCAACTTTAATTTTATCTCAACAACAATACAAAAAATAAATCAAATAATATGGAATACAATTAAAATTACAATTTGAAATATTTTAAAAATATCATAAATTCAGCATGTCATATTTTTCGTTGTAAGTTTTGTGAACAATCAATAATTCCAGGATACGATTTCTTTGCAAGAAAATAGAACATCAGGACTAAAAATGTAAGCTTCTGGGATTCCCCCAATAGTGAAAACCTTCACAACTAGATTATCCAAAACAGAACTTGTATTTTGGGATCCACTCTAATCCTTTATGATCTGAAATTAAAAAAATTGTATAAAACATTTGTTTTGTATGACTTTATAAATTTAAAAAATTAAGTTATGAAGAATAAGAAGAATATACATAGCTACATCTTAAATTGCTTTTTCAATCAAATACAGAGATAATACAAACAAAATAACGGGTTTATCATTAAAGACGGAGCGATTTTAAAATTGAATAAAACATGTTGAACATGAGATATTAATAACGATTTTGACATCTGGTAAAATTTTTAAAAAAATCGAATTGACAGTTTTTTTACAAAAAATAAAAGCCTAGGAAAAAACATTACTAAAAGTTGGTAAACATTGATTTTCGACTCAAATATCTTCTTAAAAATGAATAATATTGGCTTTGAACTAATTTTATTTCACTAAAATATTGTTCAGTTTTTTTCATAAAAAATCAAGAAAAAGTACGCAGAACCTATTAATTTTGGTAAGAATTGGTTTTCGACTAAAAATCTTGTTATCAAGAATAAATTTTGAAATCAAACCATTTTATCATATGCAAAATATTGTTAGTAATTTTAATTTTTTTTAGATCATTCAATTGACAACTTTTTTAACAAAACAAGAAATCTTGCAAACCTTTTAAGAAACGCAAATAGGCACACGGGATGAGAAGTTATCAGTTTTGGTCGCTTCCCAGCCTCTTTTTTAAATTTTAATGAAACACAGGCTTTTAGATACAAAATTTTTGAGTTCCATACACTTAGGGGCCGGTTACAGCTATATTAGGGTTTCATCATTCAAACCAATAATAAATCATAGGATTTTTTGACAGGTTGATTATTGCTTCCATTGAAAATTTCTGTCATTGGATAAATATTTCTTGATTGGAATCAAGGACTTCCAACGTTTTTCCAATTTTTGTATTCTTTGTGAAAAATATGGTTTGTGGAAGTCATCAAAATGGGCGTTTGGTTGTGAGATGATTTCGTCGTTGGAGTCCAATCTTTTTTCCACCAAGCCATTTCTTCAACAAGTTACTGGGATTAAATCTGAGAAATAGTCGAATTCGTCACCCAATTCACGGATTTTGTTCATGGAAACTGCACACGTGTACATCCTTTTTATACTAAAAAAAAAAAAATGCTTATTACACACGAAATTAACTTGTCAATTTTTTTTTCAAATCGCAAAATGACGAAGATTGTTCAAATTTTGACAGCAGTCCACTGACATATCTGGAGCTAACGATTTCAGCATCTTCTCGTACTATCACACATTTGATTAAAGATATCGTTAAGCGGGATTCAAGTGCCTTAGGATGTGTCTACATCCACTCCAAAGACACGTTTCTCAGGTGTTTCCAATTTGTTTTGAAAAATATTTAGAAAACATTGAAGAAATGTTTTTGTTTGGTGTGGACGTTTTGAGTAACATTTCTGAAATGTTCTTTGTTTCCCGCTTATGTATCTATTTTTTTTTGTATACCCAATACTAATCGGAATGGGAAACAGAGAAATATTTCATAGACATTTCAGGAATGTTTCTGAAATTTTGTGGTTTGGACCCACCTTGACATTTAAAAACAAGAAATTGATGACTTGAACTAATGTTTTCACAATAAACGATGTTAAAGAATCCTGATTGTTTAAAAAACTATTCGTCCTTTCGCTCAAACGATACACAAAACATCCTCAACTTTGAAGAAACGTCGGATTCCACAAGCAAAAATCGAGCAAACAAAAATCGCTTTCTGATTTTTATTGCATTAAAGTATTTGAAAACACTTATCTGGTATTTACCACATTAGTCATGTTTTTATTTTTGTAATCAGTTTTTGAACGGATTTAAACAAAAATTCAACTTAAATCTGCGACGCGACGTAAACGACAAGATAAGAAATGTGTATATATGCAAGTAAAATTGAAAAATGCCGGTAAACAAATAATATTGGAAAGTGTTCTGAGAATGCTTAACCTACGCTGATAACATCTGAACCTTGTTTGATGTTTTATTAAGGGTAGAGATTTAGAAATAAATATATTTTAGAAACCAAATAAAATTGTTGAGACAAGATCACAAGTAAATTATAATCAAAAAAGGTCTATATAGCTCCGCTAAAACAACGTCCAGAATAAAATAAGTTTCTTGTAAAACAATCAATCTAGTAAAAGCAGGAATGAAGTGCGAAAGTTTTATGAACAGGTGAAACGAAATTCGTAGGTACATAAACCTAGAACCGAAGGCTGCAAAGACGAAAGTGGAAACATCATAGTGGAACCGCAGTCAATGCTGAGGATATGGAAGGACCACTTCTGCAGATTGTATAACGGCAACGACGAACCGATTCCGCTGTCAAGCAGGATGACCCATTCAACATAGACGACGGAAACCAACAATCCCGTCCTACTGACTTAGACGAAGTAAAGATTACCATATCTAAGCTTAAGTCTAATAAAGCCGCTGGAGCGGATGGCTTGTATACCGAGCTATTTAAAGCAGCTGGATATAAGTTGGTTAGGAGCATGCACCAACTTATCTGTAAGATATGGTCGGAAGAAAGCATGCCCGATGAATGGAACCTCAGTATTATTTGCTCGCTCCTAAAAAAGGGGACCCTCTAAATTGCACGAACTATAGAGGAATCAGTCTACTTAACATCGCTTAAAAAATCTTTTCTGTTATAATATGTGAACGTCTAAAGCCCATCGTCAACAACCTGGTAGGCCCTTATCAGTGTGGGTTAGACCAGGAAAGTCCACAGTCGGTAAAATATTCACATAACTGCAGATCCTAAAAAAACCCAAGAACATCAAATCGACACCCACCATCTGTTCATAGATTTCAAGGCCGAATACGACAGTATTTAAAGAGACGAACTGTAAAGAGCCATGTCTAGTTTTGGCATCCCTGCCAAACTCGTCTGTTTGTGCAGGATGACCATGGAGAATTCACGCTGCTCCATGAAGGTTGGAAACAACTTTTACAGAGCCTTTCGATGTCAAAAAGGGTTTTAGACAAGGCGATGCGCTGTTTTTTAACATCGTACTTGAAAGAATAGTGCAGAGCTCCCACATCAACACTAGAGGCACTATCTTTCAAAAGTCTGTCCAATTACATTGACATAATCGGAAGAACTCAGCGTGATGTCAATGGGGCTTTTGTGAATATTAAGGCCGAGGTGGCAAAAATGGGTTTAACGGTTAATGAGGTCAAAACAGAGTACATGCTGTCGTCAAGAAAGGACATACAACACCGACGTCTACGTCACCATCGACAGACGTAACTTTGACGTAGTCAAGGACTTCGTCTACCTAGGCTCCGCTGTAAACGCAGAAAACAACACCATCGCTGAGATCAAACGCAGAATAACTCTTGCTAACCGCTGTTTCTTTGGGATAAGAAAGCAATTGAGTGGTAAAGTTCTCTCTCGAGGGACCAAGGTGTCGCTATATAAGACCCTTATCATCCATGTCCTGCTATACGGTGCAGAAGGATGGCCTATTACAAAAGCGGATAAAAGCACTTTGGGTCGGTTTCGAGAGAAAAGTTCTTCGTGTGATCTACGGTACGGTACTGTACAGCGACGTAGATTTAGCCAGAAGGGTAAAAGTCTAACGACTAAGATGGCTGGGTCATGTAGAGCGCATGAAAACCAATGCTCCGGCCCGGAAAGTCTTCGAATCCACACCCACAAGACAGCGCAGTAGAGGAAGCCCACGGATCAGGTGGCGCGCACAAGTGGAAAGTGACCTCACCCAACTTGGAGCGCAAAACTGGAGACATCTAGCTAGGGAGCGAGCTAGATGGAGAAGTTTGTTGGGTGAAGCCCTAGTTCACA